>NC_085046.1:58798462-59117962 GCF_963662255.1 Cinclus cinclus
CAAGCCAGTCTCACCCCATGAGCTGCAGAGGGCCTGAATCCAAGGCTCAGTCTGGTGGGTTGCACTCCAGATCTCAAGTCTGATGGGATGAATTCTGCCTTCTGTGGTGCTGAGATCAGCACTGCATCAGTGAATGCTGCCTGCCTCCTGAAGTTTTACTTACTAGTTTTCTTTTGCAATACTAAGTTCACAGCTGACTTTATCTATTTTTATTTTTTGAACCATTTTTTATGAACCAAGGTGTGCTGAAGAACAAACACCAAACCAAACACCCTTCTGGTGTGGATGCCAAGTTGTCACTTCTGATATTTGGCAGTTAACAGATGCCCAAAGAGTGACTTGGGAATGCTGAAGAGAAGAAACTTGTTTACAAGTTATTTGTCAGTTCTGTTCCTGTGTGTTGGGGAGGTGGGCATTGTTATGGGAATTGGTGTAGACTTTGGCAGTGAGTGTGAAGGCTGTTTGATGGGAATGCTGTGGTGGAACAGATTTGGCCTATGTATCAGCTATGCTTATCTGCACTGAGATGTGACGGTCAACTTTCAGAGGCAGGCAGTACATCATCTTCCCCCTTCCTTCCAGCTTGATACTCTTTACTGTTGCATGCACCTGGTATAGACTATTTCAGGTTGCGTTAGATATTGGGGCAAATTGTTTAGACACTTAGTGGTGTGACAGCACAGTGTAGAGCAGTGCTGGCTTACAGCCGCATTCCAGATTGCAGCCAGGACTGCTGGAGGGCTGTACAGGACATTGTGTCAAGGAACAGACAGAATTAAGGTGGAAGGATTATTTTGTAGGTCATACCGGTTCCTGAATTCACTTCAGAGTCTTGTCTCACCAGCAGTTGCTCCTGTTTAAAGACCAAGCCATCTCCCTTTCACTTCCAAACACTCTACTTCATTAAAGCCAATGCGGAAATTTTACACTGTAAATGTTTTTTGTGCAAAGAAATGTTAGCGTTGGAGCTTTCTTTGCAAATAGTGATTTAAATTACCAAGCAAGAAATATGGGAATAAAATAAATTATTTTGTGCCTTGACTAAAGAAAGTTTGGTTCACGTTGTGATATGTGTAAATGGAATAACTGTACTTTAGTAATGATCCATTTAAATGACATTTTTATCATCTTAAATAATTAAATGGTCAAATACTGCATTACTTTTACTTGTAACTTATAACAAGCTGTTTGGGCTGAAAATTGATTTAAAATAGAAGTGCAAAATGACTTAATTTAAATTACAAAAAGGTAAATGAACTGCAGTGTTTGTTCTGAAGGTTCATTTTGTGGGAATGTTTCTTTTTAAAAAAGCAAATGAAGTGGATATAATTTTCAGATAGATTTTTAGTAAAAATAATTTACTCCTTTTTTCTCATTCTTTTATGCTCTCAGTTACTATTCAAAGACACAACAAAGCAGATGTTACTCAGCTCCAATCAGTTTCTTGTTGTTAGAATAAATGAGATATTTTTACTAAGCAGAAAGGACAAAGTAGAAAAATTGGTCTTGCCGAACAAGAAAAAGCCTTCTAAGCTCAGGCTCCAGTGCACCAGTCAGTAATTCTTCAGATGTAGTATTTGATCTAAATGATGTTAATAGGCTGGCAAATATAGGCCTCATTGCAAGGGTGCATAATCACATTTCAAAATTTGATTGTTTTATGCTTCAGAACAAATGTTTTTAGCTTCAGAATGTTATCTTGTAACTAAGAGAATGGTGTGCAGCCTCTGTCTGTAGGAGGAGGTGACAACACTGAGTGAGGTTGGGAAGAAAGGATATAACTTAGCTCTTCGTGAGAAGCTGCTTCCTCTATCATCTCAAATCAGCAGCAGAAAAGGTGCTATTTTTTTTGTGAATTGTGTATTTATGGTGAGGGGCAGGGTGTACACAGTCTCCCGCAAACACTTGGATTACTAGTAAACAGCATGTTTCCCTCCATGTGGAGGGAACAGCTATACCATCATTATTCCTGAAGTTATGAAGGTCTCTTTTCAGATGCATTTATTATGTGCCCTACTTTCTCTTTGCTCTGCTCTGTGATCAGTATGCATTACATCTCTGCATCAGGATCCTGTGTCCCCTCCCATGGGTGGGGGAAAGTATCCAAATCCCAGAATTCAGTTCTGACACATTTATTTTTACTTGCATTGTACGTTTACAGAAAAGGGTCTTGTTCATCCTGACCAATTCCATGGAGAAATAGAAATCTGTGAAAGGAAGACAGATACTGAGTATTTCATGGAAACATTTTTTTTTTATTTTTAAAAGCTGCTTAAAGCTGTCTTTTTTACTATTACCCATTGCAACTCAGAAGGCTGAAAATAATTTGGGAGATAGAACATTTTAAATATTCAGAACATCTCTGATTCTTTGTGTAAGGTATGAGTGTCAGGATTTTTCTCCCATCAAAATCAGGACCAGTGCTACTGTTTCTAAGATATATAGACTGCTTTGGTGTTACACACACTTTAGTAGCCCTTGCAAGTTTGCTGTGGTTTTTTTTTTTTTTTTTGTGTGTAGCTAATCTTTAAAACTTGACATTTATCTCTATGATAATAAAAACTTATGCCATCCTCTCCTTTCTTGAATTGGCTTTTTAGTAGGTTGCTTTGTAAGTGTCACAAACTGCAGTTGTTGCTAGGTAATTTTTTTTCCCTCCTTATCTCCAGTTTGTATAGCCATTGGAAAAAAACAGTTGCTGGTCTTGAAATTCTCTTCTTCCCATCACCCCCATTAATTTTGGTCCATTTATACAAACCATGGCAAACTTGCAGTGACTCCTTGCTTATGTCAGTGTTTTCCATCGCTGCCCTTTCTTGCCTTTGCACCCCTTGGCATGTAAAAATCAGGAGCAGTTATTTTAAGAAAATGTCTTTTGCCTTAGATTTTTTACTGTGTCTTCAGGGATGTTATTTACTCTCTAATGCCTTTCTTCACTCCCTGTTGAGAGTAGGTTGTAGTAGAACAAGTAACTGCACTTAGGGAATAGAGCAAACTTAATATGGAAATGGCTTAAAATAGTCTTGTACATAAGTTCCTGTTTTAATTTTTGTGTACAGTAGATGTTAAAGAACTGATCACTCTTTAAAGAAATTCACTATTTCTTCACAGCAGAACTGAGAAATGTAATTTTGTGGATAGGATTGTTGTTTGCAGCTCACTGTTTATAGTTCACCTGTCATCATTCTCCACATCACCTGCACTCCTGAGAACACAATGTGAAAGGGCCAACAGCAGTGGAGGGCAAATCCCAGAATCATTTGGCCTGGGATAAAAGAATGGTGCCCTGTGGTGGCAAAGTCATCTCTCTGGTGAACACTTCCAGTGCACTCTCTTCTGCCTGTTTTGGTTTGGAGGTTTTTTGTTGTCTTTTTTAAAAGTAAAAATACTTGTAAAGGGGCATAATAGACTGTCTTTTTGCCTTTAGCAATGACTGGGTGCCAGGATGCTTAGCAGCAATGCTGAAGATATTCTTGATCCTCTTTTTCCCCCCACTCATTCTTGCCCCCTCACTTGTACTGACAAAACAGTTTGTGGGATTATGTTTTGAACCAAATAAATGAACCAATCTTGCTTAAAATGCAGGCTCGTTCTTTTTTGGTGTATGTAAAAAAAGGAAGAAAAAAGCACACATTTTGTGGCTTCAGTGGGAAATGCTTCAGGGAGCTAAAGAGTTATCCTGTTAGAGATTGAGGGGGATAAGAACAGCTTAAACTTCTGCTAGGAAATGGGAACAATTTGTGAATGCACACTTATGTCACTACCAAACTCTTCATAACAGAGCCACTACTTAAATTAACTACGTTTTGCTCTATGTCTTGAAGGTTTGTTAGCTTTGGAGCATTGAACTGCAGGTGCAAGTTGTTGAGAAAATGTGGTATTCAGAAGTGCACCTCACATAAAAAACACTGCTCTTGTCAAAACAGGGATTTATCTCTGGTCAAATCAAACAGCTGAGAAGTTGAAGGGGAAATACTGTTTCAGGGAAGCTCTGTCTCATTTGGCTCCTCCAGTTACAAGTGCTGTAATCAGTAAGGCAGTCTGCAAGACTCAAGTGGAACTGTCTACTGGTCTCCCATCCTGTAAATTGCTTCTGCTAGTGCAGTGGAAATTCCTGCAGTTTGGTTTCCGTATACAGTAATTTAGATCTGTGCAGACTTGTTGTAGATAGGATGAGTTTTGGTTTAATGGTTGTGAGGGGACACTGAAGGCATGGAAGTTCTGCAGTTCAGAAGGTGGTAAAGTCTTACCTGGCAGTTACTTCCAGAGTTTCTGAGGGTAACTTGCTGCATTATACATGCAACCTGACATTGTAATCTCTGGCATTGTGGAATCTGAGTCAAACTGCATCTGGTCTAACACACAGCTTGGTTTTGTAATGTATAGAAGAACTTTTATTCATTTTTTTTTTAAATTACAGCCTTTAAATGAGAAAGGGCATAATATTTCTAAAATTATAGTAGTCTCAATAATTTCTGAGACTTAACCTGCATAGAATAAGTCTCAGTACTATTCAAAATATATTAAGCTGTTTTCATATAGAATTTGTAACTCCCAACTACAAGAATTTTAGAGTCAAGGCTGCCTGCTCTGCAGTGCTCATCTTACTCCATTTTAGTCTTTTTTGGAGGCCTTTGTGTACTGCCTGCTAGGGCTCTGGGTGATATCTTCAATAAATTGTGCAGATGATAGTGTAAAATATTGTTAAAATTATTGTAAAAATAGAAACTTGGTACTACATGTTCTCCTTGCTGTGACATTCTCATAGTCCCTGCTTATCTTGCTGTCAGAAAAAGAAGTCTCTTTCTATAGTTAGCAAAGGAAGGCGTATCTGGCCAAAAGAAGAGGGAGCTCATCTCTTACCTTCCACCTCCATCGCTGGCACAGTTGGAGCAAAGGCCTGAGTGCTCTGCTTGCGAGTGAAGGGTTGGGCCACTTCTTTAGTTTGACTTGGTCTGGGGTTTTTATGCTCCTGGTGTAGAAGGTGAGCAGAATCAAGAGTATCTGTAGTGAAAGCAGAGGCTGCCCAGAGTAATCAAAAATTCTGCTGTGGCCTTCCCTGGGCTTCCCATTTCACAGCCACTGCTGAGGTCTATGCTCATTCTGATCTGCCAAGTTATAAGGCTGTTTTCCTTGGTCATAAGTCAGCTAATTGCTGCTTTTGCCTGCTGTTGAGGCAATCTCATGGACACAGTGACGAAGAAGAACAGTCAATACATTGGAATAGAAAGGAGAGAGACTTCTATCCTGAACAGGCAAGAGTAGCAGTAACACAGTAGGGAGTTGCAGTAGTGATGCTACTGGGGAAGCCAGTCTTTACAGGGGAAAAATAGTGCTGTAAGTACCTTGATTTAGATATATGTAGCCTTAAGTTACGTGCCCTGCTTTTGTAGCAATATTGGCACGTGTGTGGTGGTTTTTGTCTTTTTTTTCTTCTCCTAATCTTACTCTGGCCTACTAGTACACCAGAAGTAGAGACCCAGTACTTTCTCTCAGCTGGACTTGGGAAGCAAAGAATTTGGTTAGCATATGTTGCACAAGGTACAGTGGTAGGGGGATTGCATATCCTCCTGCATATCCTGCTGCAAGATTGCCTCAAAAGCATCTTCTATCTGGAGAACCTCAAGAAATGTCCTTGCTTTGGAAGAAAAGTCCAGAGTACTCTTCTGCTCACTTTTTGTTGGAGGGACGGAGGTAGGAGTTTGCTTACTCCCCAGGTTGGTTAAACTCATTCTGCAGTGATGTTCAGAGAGGGCTGAGCTGAGCTGTACTGCTCCATGAGGATTTCCCAGCTGAGCTGGTATTCACCAGCAATTAATGAGCCCAACAGTTAGAACCTTGTTCACAGATACCATACTTGCTAAAACTTCCTCTGTATTAGAACGAAAAGTCTTTGTTCTTTCCTGCTTGCTTTTATAATTTTGCTTCCTTTTTCATGCTTACAACATCAGCGGTGCTGTGAGGAGGAGGCATGTATGTTTATGCAGGCTTATTTAGATATAAACACACAAAATGTTGACAGGGCTGGTATCAGTGCAGCACAACTGATGTAAACAATTCTGCATCCTTTTGTAAGACAGTGGAAATTCTCACAGATGAGTTAAAGGTCAGCCTAATTTTGTGGATTTATATAACTGCATTTTTCTCTAAATTCTTTTTTTTTCTTCTTCACTGTGAGACTCCCATAAACTGAAGCTGTGTACAAAACAAATTACACTGCAGATAGCACGGCAAAGGCTGTCAGCTACACAGAAGGTACCCAGGGTATGAATATTTTGATTTACCTTTTCATTCCTATTGTCATGTGTGTTGTTAGCAGCAGGGGTAAAACTTTCAGAATAAATTGTAACTTTTAAATTACTGCTCTTTAAAGGTCACAAAATTGTCAAGATAGGTGTTATTGCTAATTATCTCTGGTGAGGACCACTGTGCTAAATGGTATTCAAAGGTTCCCTTAAACCAAAGGCTGTAAAATCAGGGAAATGGCACATTAATGGGAAAAGCAAGGCATTGAGAAATAGAGTGTGGATTCTTTGACTTTTTCATATGTACTAGTGCATTTGTGTCAGATTTTTTGAAGTAGTTGTAACTCATGCATTTCTTAACTGTGCAATTCCTAATTACCTTTGGTGAGGAGGCAGAGTGGACCCTGCAGGACCCAAAGGGGAAGGATAGTTGCTTGTAGGTGTGTGCTGCAGGACAGTGTGGAATCTGAGTGAGAAGCCCTGGATGGGCAGGATAATGCTGAAAAAATCTCAACCCACTTATGTGTAATGTTTCTGAGAAGGAGGAAGAAGAGTGGGTAATAATCCTGATGGGAAGGAGAAGACATGAACTTGATGTGACAAAACAGGGACCCAGCAAAGAAGATTTTAGAAGATTGTGAAGCTACATAAAGTATGGCAAAGAAAACCAAGGCAAGTACTTGCCTTCAAACTAGAAAAGATGACTGAAGGGAGATGAGGGATAATGTTGATGTGGAGGTTTCACCAGACTTGAACTTCTAATCTCAGGTGTTCTGGCCCCTATTCAAGTATTGAAAGCTCCATTGAGCTTTCTGAAATAAAAGGTTTTTTTTAAAAAAAGTAAAATAAAAGTATTTTTAAAAAAACTTCAAGGTTTGTGTGGGTCAGACTTTCAGCCTTTTTCTGTGCGATTAAGATCTGACATTTCCCCCCTCTCACATGAAAATCTGCTCGTTACTTTTTTGTTCATTGGAGGGCTCATACCAGGCCTTTAGGGAGGGTCAGATACTAAGAGGAGTGGCTTTAGTGAACTGACATTAGTCTAGATGTGGCCAAGAGAAGGCACTGTATGACCCAAGGCATGTAAAAAATGGATTTCATTGGAAGAGAGTAATTTGTTTGGTATAGGCTGGTTTTCAGAAGAGGTCTAAGACTCTCCAGAATGTTTTACTCCCATCTTGCATGGGGTAGAGAGAAAAAAGTAACAATGTTTGGGTACAGGTGAGTGTGAAGACCAGATGGAAGGGAATGTTTCAGAGATGCTGAAGTAGTGGAGTGACAGGGCTGAGCAGATACATAAAAGTAACTCAGTGTTTGAGAAATTCCTATGCCTGAAGGAATGGAGATGAAGAGCATTGTCTGTTTATTAACAATGTCCTTTCAAAAAGACAATGGTTTGGATTAGAGCCAGAAGTTTTTCATGCTGAGCTCTCATTTATTCTCTTTTTTACCATGAGTGAAAGATAACAAGTCCCTTCTCAGTCCCAGTGAGTATAAAAGAAATGCTGGCTTCAAGACAGCATTTGCAGGTTTCTGTCAGTTCTTAAAAAAGGAGGAAAGAAAATCTAAATGTATCAGTTCTCACTGTCTGTCTGTAATGCTGCTTCCTTTCTTCTTTCTGGAAGGAAAGGGGGAAGTGCCTAGCTGGATATGTGGATGATGAGAGTGAGACAAAAAGTTTTGGATCACCCAGTGACAATCATGCATAGTCTTACTGCCCTTGTCACCCCAGTTACTTCCTGGGTGCCCTGTGGGGTATTCAGGTATTTCAGAACAGAGCATAGAGAAACTCAGGTTCTGACTGGGAGCTGCTCAGAATGAGCAAGGTGTGGAGTGCTAGCCAGCATGCTTCTCTGCAATCCTGCCGCTGTTTTTAGATGAGAGAACTGAAATCAGGATTGCTAGGGAGACAGATAATGCCTGAGGCAAATGTCTGAGGATTTGCTGCAGCTGAAGAACTGTAAGTGTAAAAGTCTCCTTTTCAGAATCCACTGCCTGGGCCCAGCCTCTTGTAGCAGGTGCCTTGCAAGTCCTCTTTAGAGAATGTGGCAAAAATTATTGTAAAGATGCCTCTGCTGAGTGCTGTGTGTAGCTTAGAGCATTCACTGGAAGTGTGAGAGGTCTGAGTTAGTTTCTCTTGTCAACCTGGCAATACAAGTCTGCATCTTCCAGCTGTCCAAAGAGTTGCCCTTGTTGCCAGGCTGGGATAAGTAGCATTATCATATTTGCCTGCAGCTCAGAGCTGAACCCCTTTTATAGCAGAGACCCCATGTTCTGGAGATGAGTAGAAGAGCAAATGAGGGGGACAGTGTTGTGTCTGAGACCCACAGACAGTTGCTCCTGCATCTTTTATGTACATTTTACAGGAAACAGTCCATGGATAATAACCTGAAATAATTCCCAGCCATGACTGCATTTTGTAACTGTTCCAGGTTGGATATATTACTGTTGTCAGGCTCTTTCACAGCATCTAAGCCAGGTTTTGGATTGCAGTGTTGTTGAGAGAGGTGTTGGACATCTGACTACTTGGGCTGGACTCCTTTGATCATGTGGCAGCAACAGGTCAGGTGGGCAGGCACTGTGGTCCACAGCCAGATGATGGAAATTGGATGTCCTTTGAACAGTACCACAGTCTCACAAAATGTAAGAGTTAGCTGTGTACCAAGGGGTAGGAGGATTAACTACTGAGTCATCTGTTTAGGAGGGCACTCGGGTAGAAACTGTCTGCTCAGCATGCTTTCAGAAGGAGTTACTGAGAAGTGTTTTTCATACAGGAGCTCAAGGGTTTAATTATGGGAGTCAGTTTGGGTGAGTGTCTGTGATGTAGTGGCATTCATAAGAAGTGGGAGAGAGGGTAAAACCAGCAGCCTTCCTAAGAAGAAAAGAGTTTATTTCCTCATCAAAGCTATACAAAGGGCTCAAATGCAAAGACCCACAGTGGAAATTGCAAGCCTTTCCTTCACCTCAAAACTAGGAAGGAACCAACCAAAAAGGAGGAGCTGGGTCAAATGTCTAAGGACAAGTGTAAGTGAATGTAGTGCAAGGATGTAGGTACAGAATTAGAAAGGTCAAGGCACAAAATAAGATGCAACTAGTAAGAGAAATTGAGAGCTACAGTAAATAATTTTTAGGATGTCAAAGTCTTTGCTTCACTTTCCCAAAAGGAACTAGCATGGTAGCTGGCTTGGTATAAAATGTTTCTTGACTAAAAATAATGTAACTGTTTGGACCTCAATGTCATCCTGGCTTGAAAGTTGATACTGTGGACTCTTCTTTGTGTCACTTGGCATCTATCCCACACCAGAATCTTGAATTTACTACTTGAATTTTGCCCTGACTGGTAATAACAATTGTTATTTACAATGCTGCCTCTGCCTGCTTTACATTTTTCATATCTGACATGCAAAGTGCCTCCCAGAGGAGGTCTTTTAATCTCATCCTTCTTCACCCTCAAGCTGTGTAGTTTTCTACAGTCCGTGCACAAAAACCTACCAAGCTGCTCCTTCCCCCAGTGTTAATAGGATTTTGCAACATAAATCTCTCATCTATCAATGGATTAACATGCTTAAAATTCAGCTCACTGAGTGGTTTAAAGACCTCAGCCATGGGTAATAAAATACAGTACCTTTCACCACAGTAATACCAATTCTGATCCACACAGTCACAGTTAGTGACTGGGAGTTACTGCTTGAACTGCATCAGCTGAGTATGGTTACAAACCCATGTCAGGGATTTCTCACTGGGCAGAATGGAGTGAGCTGTGCAGGCAGTGCCTTCTCATTTCAGGGAGTAGAAAGATATGCATCCACATTTAACTGAGACAGTTTTTAAGATGTTTGCTAGAAATAAATGTTGGTACAGTGGGATTTCTTGTTTTGTCTTTCTAAGGAAAAGAGATGATGGGGGGCAAAAATCCCAATGTGATATTTGTTATTCATACTTTTCTTCAAACACAAATAATGTTTGCAATAATATGTATAACTTCATTCACTTCTCAGATGACATGGTGTGGGGCACTGGTTGGTGTCCTCTGCCTGTCTTCTCGGGACAGGAGCGGTTTGCACACACATGAATTTTGTTCTGTTTAGAAAATTACTTCTTTTTTTTAAGCATTTAAAAGATTTTTTTTTTTTGCATACACCTGTCACTGTATTCAGCAGAATAAACATTTTTTCTTGAAAAGAATGTCCCTCCCGTTACAGCACTAATGTGTTTGGATCCCTTTGAGAAGGGAGCCTCTTGGAAAAATGAGTCACAGTTTGTTTCCAGATCTTGACATGATGGGTGTGTGACTTTTTTCACTCTGAATTTTTGAAGCCATTTGTCAAAGAAAATAAACATTAGCCTTGGTTATAAAGAAGCAATCATGTGGCAAAACATTGTAACAGTTCAAATAAGGGCTAAAAAAGTGCAACTCTTATGGAAGGTCAGGTGTGTCATTCTCTAACTTTTTTTTTTTTTTTTGTTCTCTTTGGTAATGCAGAGTGTGGTGATGTGTAGTGTCCTAAAATAGACTTCTGCATCTGGAGAGTACATCTGTTTAGTAGAGTAATTAGTGATTATATATTGGGTTGTTTTTACAATAACTCATGTTTTTCTGCAAAACTGTTACCCAATGTTATGGTTGCTCTTAACTCTTTTGTCTTCTCTTCTTCTCTTCTTTCTTAACTATATTACAAAGCAAAATTTATAGCAGAAACCAGAACTTATAAACTACTACAGTGAAATGGAGATTATCTAGCATCATGATAGTTTGGAGCAAAATAGAATATCTGTGCTAGTAATTAGTTCTCCTGCTTCAGCTGAAATCCTGTTTCACACAGTGTTTTTTTCATCTATGCTCAAGAGTTTGCATGGATCCATGGATTTTGTAATTTGCCTCACGATAGCTGTGGGAATGTTGACTTTTTTTGCTTCATGAATGTCCTAAACATCATCTTCCATGTAGTTTTAGTTCTTTGATTTCTATTACGAAAATGAATTTGGGAAATTAGGATTTGGTGTCTAGGGATGGGTATTTTAAAAAAGGATCCTTGAGCACATGGAGAATGCAGGAGGAAAAACACAGTGTATGTGTAGGGCAGATGTGACAACTGGTAGGAAGATTTAATGAGTGAAGGGCCATGGGCCCTTCATCTCCAGAAGGGAAGCCTTCACAAAAAGAAATGCACAAGGCTCACATAGGGCTGTGCCAGCACTGGGTCTAACTTCTATTTAGTCTTGTGTCCCTGAATTTTGAGGCTGAGGAGCCACTACTGTAAAATGCTGAAAGTCAACATTTACATTGACTGTGGTTTTGCCTCAGCTCACTTAATTAAATTCTGGGTGATGACTGACAATGCTGCAAGTTGGGTAAGGCTCCTGGCCAGTTGTGCCTTCCTCTTTGGGTGGCAAAATAAAATGGTTCATCTGGGTGCAGTCAGGAGGTGTCCTGAGGTGTGGGTTTGCCAAGTAATAAAAAGAAAATAGTTACTAAAGGGTGTCTGAGGGCCTGACTGATACTGATATGGAGGTACGAAGAGATGCAGAAAATAAAACTATTACTTGGTGTGTGTATGTATCCTGAGACAGCTAAGTGGCTGTATTCTCATCTCACCGAATTTTCTGTTGGTGTTAGTCAGTGGAGGTCAATGTCTTCCTTGCTTGAGTTAGCAGTGGGACTATTTCCGTAGCTTTCTGACTGTGTCTGAAGTGGCAGCAACAGAAATTTTCTGGTGATGTGCTGTGTATTGCACGGCTTTGGGCTGATTGTAATATCCCTGTTTAGACAGTAGTTCATCACCTTGGTAGTTCAGAGAGTCCCCTTGGTCTGAAGTAGGTGCTTCTACGAAAGGAAGGCAGGAACAGCACCTGCTAACCAACAGTTGCTGTAGCATTTTTGTTAAAAATGAATTTGTTACATTGCTGTATGGTCAGTCTCTGTGGGGTTCTGTATTTTATTATTCATCAATAAGACAGCTACATGTCTTCCAGTGATATGCTGTTACTGTGCCAAGCAAATGCCATGGCTGGCTCTTCCTTCCCTCAAGAAGGGATATTGTGTTTTGTGGCTGAGCATTTTATTGTGATGGATGCAGAAATGGGCGCTCAACCTGCACTCCTTGGTGCTGGCAAAGGCAAGAGCAAAGTTTTGTCCAAGGAGTGAAAGTGGTGATGTCTGTGAGAGGCTTTTTTCCTGGGAGAATTTTGCCTCAGTCTTGTACCTGTCTCAGTAAAACTGTAGCAGCTGCACTGACATCTTGCCCTTCACCACAGGCAGCTGCACAGCACCAGGGAACAGAGCTGTGGTGGACTTTAGGTGACCTTCTAAGCAGCTTGGATTGAAGCACTTGGAAGGCAGAGATAATGACCTAAGAGAAAGAATGCTTGCACTGTGGTGCTTGGGCCCTGTTATTAGTATTGGAAGGTTTTTGTGAAATATTTCCTATGCCACCCCCGCTAGAGCACTGTCCAGTGTCCTTCATGTTTGATATAGGAAGATACTTTTGAAATGCTTTCTTTTGAAAAGTTATCTTTTTAAATACTTGTATTGGCTTGCAAGCCTTTGTTTTCTTGTTTCTTTATCAAACATCCCAACATCCCTCAAAACACGTTTTTGAAATCAGTAGTATTCTTTCTTTTTCTTGTTTTCGTGGGAATTTTTTTCTGGGGGCAGGGTGGGGTGGTGTGATTGTGAGCATGTTTGTTTGGTTGTTTTGTTCTTGTTTCTTTGATCCTATTACTCATTTTGTACTAACCCCCTCCACCAAAGCCTGTGGCTCCCTCATGCTTCCCAGTTCTCAGTTCCACCCTCACTAAGCTGGTTGGAATGAAATGAAAACATATTTCATTCTTCTTGCTTTCCTGTTCTGTTGCAGATTTTGACTTGAACTACTTTTGGCATTGGAGCAAGTTTACAGACTACGTGCAGTGCGTCCTCACCTTCACTGGTGTGACTGGTTACATCACTTACCTATGGCTGGACTCCTCCCTGTTTGTGGAAACGCTGGGCTTCCTTGCTGTGTTCACTGAGGCCATGCTGGGTGTCCCCCAGCTGTACCGCAACTACCAGAACAGATCGACAGAAGGAATGAGGTACGGTGCTTGTCCTGCATCAAACATGTCTGTGTGCCTTCGTGTGGCTTGTCTCTGCAGTGGGGGAATGCTTTTCCAGGAAGGGCCGTGTCGTCTCTACAATTTTTACTTGAAAACACATCAGCAATTGGAGTTGACTTTCTGTCAGTAGGAGCTGGCGCAGAACTGCTGAAGGCAGTGGGAATTCCATGACACCTATGGAGTCTGACCCATTATCCAGGTCCAGCTGGAGAGTTCCAAGGTGAAACATGTTCTAGTGAAATAAACATGTGAAACCACTGCTGTTGCCATTAGCAATATGTTGCAGTTCTACTCAAGCTGTGCTACCCTGGTACTTAGAAATTATATAAAGAAATCTTACATATCAAAAGTAATAAAGAGGATGAAAATACTTTGAGCCTGCAGCCTATAACTATCAGTGTAACTCATATAATTAGCTTTTTCTCATGTATCTGCTCATCACTTCTTCATAATCCATTACTACATTTGTAGCAAATGACATCTGTATTTATTTTTGTGTCAAAGCTTGAAACTGACATTTATGAAAGCTCTGATGTGACGTTTACAGTCATATCTGTAAAAATGTGGGACAGAAAACTTTAATCTTGTGCCCACTCTTGAGTCATTAAATCAGATTATCTTTTCACACTCTATTGGATAACTCAAATGGTAACACTAAGTTTACAAAGGCAACTTGTGAAGCATTTTGAGAGAGGAAACCTTCACTGTGGTGCATCAATGCGCCACACTGCAGTGCCCTGGTCTGTAGAAACAATACAGCAGCAAATTCAGTTCACAGAGTGCTGTGATCATTTGTGACTCTATCTTCTCTTTCATTGTTTCATTATGACTTTTCTGCTGCTGGGATAATTTTTACTTTCGTCAAAACACTTAACCATGCCACCCCTAAACAAAAGCAATTCTGTCCTCTGTTCACACTGTTGCCTTTACTTGTTTGGCTTGAGCATGCTTATACTAGCTACTCTGAGATACTTTCTAACTTGAAATGTTCAGGAATTTGCTTTGATGCTTCAGGCATTTTCTGTTTGGAAGCCCCTTTGGTACAGAATGAGTCAGGATTTGCTTCCAAAATATTGGGGCACTTTTCATGCACCCGGTGTCTTGGAAAATTCTGTACCTGTGATATCCAGAAGGCAACTTATCTACTAGATCTTTTTTATGCTCTGGTTTGACTTCTCATTTTCTATTTTTAATCTGTGAATCATAATGCCATATTAATGATGGCTACAGGTAGTGTTTTGCTTTTCCTTAACTCCTTCCTGGGGACGTGAGTTTCAGTTTTCCTATTTCTTGTATGTGCTATTAGCAAAAGGATTTAAAAACCCCTTTGTTCTTTGTAAACTGCTAAGCGTAGAATTGCGGAATTCTCATCCAAGACTGCTTAGCAGAAGAGTGCTGTGCTTATTCAAGAGAAAATAGCATAAAAACTCATGTTACCTTGGCATGGAACAGAACCAGGTCAAGCATAGCCACGCTCCTTGCTTGTGCCTGTGGTTCCAGAATGCATTCCCCTCTCTGGTTCCACTCTTGAAGCAGTACTTTATGTGGCATTGGACATTGATGGGTCTGGGCACTGATGAAGTAATGCACAATTTTGTGCTGCTGTACTGCAGTGGGAGAATATTCATGCACATGTTGGTGCTCTTTCTTTTTTTCAGGTTAAATTGTGGTTTTATAGATGTTGAAGGTACCACAGACACTTTGTAGTACCATGCAATCCTAAATTGACTGGATATTCTCTAAGCTTTACTGGGCTGTTCCTCCTGTGCATGGATGACTTCTTCCAGTGTATTGCCTCCTGTTGAAGGAGCTGTTGGAAATACTTCCTCTGAACTTCCCTTCCTGTGCTCACTTCTCAAAGAGCAAATCAAGAAGAGACCCCAGTCACAGAAACACTGAAGGGAGTGTGTAATAGTGCAGTCAGCCTACTTGCATGGGTATTTACCAGGTGAGGGCTGGCTGATGCTCAGGTTAGCTGATTCCCAGTGCTCTGCGCTGTTATTTACAGCTCAAGGCAGAAATAACCTCATGGATGCGTGGATGGTTACACTGTTGGAAGCAATTGCCCAGGGGATCTGGGCCAAAATGGCTGGCTGCCAGCCATGCTCTTAGCAAGCCTCAGTGGCAAAGAAAAAGAGAGGAGTATCTAGTGTCTCTGTAACTTTAAGCTTAATGGAGAGAGCAATGGGTGTTAAGCTGTTCTATATAGTGCCCTTTTGGTCAATCACCACATCCTGGTTGGAGGTGGTAACTGCTTAAAGCACAGTAATTCTATCACCCAGTGCAGCAGTGCAGTGTGTGTCCCTGATAAAGATCACATCCTTTACTACTGCCAGAGAAGTGGTTGTTCACAGGTCCTCATGGCTTGGCTGAGAAAAGCTGTAACATGTATCTGTCTCTGAACTGGGACAGAGCAGCTGATAGATTAATTCTATTTAGCAAACAAGTCCTTTCATAGAGGTTAACTATTGAAAAAGAAATGGAGATTAAGGTCTCAGTATGTGGCCCCGTCTGATCAGAGTGTCCTGCCAGACTCCTCTGATACTCTTGTTTCTGAAAAAAGTCCACACTGCCCACAACCCTTTCCCCCCAGTAACACCTGTTTAAGCGAGAAGCTGAGGACATCTCATATTTGAGGTAGCAGTCATTTCCCAATAAACAAACTTGGAGACCAGGGGCCATGAGAGAGCTAAATGGGAGAGGTGGCTGCAGTGGCAGCCAGGATAGCCTTTCAGAGTCTGTTGTGGAAAGGGTCCTATCGTATCACCCCTGTGTTTCTATTTGCTGCGGCCTGAAACTCCCCTACTGAAATTGTCCCCTGTGTTAGAGGTAAATGTCCAGAGAGCATCTGCAGCTTAGACTGTTATGTTTGTTGTAGTAGAGCATGGCTGGAGTGAAGGAATCACAGTTATGTGCTTTGTATTGCTACTGAGAATGACTCTGCTGGTTCTTTGATATCTCTGTTCTGCTGGATAGAGCTCCTCACATCTTGTTTTTAAATTTTCATTTCTCCCTTCCTCTCCCATTTTCCTTCTTTTTGTAAGATTATTACTACTAGGTCCTGCAGCTTCTTCCTCTGTTCTGACAGAACAGAGACCAAAGGAGAAGTTGGAAAGAAATAAAAGTAGAAAGGAGATGCATGCTGAGTAACAGCTTTTGTGAAGATAGTGTAGTATGTCCTTGTGGGCTGCTGAATGATGGGTGGAAATTTTCCTATGATTAAGTAAACAACTAATCTAGTCAAAGCAACAGGAATTTTCATCATGTTCTCTTTGACAAGTCACCTGATTACTTTTGGAATGTGTACTTTATGGAAACTTGGAGCTCTGTTTAAGTGTTTAAGTACTTCCGAATGGTTGCAAACCTAAGTACTACAGTAGTAGTTATATAAATTATGGTGCTAAACTTGACAGAAGTGCTTTGTAATGAATTGTGTTAATACCTATCAAAGAAATATTCACTTAGTTTCCATTCTTTTCAAGAACTAAACTAGTTCTGTCAGGTCACTTAGTAAAAGAGTAATTTAATTGCTTTAATTATTGGGGTGGATTAGAATTATAAATTATTATGTTAGAAAAAGGACAAAAGCTGCCTCAAAGTTAAAGATCTTTGGAGTAGTTGACAAAAAAAGGCACTGTGACATTAAAAGATTTGTTCATCACTTTTAAATTTTCTTTATATCATGTGGTAAAATATTTCAAGATTTGACATCCAGAACACCTCTCCTCTCTCACCTTTTAGGAGTCAGAGCTGCTGAATGCTACAGTTGGGATCTGATGCTCCTTATAGTATTAAGTGCTTTTGTTTTGTGACAAAAACCCTACAGTCAGGAACTTACTCTGTCGTTTGTCTTTGTGTCCCCACTCCTTCTAGGATAGTTGCCTCCCAGTCAGTTTTTCTTTCTAATAAGCTGCATTTGTGAGGAAAGGTGGTGTTCAACAGGAAACAGTGGAAAGGACAGGAAGGTTGGCTCTGGATCTGGCACACAGAGGTCAGTGCATTGGGAGAATCACATTCTTGTGTGGACAAAGCTTTTGTTGAGTTCCTGTAGGGGGGCAGTGTGTGCTTTTGTGCAGGTGTGAGGAGAGCCTCTTGAAGAGAGGCACTGCTGTTATTATGCTCTCCTCATAATCCCATCTGACCTTCCTCCACCAAAAGAAGAGGATGGAAGGTGTTCCTCTGTAAGGTCTGTGACCAAGTTGTAGGTGTGTGGTCCTACCCAAGGACCATGTTAACTTTGGGACTGCACGAGGGTTGATTTGCCCCAGGACAGTATTGCATTCCTGTCTGCTGCACTGTTCCAGAAAAAAATAACTGCCCTTCATTGAAAGTATTTTGCAAGGGCTTCTCAAAATCACCTGACAGTAACCCTCTTTGGTTGTCAGCTGCTGCTCAAACCCCATGGAGAAGTAGTTTCTTTTCAGTCAGAGCTGCTGCATGGCACAATCTTCCTAGGTCCAGGAAAGGTCTGGCAGTAGGACAGAGCTGGGCTGCATATCTTGAAATCTCAGAAGCCAGAGTCCATTGGATACCCAAATGTGCCCATCAGTTGTTAGCTTGGAAGCATCTGGGATCAATAAAGCAAGGTCTTTCTGCAGCAGTATTTGAGGTCCTGATAATGCAGCATTGTCTCTTCCCAGGCTGCACCCTGTGCACGGGATGGCCCTTGCTGTGCCTGGCTCAGGGCTGCACATGCAGCTGCATGTTCAGAAGGACACAACCAGGGGAAAATCTGTGTTGTCCCTCTGCAAGCAGTTTCCCAGGTCTATCTTCTTGCTCATGGACATCTTTCAGTCTGCTTGGAAGGAACCTCCTTTCTGCACGACTTTTACTGTTTGGCTGACATTGGGTCAGGGGCACAGAATTTCACTACCTGAGACAGCCAGCACAAATCACTGACTCTGCTTATGTGTTGATAGGAGACTGTCTTGAGAAATCTAGTCTGAAAAGGCTGAATGAGGATAATCTCAGGATTTCATTCAATTGGGCTGTTGTGCTGTGAAAGAAAAATGTTAATTTAATCCCTCCTGTGGCAGTGCTGGGTCAGTCACAGTGATTATCCTGTTTTAAAAAGCACAAATCACTGAAGGAAAAATAATTGGCATTTATTGTTTCAGAAGCTGATGGAGTCAAAAGTTGCAAATTATAAGAAGCTTTTTAATTCAAAAATGTTTTATGAAGTGTGCTGTAGCTGTGAGCTAGTTATGAGTGTTTATCTGAAATGTATCCAGTGAAAAGAGTGTGGTATAAAGAGGTATGAAAGGAATAATTTCTATTAAATTATTCTAATATATGTATATATTTAATATATTATTTACTTTCGTCCTCTATAGATAATATTAAAAATACTAGAAGACAGTATTTCTTAAAGAGGTAAATGTTATTGTTGGTTGCTTTTATTGAATACTGCTCTATAGCTTTTTCTTTTATGAGACATGCAGCTCTTTATATCATCCAGGAGAAACTTTTGACTTCTGAGAAGAGTGTTTGTCCCAGAGACGAATCCTGGGTTTATTCAAACACTGTGGATATTAATGAAAGCTGCTGTGTTTTTTCTGTCTGTATTGTATTAACCAATTGCTGTGATGAACAGATGTAGAAGGCTTTATTCAGGACTGGCTCACCAATGTCTGGGCACCTCCTTTAGTGAGAGTTCAGATTTAAGGAGATGGAGTATGTGCTCTAAAAATGCTACTCCTATAGTTTCTTGGGATTTTTTAGCCTGAGGGAAGCTTTTATTTGTGATTACGTGAAATAGCTTCAGTGAGTTACTTCCTTTGGAGTAACTTTTGAGTTACTTTCTTTATGCTATTTAAAAGAGAACAAAACCCTGTGCTAGAGTGAGGTAGCAAGACTTGTGGATGTTTCTGCTCGGGCACCAACTATGTATTAGCTTCTTCAGAGTAAATTTAGTTCCATTAAAAAGGGAGGCAATTCACATCTGTTACGGCAACTTCATTATATATCTGTGCTTTTTTGGGTAGGCTCAGTAAAGGAGTAAGAGAAATAACCTGGAAAAGAACTTAAAAAGTGTGAAAAAGAAGGGAAGTTAAAAGAGAATGGTGCAGACAATGGCCATATTGAATGTTATGGCTTTTTTTGTCTTCAGCTCCTGTTTCTCACTGTCAGAAATTGCATGGATGAGAGCAAAATCAAAGAAATAGGAGTAGGGATAATGGATGCCTATGTGAAAGATTTCCTTTCCTGAGTATGGCACATGCACAAGGCAGACACTGACCAGTACAGTGGAGACCTGAGTTAAGAGTAAATTGTGTCTGGTCCAGAACTAACACCAAGGAAGATGCTGAACAGAGAGAGAACTGTTTCCCACAGGCTTTGGCACTGTACTCTCCAGGTGCTGATTAAACAGTGTCTTTTGTTAATCTTAAAATAGCAGCTGCTGTATATATTAAACAGACAAAACAAGAGAACATGGAAGAGTGGTATGGGAGGTGAGGGTGATTTAATTCAAGCAAACAAACAAAAGCCTCCCAATATAGTTTTGTGGATTCAAATCATCTGACCCAACTAAGAAGCAGGCTTTCATTGCATAAAATATTGTCCAGACAAGCAGAGACTAAGTTATGAAAGAGAAAGTAGTTCTCAAGGATCTAATTAGGGCCTGAAAGTTAAATCTGGGACCCTGGCAAATAGAGAAATCAAGGTCTTAAGCATGAGCCAGAACTACATTGGGTAAATGTAAAATTATTAGCTATACTTAAAAGTGGTTTGTACTTAGGGTTGTATATAGCCCATTCCTTAGTTTTACTGCCTTTCTTATTGCACTAAGTTAATCAGAACTGTTGCTGTGCTTGTAAATTACCTATTTTAAACTATACATATAATTTACTGTAGTTCTGTGATTGTATTTTTTTGTCTTCCTAAATACTCTTTACTTATTAGATCCTTAGTTTTCTTTGTGGGCCTACAGCAAGTGTTGTCATTGCTTCTGTGGCCAGCATTCATAGTTTTCTGGGGAAGTTATACTTGTTCGATTGTTTTGCTTTGCTGACATTTCCTCTTCTGCTCCTGGCACTGATCAGCTGGTTGCTATTGTCCTTTATTGTGGCTTTTATATAAAATATTCCTAGGTTTTTTATTTCTGGACTTTGCATACACATCCAGGTTTGCATAATAGTGAGCAATTTTCATGAGTGGATGAATGAGGTCTTTGTATAACTGTAAGGCTTACTACAAACAGCTTGTCTTCTCTCTTCACCTTTTCATTTGTAGTGAGCAACAGGAACATCAGGTTCCCTTCCCAAATTTGCTGTTTTAAGGCTAAGAGATTAAAGAAAGTAGTCTATAGTCCTCAGAAGGTTTCTTATTTCTTCTCCCTTGAAAGTGTTACGACATCAGGAAAATAAGCACTGTTGGTCTCAGTGCATTCAGGATGAGGACAGAGTCCTGTCAGTCCTGTCAGACTGAAACTTTTGCTCTGATCCTAGGAATTAAGTAGATTCTGTCCTCTCCTTCAGACCCTCTTTTCATTTGGAGCAGACCTGTGATTGATGCCCCAGCTTCAAGGGCCTGCACTTTCTGCTTGACTCAGTAGATCTGTGGGCTGTGGGTTGTTGTGCTGGGTCAGCACTGCAGTCACCTCTGTGCTTCCCTGCTGTGTCACCCCACAGCTGCTCTCTCAAGACCTGCAGCAGCACAGTGTGAGGCTCCAAAGACAGTTATTTGTGCCCTGAACACTCAGCACATCTGAGAATTTCAGGAACTGAAGGAAGGGACAGGTGGAAAAATCCAGGAGGGAGACCTTCCTTCCCTCAGCCTCCCAGTGCTTCTGAGTGCGTGAGCAGCAGCATCCACTTCTCTTAAGCATCTCTCAGGTTGTAGCACAGTGTGGACTGCTAAAGTTCTTGCACATATTGAACCTCTTTCTCATTTCTCTTCCCCTGGCACCTCATCCCCTCAGTTCAGAAAGGAAATTCAAAGCAAATTACTTCAAACCAAAAGCATTCATCTTTTACAAATAGTTCAAGGCTTCTGTACAGTAATAGGAATAAAGCTCTGCTGGCATGTTTAATGAGTGCTCTCTCGGTAGGTGCTTTTCTCTGTGCCCTGAGAATTTGAATTGCAAGAGAAAATTTATTGTACTTCTGTTACAAAAGCATTCTGTTAAGTTTAGGTGCTCCATCTTCCTCTGGAAAGGAAGTTTCATGCAAGGTGTTTTGTATATATAAGGTCAGGTCAAGGCACAAAAGGTGGGAATTAAGCCTGTCATGAGGACACCCAAGATATGAAAGTTTTCTAAAAATGTTGTCTTTCTCTGTTACTCAACAAATTTGGGAACAAAAGTGCTTCAGTTCTTGACATTCCACCACCTGTATTGTTTTAGTTAGAGTTCATCACAGCCAATTGTGTAAGTTGGTTAAGTTACCTGCTTATGTGGTTGCAGAGCTGTCTCCCTCAGTGTGGTAGGGCTGAGTGGAATTAGAAATAGAGAATGGAAGTAAACTGAGATTTGAGTTTGAAGAAATATAGGTTGAGATGCAAGGATGCAAACGGCCATAATGACTGTGATGAAGATCTGAAAAGTCAGGAGAGTGGTGAGTAATTTAAGTAGTTAACAGATGAGCCAGAACAGCAGAAAAAAAGAGATCAAAGAACCTTTGCTCCGAAAGTGACTTTGCAGGGTAGTGCAGGAAGACTACTAAGAACTGGGTAAAGAATGGGAGTCGGGCAGATGTGAGTCGGTCGACTACAGAGATTTTGTTTCAGCTTTGACCTGTAATGATGTGTTTGGTCCCCTGCTCCTCAGACACAGAGGGACAAGCAAACAGAAGAAGAGTAGGAAGTGCAGAGACTGACATACCGAATGATGTGCACAAAAGCTGGGATGGGGGGGAAGTGCGCATAGTATTCTTGAGTGGAATGTAGAAATAAAAGAATCTTGATAGCAGAAAAAACTTTCAACAAGGCTGAAAGAGGCAGGGTTTTAATTTGTTCTGGGGAGGATGGCTAGGAATGATACATGTCTACATCACAAAAGGGAATTACATGCCTAGCCAAATGTCTTGGCATTGTCAGGTAAGCTTTCAGGGTAGCTGTGGAAGCCTTGTCCTGTCAGATACTAAGTCTTGTATTAGAGAATTTCCTAAAACAGGATTCATAGTGTACAAGGCAGCAGATGGCAAGAATTTGGGAATGAAGATAGGCTAGAGGATATCTATCCTTTTTGATCTGCAAAAACCCTACTTGGGCTGAAATGTCAAGGTTTGTTTCATGCTACTGTGTGTGGGATGTGATTATGAAGCTTTTATTTCCTCCCTGCAACATTCAGCTCTGCTTACAGCAGGGCTTCAAAGCTCTGCAGCCACCGTGGGTCAGTGGCAATATGGGAAGTGGCTCAGAAAGGGTTGGTTTGTGGTGGCACCTGCTGACAAGAGCGCAGCTTTGCTTCCCACTGGGCTCTGCTTTGAGAAGCAGCACAGAGGTATATGGTGTGTTACTGTCATCAGTAACTTCACTTCTGCACCTCTGTGTGCACATGAGCATGTGGAAGGAATGGGAGAAACCTGTCATTTCAGATTAATTAGGTGGTGACATACCTTCATATTGAGCTTGCAAGAGGTTATTTCATAGAACTGATAAGGTTGGAAGAAACCTCTACTGAGTCCAGCCATTGACCTAACACTGCCAGGTCTGCCATTGTTTCCTTACAGTGCTAAGGTGTTTTGGAGGAGAATGCAAGCTTTGTTCTTGCAAGTATCTGTAATTTCTTTCCAGACAGTAATCTGGACTTTGTCCCTGAGTGATCACTCTTATTTTACCCACTAGTGTTTGGGATTTTAATTTCCCCAGTGTTTTCCTAGAATGTGAGAAGCATCTTTACTAACTGAAGGATGTGATTATTCATGAAAAGTTTTGACTGCAACATCATTAGATTTTGTCCTTGTGGATGCTGGCTTTGAAGACAAGTGAACTCCAGTCATCTAGAACAAGGAAAGCACTACAGATGGGACTGTTACTTTATGTATGTTAACCAAAGAGGTAATTGCAGTTATTGAAGTAGAATACTAGAAGTGTCCTCAAGCTATGTACTTGTTACTATATGAAGATGAAGGGAAAATGTGCTCAAATTACCTCAAGTTTGATGAAGAGTCTGATGATCTCTTGGTTGTCTGGGGCAGGAAGAAAAGAATATTTAAAAGCGTTGCTTTGAGCCTTGGGATACACAGCTGTGCTGAAGCAAACATCTGTTCCCTCCTGTCTTTTTATTAAATTTCAAATTGAATTTGTCCAAAGTTATTTAGAACTAGAGCAGGAAATACACTGAATGGTGTTGCAAAGGGACATTGTGTTGCTACTTCTTGGCACTGGCCTTGCAGGACATAGCAGCGATGTCTCTCCTGGGAGTGGGCAGGCTGCAGCTACCAGGATGTGGCAGGCCAGCTCACTCTACAGGGAAACGAGTCATGGGAAGGAATGCTGCTTCCTGGGATTCGTTTCCCTGTGCCCTTGCAGCAAGTCCTTCTATCGCCCACCTTTCAGTACATGATGTGGGGCCCCAGGGTGGGCTGTGCCAAGCGGCTGGAGAGAAGGTGGGCAGCAGGAGAGCATCTAGAGGAGCATGAGCCAGCAGCTGTGTCTGCAGCTCCACCAACTGCAATGCCGCGAGTGGGAGGTGAGAGACGGGGAAGCAGGGACAGATACTCAAGAACAACTTCACGAGTGAGATGTTGGAGGATGGTGTCATTTAGGTGTTCTCTGCACCATTCTCATTATGTTGACAGTACCACGTGTGCTGGCAGCTGACTGCAGTTATTGTGAGAGAGGTGCAGGACATGATTTTCTGCCCTGGCATCAGTGGAAATCTGGTCCCTGCCATGGCAGCAGGTCTCAAGCTTCCCAATTCACCAGCAGCAGAAACAGAGCCTGTCTGATCTGTGTTCATACCACACGTCTAAGCAGGCCAGAGTTTTGCAGTCTGGCTGGCATCCATCCATCTGTGTCTCCTGCAGAAAGGGCTCTGGTGTCAATTGTGGCTCAAATCTCTCCTCTGATGCACAGAAGAGATTTATTTTCACATCTGCTTCACAGAGCTTGAGTTTTTTTGTACTGTTTAAGACCTGCTGCCCTTCTGTCAGCCGCACAAGTTGTAGAATACTAGAAGTACTTTGTAGCTGTTAAGGGCTACCAGTTTCGGGACCCCTACAGATTGAGCTTTAGGTACAGCTGCTTGGCATAGTTGGAGGCCATATTAGTGATCCTGGACTAGCCACTAGCCCTGTGCAGCATGTCTTGTAGTTTCCTCTTGACTATCCTTTTAATAGACATGTTCTAACAAATACTGGCTTTTAGCTGGATGAGCTACATGGTATCAAAATGCCTGACACTGCCATTCCTGGATGTTTAGAAAACAGATATTTGTAGAAAAGAATTGACAAATACCCATTTACCCTGTTTTTCTGTGAAACTTCGTTGTTTAGCTGCACCTTTCTGCGTTTGTTTGCCTGATGATATTTCAGAGTGAAATCCTGCATTTCATTTTTCCTTATTGATGAGTACAGTCCTTGAGAATGTTGGGAACTTTCAGATAATTTGCTCTTGGATTGCAGCTGACTGTGGTATCAATTGCTTGTGGATGTGGCTTTATCTTAGTTGCTTCAGCTTGGTTACAGAGGTCCAAAATAAATACTGAATCTCTCTTGCTGCATGTTCCTCTTAACTCCTGCTAGTAATGTGTGGGGCTGGACAAATGTGTTTCTCTGGAGATGGTTGGTGCTGCTCCAGCCTCAGAGGAATTGTTGAGAAGTGAGGTAAGGCACCCACACCAAGCAGGGCACGTAGGATTGGTGAACAGTTTCATGCTTGGATTCCCAGCTGGCTGTGCAATATTTAAAACAAGATCTTTGCTTGTTCACACAGAAGGACCTGTCTTAGGGTATGCATACTTAGTTTCCATGTTTTCAAACTTCAGACACTTTGGATATCTGATCCATGTGTTTTCTTTTTCTTCTTTTCCTTTTAATAGTTTTTGGCAGGCTAAGAAATTTGGTTAACATGAGGAGGACTCCTTTTTTTTGTTAAGCCATATGGCATTTTGTTAGAAACAAATGCTCTATTAATTAATTTTTGTTTGTTTTGTGCAGTGTTAAAAATAACATGACATTCGTGTTTCATGTTTTCTGGTCTGTGTTTCACTGCTGTAGGCAGGCCAGCCTCTGATTGAAGTGTAGTCTTAGGGATGCTTGCTGTCTTTTCTAAGTAACCTATTTTGGAGCTGCAAATGGGAGCTGAAAGTTTTCCGAAGACAGGATGTTACAACTGAATCTGCTTTCTCTTCCAGACATTCCTGTGCAAATGGCTTGTGGGAGGTAGCAGCTTAAAAGGTTGCCGGAGAGGTACCTTCTGTACCTTCTTCCTCACTTCCCAAAACCAAATGCTGTGTTGAAAATACTTGCTGACAGGCTGCTTCTGTGTGGACTTTATTCCTGAATGAAATTATATTGTCAGCTTTTAAATTATTCTGCTTTTGTATCCTGTCATTTGAATGTTTGTCACTGTGTTTCAACAAGTATGAAAAGTCAAGTGCTAGTGCTAATATATGAATAAATGTCTCAAACTGTGGCAGTCTAATCAGGTTTTCTGATTTGGCAAAACCTGTGGCCAAAATGTGGGGAAGTTGGCCATGATGTGGGGCCATGATGGGTGGAAGCTGTGGACGACTTCCACTGATTCTTGAACAAAGAGTCCAGGCTAATTCTCTTCTTTATGTAGGTAAAGGTCAATAAATTATATTCTTTTTTTCTCTTATCAAACATAACTTAGAAGTTTTGAGTTCATTGAGTGTCTGAGCACAGTTAGCCCTAAGTTTTTGACTGTAGGAGGATGTAATTACATCAGGGCAACATGTACCTCCTGTTGCTATTTGTGCTGAAATGTCTACTGAAACCACTACAGGATTTTTCAATGGAAGTCACCGTCTAATGTCTGATTCTCTCAGTGTCTTCCAGCATGCAGGGTATTTTTGGGTTTGTGTGTTAAGCTACAAACATGCAGAGTCGTAACATCAGTGTGAGAAATCTGCAGTGCAAACAGGAAGTGAGGACTGCAGTGTCTTTTTCTTTCTGCATGTTTTGTGCTTAGTCCCAGCCTGTGTTCTGGGAACTGCTTCTCTGCAGCCCTGCTGCTGTTTGGATGGAGGGTTGCAACAGTCTTAAGACAAACTAGGAACAGACAGGGAAGTGGGGGCTTCAATCTCATTTTCTTTTACCTGAATCTTCTTTTTGATAGTTTCTGTTCTTTTCAGATGAAGGAAGAAGAAAGGTGTAATCATCCACAAGTGACTAATGTTAAGCAGAATGTGCAAAGACTCTGAGGGAAAATCAGAGACTTGAGACTGTTGCAGTCAGGTTTTGCACAGAAGGAATGAAGATGCTGAAAAGCTTTGATTAGAATAGTATTAGTCCTGGATAAGGCAGAATGAACCTGAATGTCTGGCAGATATAACTGTTTTACAAATTACATAGCCCCTAGTATAGTTCCACAGAAAGAAGCAACAGAATATGGTTTGGGTTTTTTTTTTTCCTCTTCTGAATGTAGCTCCTTCTGCATCTAAATAATTCCAGAAGTAATTCTATAAAAATTAAGATTTGTTGGCTGACTGCAGATACCATGTTACTGATACCTGGTTTTTACTTCTAGTTGCTGTCACTTCATGATTAATGTACAACATACAGGGAACCTGAATGAAGCAAGTTATTCCATGAGAAAAATGAATGCTGTTTTCCAGCATGTAATTTATTTATTTAGCAAATGAAGATGGGTACAGCTTGTTTATGAAATCTGCTGTCAGTGGTAGAGCAGCACTGTAGGGCATTTTCATATTACCATATTAAAAACTATCATTTACAGCCCACCCCTAGTCGAGTGTCTGATCAGAAGGGCTGCTGTCTCTCTGAGAATTAATTCCAGCAGCAGAATAAGTAAGTGCTCTTTCAGATTTTGAAAACAGTTGAAAAAAATATCAGCTTTTCCTGTTTGTGGTCATTTGCAATTTACACAGGCTTGGCACTGGCTGTTACTACATTAACAACTCCTCAGCTGTGAGGAAGGTGCTTGCTTTTTAGGAGGTTTGTTGTCATTGGATACTGTGGTGCTGATGTACATTATTGGGAAGTGCTATTTTTACCGCAAGTCTGCCTCAGCCTCTGGCAATACCAGCTATTTGAACACAGTTCCTGCCTCTCTGGTTGGCATCTCTGTTGTTACACAGACAAATGCTGCCATTTCTTTATTTCTGCATCCCCAGGTTGCTCTCTGGCACTGCTCACCCCTAACCTGCTTGCTCATTTGTGCTAAGAACAGTTGTGCTGTCCTCCTAGGGCATATCCTCCATATAGACTAGGTGCGCATTTCCTGCCTTCCGCATCTCCCCAGCTTAGCTCTGGGCTATTTCGGGAAAGAAATATTTACTCCTAGGTCCTGCTTTGCTTTGTAGCCAGTACTGCACAGAACAGCTTGGCTTGTGTGACTTTGCACATAGCAGAAAGATGGAGTGTGATGTTAGTCTTTGTGAGGTAGTCTGGGAAATTTTTGTTTCACACATCCTCTTTGTGCCATGCTCTCCAGTCTCAGGCAGTGTAGATGGTGTGTCCTGACTGCCTATTGTACCAAAGCCTCCTCTGCATTAGCAATGCAGAATTTTCTATTGCACCAAGCCAAGGTGAAGCCAAGGGTCAGACTCTGGTGTGCCAGAGTCTGTGATCTACCAGCCCACGACACCTGGCACATGGCAAAGGTGCAGATCCATGGGCTGAGGTTGGTTGTATGAGCATCACCAACACCAAATGCTGAGTCCTGAACTTGTGTTGCAACAAGCCCAAGCTACAGGCTTGGGAAAGAGTGGCTGGAGAGGTCCTCAGCAGAACCCTCACCTGGGATTGCTGGTTGACATCCACCTGAATATGAAGATATTTAAAGATGTTCAGATGTACCACTTAGGGGTGTGGTTTAGAGGTGGACTTGGGATGGGTGGGTGAGTTTAGCTTAATGGTTGAACTCAGTGAACTCATTTTCCAACCTAATGATTCTCAGCAAATACAGGTTTACAATAGAGCAGTGAAGCAAGGGCTTAAGTGTGCTCTCCCCTTTTTGTTCTTTCTTCTTCACAACCAGTTGAAAATTCCCATTTATTTTGGGCAGTAAAATGCTCCCTTTTTCACAGACACTGCTCTTTTCTCCATGAGGGCGGGTAAGGGGCAGCTATCTGCCCAAGCTAGAATGGTGTCTTTCTTGTCTAACCCAAAAGTAAGAACAAGTATAAGAATTACCTCTCTTCCCCAGGTGACTGGGTAAAGTTGAGAAGCTGCAGACAAAAACTGGCTTTTCTGTGCAGTGTGGCATCCTGAAGTTACGCAATAGCTGGAAGGTGTGAAGGCAGTGACAGTGTGTCCATGCCATCCATCCCTCATAGTCATACATGCACCACTGCATCATTTCAAGTGACATCTGCATATGCAGCAAAGGACAGAGCAATTGCAAATCCCAAATCAGGGGAAGGACCATTACTGTTGCACTGAGAATCTGGAAACTAGGACTTGACAGAAGCTGTATTGATGATGTAAGCTTCATCCAGCCCATCTCAAGCCTGTGATGTGGTAGGAGGGGCAGGGCCAGCTCTGTTACCACCACAGGCAAAACAGACTCCACTCAAGGAAATGAATTTAATTTACTGCAAATCAAAATCAAATTATGACAATGCGAAATAAACCCAAATCTTAAAACAGCTTCCCCAGACCTCTCCCTTCTTCCAGAGCTCAATTTTATCTTCTCTACATTCTCCCCACAAATAGCACAGAGGCACAGGGAATGGAGGTTGCAATTAGTTCATTGCATGTTGTTTTTGCTGCTCTGTCCTCTTCATGCTTTCTCTACTCCATTTGGGGTTCCTCCCAGGGAGACAGTGTTTCCTGAACTTCTTCAGTGTGAGTCCTTCCCATGGTATGCAGTTCCTCATGAACTGCTTCAGTGTGGGTCTCCGTGTGTCCTTTTTATGGCTGCAGTCCTTCAGGAGTGGAGTGCTTCATCCTGGGTCTTCCCAGAGGTCACAAGTCCTGACAGAAAGCTGCTCCAGCTTTGCTGCTTTGGGTTACACTCTCCATGGACCCACAGGTTCTGCCAGGGACCTGCTCCAGCACAGGGTTCCCATGGGGTCACAACCTCCTTTGGGCATCCACCTACTCCATGGTGGGTTCCTTCACATTATACAGGTGGATCTCTGCTCCCCCATGGACCTCCATGGGCTGCAGGGGAATCTCTGCTTCATTATGGTCTTCACTGTGGGTGGCAGGGGAATCTCAGTAGCAGTGCCTGGGGCACCTCCTCCCCCTCCTTCTGCACTGAACTTGGTGTCTGCTGGGCTGTTCCACTCACCTGTTCTCACTTCTCACCTTGCTGCTGTGTAGTGCAGCAGTTTTTCCCCCTTTCTTAAATACATTATCCCAGAGGTGCTACCACTGTCGCTGATGGGCTCAGCCTTTGCCAGTGGCAGGTCCATCTTGGAGCCAGCTGGCATTGGCTCCTTTGGACTTAGGGGAAGCTTCTGGCATCTTCTCACAGAAGTCACTTTGTAGCCTGCTTCCCTGGCCCCTGCTACCAAAACCTTGCCACACTAACTTTCTACCCCAAATTCAGGTCACTTTCAAGGACTTGTGTACCAAGTTTCCAGTTCATTTCTGTTCCTGTCATGCCCTGTCCTGTTCCAGTCTCCTTTTTCTATCCTCTTCTCATCTGAACAACCTCTTGGCTCCTCTGATGTCTCCTTTGCTTTCCTCTGTGGCCCTTCATTACCTTTTCTCACCTCTTGCATGACACTGTCCCCATTTCCTTGCTAATAGCTCTTTGTGATTACCCCACTCACCTTTTGGTCTCTGCTGGACATGCTCCTTTTGTCCAGTCCCAGCCTCTCCTCTGGGAGGGCAGCCAGCACTCCCATGGTCACTACTTTGCATCAGCCCTGAGAACCTCCGAGCAGCTGCTGGACTGAGTGCTGTGGGATGTCAAGTGTTTTCTGTATTTTATTTTCATTGTACCTTGGTGATTTGCAGGTTTTCTCTGGTGCTTTGTCCAAGCTACTGGACAGAGAAGGATGTATGTTTTTTGGTACACAGACCAGTAACATTAGCTCTTTAAACATGTAGCATTCTTTAAGATCACTTTTGTCAAGGACAAGTTGAGATTTTCATGTGTATGGAGTGTTGTCATGTCCTGGTGAAAACTCCAGGCATGATGATGATGTCCTTGAGTGTCAGATGTATGAGCTGAAGTGCGGGCTCTGGAACATGCAGAGGCTGTCAGAACATGCACCAAGTTTTCCAGCCGGTATTGCAGACTGTTGAATTCACAGGTGGCTTCCTAGCAAAACACAGACTTGCTTTGGCAAGCTTGGCACAGCATGTGCCACAGCTAGAGGTGTGCTTGGCTCCTGAGGTACTGCTGAACTGCAGGTGCCCTTAAGTTTTCCCTCAGTGATTGATTATTCTTTCTTTGAGGGGACTAATGCTTCTGTAGGCTGTACATCTTCTGACTCTGTATCTTCTCCTCCACAATTGCACTGCAGTGTAAGGTCACTTTAAAAACCCAGCTGGCTTTCTCCATTGGGAATGAGTGGCAAATATCTTTTGTATTAAGGATATTTGTTAAATTCCTATTCAGCTGTCTTATGGTATCCCTGAATTACCCTTCTGTCAATAGTGAGCAGTTAGTTTGATCAGCCTGGTTGAGCATGTGCTTTTATTGAGGGTGCCTAGCCATGCCAACCATCACAATTAAATTGTGGTCAGTTGCCCAGCAAATACCAATATGCTTAAAATCAAAGGAGGAGAAATATTGACTGCCAGCAAGTAAGGTGCCAATTTTATTACCCTCAGAGTTTCCTGCCCTCCTAATTAAAATAATCAATTCTGACCGCCACCTATAAACATCCTGTAGCATGATGTAAGGGGACTTGGTGAACATGCACAGGGCAGGTGGTGCAGGCTGTTTGCACCAAGCACAAATGATGTGTAGAGTTCAGCAGTTGTTTTCTTTCTCCAATTATTTATTTACCTTTTTAGAATGACCTTGGATGGGGAATGGCTGCTCACTTAACCCCATACCCTTGCTTGCAGTTCCACACAGGTCCTGTGGAAGGTCCTTATTGTAGGCCTGTTTTGTGCTCTGGGCCACGTGACCAGAGTTACAAAAGGCTCCTGTTGCCGTGGTGTGATGGGGCTGTACAAACTGATGCTCTTGGCCACCCTTCCCATGTGGGGAAAGAATGGGCTCCAGCATTTGGCCTGCAATGGCATTGTGCTCTTGTGCCCAAAACATAAGTCTTGTGAGCTCCTGCCTGAGTGTTTGAAAAATGAACATTAAGTCAGCAAATGCCCTGCTGCATGGGCCTGACTGCGTGTGATGAATTGGAGTCCATGCTGGCAAAACGTAAATTGCTTGTAATTATGACAAATCATTTGCAGTGCTCATACTGTGAACTACAAAGGTTTCATCCACTGCTGCTTATCCAGCTGCTTAAAAAGCTCTCCCAATAAAGTGCACGAAGCTCAGAAACAGCCTTCCAGGTTTGGTTGTTCACATTTTGTTGAGGACACTGAAAATAGTTTGGTCTGTTTGAAGAACTTGCTTCTCTTCCCCAGAGTTTTTCCCGATGTGGGGAAGCAGGAGCTGGACTACAGGACAGGGAGTGCTCAGCAGAAGGGCAAGATGAAAGCAAGTTTGGTTATTAAAAGGAACTCTGAACATTGCTCTTGATCTGTCTCCTTGGTAAAATCCCTAGTGTTGTTCATCCTTCCAGTAACAGCTGCAGGCATTAATTTCTCCTCTTTCTGTATTACTGGACAATCTGTCTGCTTTTTTTTTGGTTATGCATTTTCTGCAGTAAGGAGGAATTTCTTCTATCTGTTTTGTTTGTTTCAGCAAATGCTAAAAGTGTGTGTGCATGAGAGAGCAATCTGTGTGTTGCTTTACCTTACATGAGCACAGAATGGCATGCACAAGAAGTGACTGCTGGGATGAATTTCTGTTCTTTTCTATGTACTGTTTTACTTCAGTTTATGGTCAATGCTGTCAGCATGTGGCAGTCATGTTTACAGAGCACCACTGAGTCAAGTGTCTTGGCTGGATATTTCAAAATGGTGGATACCTTCATAGCTGTAGGTGTTCAGAGCTATAATGCTGAGATAAGAGTGCTGCAGTTGTGGAGCAGAGAATTTGAACCTCCTTTCCAAGTACAGTGCTGCCTGTCTCAGCTAGGCACGCTGTTTGCTCCTGTCAAGGGGTGTCCCAGTCCACTGTTGGGTATAAATCCTAGCTGCAGTAGGTTGGATCCTCTGGCACAGCAGGTCTGATCCAAAACCAGGCTCTTCTCAGTAAACACTCTTCCCTTTTCTCTGTCTTTTAGCATCAAGATGGTGCTGATGTGGACCAGTGGGGACACGTTCAAGACTGTTTACTTTATCCTGAATCAGGCCCCTTTCCAGTTCTCCATCTGTGGACTCCTGCAGGTATTTGTGGACATTGCTATCCTGTTGCAGGTTTACTTGTACAGCCACTACCCTCAGAAGCCTGTGTCCCATACTGCACACCCAGCCAGCACCAAGGCCCTGTGAGGAACTTGGCTGAACAGGTTGCAGGTCAGCAGAGTCAGCCATGGCATCTCTTCTTCCACTTGTAAATACTCCTGTGTTGCCAAGTTGAAAGCAGAAAGGAGAACAAGGATGGAAAAATCTGGCTGCATGTCCAGCTCAGGAGGTTCTGTGTTAAATAACTTGCTCTGTTTTCAGACTTAGCTGTACAGAACTGTTTCTTGGTGGGGGGAGGGGCACTTTATTTTTGCATACGTACCTATGAGCCTTATTAATTCACAAATGTTTGTATATTTAATCACAAGGGCTGGATGGTTTGTGTTTTTAATGCTATTTAAAAATGTTACACCACAGAAATTATAGGATATTTTGTCTGAAACTTCTACCTATTTATAAAATATAAAATCTGTATATTGGTGGGAAGTTTGTGGCATATACTAGCATTCAGTATCTCCATGATGGAGGAAGAAGTATTGAAGAGCAAGTCTGGGAGCTTTCTTTTCTCTACAAGGGTGTCTGGTGAGAGAAGGTGGGGGTGGGAGGCCCTGCAAAGAGGTGAGAAGCCAGAAATGAGCCGGCCACAGATGCTGTAAAGCTGAAGAGTGAGCAGGTGTTCATCCCCGCTGCCGGAGGACACATGGAGGAGATATGATGGAGGGGGTCTGGTGGTGCTGGAGTCACGTTGAGAGCTGGCACAGCCAGTCAAGCATCCAGGCAAAAGGAGGAGCCAGCAGGAGACTGCAGGGAATGTAGGTAGTCATGCTTTGAAACTATGGGGTGTGGGAATAGCCTGCCCTGCACTTGGAGGGCAGCAGTGCCCCTGCAGCTGTGCACAGGACAGAGCTGTGCTGTAGGGTGTCTTTCCCAAACCAAGGGGCCAGCAGGTGGGTTTTGCCAGTATTGCCAGGCAAGTGTTTCTAGAGAGTTGATTGAGCCACAAAGATAGAAGAAAGTCCACTTTCATTGGCTCAGAAATGAGAAAGTTTGAGTCAGAGAAAAAGGTGTATCCCCTGGAGTAGGACCTCCAGCATCTGACAGCTTGATTTGTTGAGGATGAGATTCGTATTCATGTTGTTCAATGCCAAACAACAACCAGGTTATGTTTTGGGGTGTTTCCTGCACTGGCCCAACAAAGAAGGAATCTATGTTTTCCTTTTACTGTTGTGAACTTTTAGGCTCTGAAAGAAGAGATTCTTCTGTTTTTTAGAAGAATCAGCAGCCAGTACTGAGAAGGGACTGAGAAAGCTGAAAGAGCAGTTTATGTAGATGTTGTCTCTAAAGGCTATTAAGCAGTGTAGGTGACCGTGCTCTGTCTGTGACGTGCAGCTGCTGGTGGTGTGGACCCCTGGGGGCTGTGATCGAGCCCCTGGGCTCTTGTTGTGACACTGCTGTCATGAAACTGCCCTGGTGATGTGAGGAGGCCGTAGCAGGACCCTTGGTCCCAGGAACAGCTATGCCTGCACTGCTTCCTTTATGAGGCTTCCTCACTCTGGAAGGAAGCTGGGCGAGTCCCATCTGGCCACAGGCAAGGTGTTGGACAGATTTTTCAGGATAATTTTTTCTGTAAGAATAGCCCAAAAGCTTGTTTTCTTAGCAGTGGCAGCAAGTCTGAGGTTTGATAACTTCAGTGTGTAAATCAGATGCTTCCCCTACCATGCTTTCTTTGGGAACCTCACGATTTGAGTCTGGACTGTCTTCAGTGGTGACAAACTGTCCAGTGGAGGGGAATCACACTGACTCCACGCTCTTTGTTCAATACCATACCCTTCTAGGCCTGAAGTGACCTTACAAAGACAATGTACTCAGCATGGCAGATGATGAATGTTTTGTTCCTTGCTTTTCTCCAGTGTTCTGGTTGTGTTACAAGAACATCTGGGCTTTTGTCTTTTTTAATTGAAAAACTTAACAACTGGCTTCTCCGGTATGCTGCTTTAATGAGGATTGTATTTCTACTGTTTGAAAACAAACACTTTCTTGTGTGTTTTAGTGGTCTGAAGGTTTTTTTAAATAACTTCTAATGGTAAGATTTTTGTATTTGGTGGTCTTTTTCTAATATTCTGCAAAACAGGGATGTAAGAAATTAATGGTCCATAAGAAACATACTTTTGTATGTTATAGCTTCACCTGGGAGTGCACACTTTTGGCCACCTCTTTGGCTTTGAACTACAGATACTACTGAGGATAAAACAATTTCTGTTTTTTCCTTTTGGGATTATTCATTGGGCGGATTCTTGAGTCTGTCATCAGTACCTAAACCAGGGAGCTCTGCAGATCAGCTCATTTGCACCAGAGCAGCATATGCTGGAAGAGAAGCCAGTGAAACCATGTCCAAGTCATCTTCTGTATGTGGCATTTAGCAAGTAGGACTCTTGGCCAGGAACTCTAGAACTTCTTGCAGGGTACTTTAGGGACAAAGTGTTACAGAACTTTTGGTTTGTTCACTAATTGTCAGGAATGATCAATGTTTCAATGATCACCTCAGAGAATAAGAAATCACTTACTTTAAATACGTCTCTGAATGTATGGCACATTTCATGGACTTTATTTTTTTCTGTCAGTTGCAATGTTTTTTTTAATAAAAATTACCTATTATATATAAATTGCAGTGTTGCTGTGTTTTGTTTAGTTACAAAATGTGTGCTCATCTGATCAGGAGTGTTGTTGATACGAATAACTAGCGTGGTTTTTCCTTCTGATGAGTGAGTAAGCACAAAGCATAAATTGTCCTGAAGTTGTGATGCACAGTAGGTATTCTGGATTTCTATCCCCTGCTCTTCCATACATACTGGAGTAAATTTAACCATTGAGACCATGTAACTTGTTTGTGTTTGCAAATGCTCACAGTAAAAACCAAATTACTGACCTTATTACGTAGCTTTAAAAGAGCCCTGTGTCATGCAGACTTCAGACTGAGGTTGAAGATAGAGCACAGATGAGGGATGTGCTCCTGGCAGCCTTTGCACAGAAGATGAGGACATTGAGTCTGTCATCTCATGGCCAAGTGCTGCCCCAGGAGAAGTCTTGGCCACTCTCCCTGTTCATTCTGGATGGGAAAACAAGCCAAGACTGTCAGGAGCAGTCTTGCAGCCACTGTGCACCTCCTGGATCCTGCCAGGCTGCTGATCCACGATGTTGGGCTGCTCTGGCATGGAGAGGTGGTTTGCTATTGCTGTGTGCAGTGACTGCAGGAGCTGTAGAAGGGGAGCAGGGGAGGGAGAGAGGGTTGGCAAGGACAGGAGGAGCGATGTGGGGTAGACCGAGCTTGGTCAAATAAGGGGCTGAAGGGTGATACTCCTGAAGGGAAGGGAAGGAAGGAAAAGCAAAACGTGAAGGTAAAGGTAGGTAAAGCAGCAAAGTGGACGGGAAAGGAGGAGGAATGTGAGGGTGGGGAGCAAACCTTGCCTGCTCTGTTGCAGTCTGCTGGCAGAGGAGATCCAAGCAGTTGTCACAGCAGCCAAGCCTGCTCAACACTCGCAGTGCCTGCACCTTCTCTTCCAGACATTTACTGGCTGCTGCTTTGGCATTCACTGTGGGGAAGCCAATGGTGGGGCTGGCCCCAAAGGAAGCAATGGGGAACCCAAATCTCTTTGTGCTGCTGCAGCCAGGGCAGCAGCCCAGCCCTGCTGGCTGGTGCAGTGCTGCCCCAGGCCTCCCTCAGGGCAAATCTCTCCCTCTGCTGTGCATGGCAGGCAGTGGTCTGCACTGTGGCTCCATGGAGGGAGAAATGTCATGGTTAGATGTTTGAGATACATGCAGTTAGATGCAATTAAAAACATTGTAAGACATAAAATAAAGTTCACATTTGGTACTGGGTATTAAGCAAAAATGGGCCCACAGGTTCTGCTTGTTAAATCTGATTGTGATCCTTAGGCTTGAGAGCCAAGCAGGCTTCAAGGACCTGACTGACAACTGTAGCTTCGTTGCAGGCTTTCTGTAAGAAGGAAGACATCAATATGTAATTGAACAGTGTGCCAATAAATAAACACTGCCTGCATACCTGTGCCAACAGCAGTAAATAAACGATGGGGACTAGAACACAATGTGAGGTTCACCCTGGGACAGGGGCAGGTCTTCCTGTAAACAGCCTTGTAAAACAGCTAGTCCCAAGAGGATGTCAGCATGTAGAAATGCACTGACAGCAAACACGGCATTTCAGACCCTCCTCCTGCCCTTCTGTGTCCTGGTTTATGTGCACTTGGCTCTGGTAGGTGCTAGCTGGGGGACTGAGGGGCTTCGCTCAGCCACAGATGGGCCAGCAGCACCACCCTGGATTTCTCTACCCATCAGCCCTTCCATGTGCCTGTGTCCTCTTCCACACCAAGGCCTCACAGTCCTCTAAGACTGTGGCTTGTAGGTGCCAAGGATGCTTTGTCCCCTGAGGCATCTGCTGTGAGGCAGCCATAGCCTGTACGTGTTCCGGCCTCAGCAGTGTGGGACAGCAGCCTCTGTCTTGCTTACAGCTGAGGAGATGACACCAGTGTCACATTTTTCTTTGCATTACTGCTTTTTCTTAACTGAGCCTGCTGTGCAAGCTGTGCTGTAGGTGGTGGCTGTGCACATGCTCTGTATGAACTGAAGTTGTGTTTGACTTCGTGCCATTCCCTTTAACTCTGTCCCTTTACCAGTTAACACATCCTTAACTCTCCTAAGTTAGGGTCTTCATGACTAGTGTTGCCAGCTGCCAGAATTTGTAGGATCCATGAATGCTTCCACCAAGGTGGACATGTAGAAGAGGTGGCTTTGCTCACATGTTTCAAGTCTTTGTCCCATATGAGAGAGAGAAATATTTTTTCCTTTTTTTCTTTTTCCTTGAGGCAAAACTAATGTGCTACAATCGTGAAGCACTTAGTTGTTCAAAGAAACAGGTATAACTACCTGCTGGCACTGATGTGCCTGCAGACAGCAGTATGGCATTTATTATAGTTAGAGATAAATGGCCTTAAAATCATCTGTGTGCTGTGTCAAAAAAACACCAAATACCATACACAACAAAATCAACATTCTCCAGCAGCTGATCAAAAGTAGCAAGCATCACTCATAACAACAGCTACCTGGGGTCAAATTCATTCTCCTCTGAGTGTCTTTTATGTCTGGCAATATGTGCATCACAACTTTATACAGCTTCCAAAAATAATTTGTTTAAAAGGTTCCTGGTTTATATTTGTTTCCTCATCTGTCATCCCAATAGATGAAATGAAACTTTATTTAAAGCCAGGCTTTGACTAGGAGACATAATGAGTGGGTTTTGTCACTTTATTAAAGCTCCATGTGTGCTGGAATTAATTATGTGCCTTTTGAAAAATACAGAGAACTCATTATTGTAGGACAATAACAACTTGATGGAGAACAGCAATAATATGGTGTGTGTCATCAGTCTGTTTTTCTACACAGCTGCTGAGCTGCAGTTTGCTATCCCAGCACTGTTTTTTTCATGCTGCAAGGCCAAAAGCTGCATTGATTTGTGGTTATTTGATAGCACTGCAAGTGTGAAACTCTTCGTTCTGCAAGGATATCCACTCCAGCATGCCTTTTCTAGTAGTAATGTAAGGGTGCTTGCAGTCTGTGGGCTTCACCACCTTCAGGAGATGCATTCTGCACCCTCCATGTGCGCTAGCCATGGTCACTTCATTCACACTGGAGATGGAGCATGAAACACACCTGGGTGTGCATGAACCAAATCACCATGAGGAGTGAACTTGTGAGTCCACCTAGTGAGGGTGCCACCTTAACACAGAGCATCTGATTGCCACCAGAAGATGCAGTGCTGCCCCTCAGCACCAGGCCACACTGTCCCCCTGCCACTGCTCCCTGTGCTGTTTTGCAGTCAGCTGGCTGCAAAGCTGCATCCCTGATGTCAGACCTTAATAATCCCTAATGAAAGAAATGCCTGCACTGGGAATAAAAAAACAATAAAATTAAAATCTTTAATGAGTCACAGCAACCCAGTGCTGGCACTGCTTTGCCAGGAGTCTGAGTCAGGCCAGGCACCAGCCACCAGCCCTTGGCCCTCCTCTCTAGCACAAGGACCAGATGTGTTCCCGGTGCTGCTGGGCCATGAAGGATGGGCAGAGCCGTGGTGTGGGCACCTGTGTTTGGTTTGCCTGCAGTTCAACAGAGCTGGGGCTTTGCTGACCCAGGTGCATCCTGCAGGGTAGGGGGGCTCAGTTCTGCTGCCTCCATCTCCTGCAGTACTCAGCAGCAAGTAACACGTTACTTCACATCAGCATGGTGAGACACCACCTCCCTCCGCACACAAATCACCAGACACAAAGAGTCAGCAACAAAGCTTTTAATTTTTATTAAAATAAACTGTAACTTTTCCATGTCCTTTGCTTCATTCCTATAAGGAATGGCTTAATATGAGAGTTTGCTAATGTAGGATTGGTTTTACAACATATGTATGCCGAGGCAAAAAAAAACAATCCAAACAACAGACCAGACAAATCCCATCTTCAATATATCAGGTTTTGTTCCCTTCCTGGTGGGTGGAGAATATGGAGGGTGACACTGCATGGCTTTAGTACAACAGGAGTGTAGGTACAAGAGACTGTTTGGTTCCATCTCCCTCTATTCCCTGATCACATCCCACCTGAAGGACCACTGAAGGACTCACACAGCATCCTGACTTGGACCAGCTACACAGCTCCTCCAGGGTGGGGGCTGGAAAGTTCATGCATGGGGCTGGCATCAATAAGCAAACATGCAGATGCCACCATATGAGTTATTTTCCCTTCAAATTGACTTAAATCCTTTGAGAAACAGGAAGAAGAGCCAGAGCACTTGTTATAATGACAGGATTGTCTTTTTCTTAGTAGGAGGGCAAAACCAAAAGGCTACTCCTAATGCAGAGCACAGCTGCTGCACTGCAGCTGGGGCCAGAGCCCACTGAAGGTGTCTTGCTGGCTTCACTGGATTTGTACTACTCCCCCACTCCTGTTTGCACACAACTGCACTCAGTGCAGCCACCACCACCGAGAAAGACTGTGCAGAGCTGGGAGTCACTGCTGGTTTAACATCACCCTCCCCTTCTTGAGCTACATGTAGTTCAGATTGGTTCAGTTGGCTGTTAAACACATTTCTCAATACATGAGAGATGGAAATAGTTAACAGAAAGTGGAGAAATGTCATAATTTGTAATGGTATTTTTTACATTCGTCTGTTAGCAAAGGAAAAATAATCAAGTTAACATTTAGTACCATTGTCAGGAAGATTTTTTGTATGTATATTTTTGTCATGGGACTAAGATATAAAGCTTAGGATGGTAAATATGCATTTCTACTAAATAATGCAAACTGTGCTCACACACAATTCAGAGCTGGCAGCTCCGGCTGCGCTGCCTCATCTGTAGAAGACAAAAGCAAGCCCCTGGTAAAGCTGAAGGGATGCTTCTGCCCTTCTCCTGCCCTCACCCCTTGGCTTGCCTGAGGTTTGTGTTCCTTGGTGGTGCTGCCAAAACAAATGTGCTGCGGGGTGTCGCAGCACGGGGAGCCCCTTGCCCAGCCCCTTGCACAGGGAGTGCCACTGAGCAGGGTGGGGAGGAGGTGGCACGCTGGTTGCTCTGCCATATGGCACCTGGCACAGGCTGTGCTTCACATTACATTCTGCTGGCTGGCTGTGTTCAATGGCTGCTCCTTGGGCGTACCCAAAAATACTTGCTCAATAGAAAAGCCCTAAGAAAAGCAATGGAGCAGAGCTGTACTTGGTAGAATTTATAGGGGTACCTTTCAGAGGTCCCTTAAGATCAGAAGTTGGTCTTTTAGAGAAACTTTGTGTGTGTCTGCCCCTCATTTATGCAGTTCATGGCATTCTTCTTGCAGAATTGATCTCCCTTGTCCACTGCTTCTTGTGCTGCTGACGTATGTCCTCAGCTGTTCAGGGTCAAGAACTTCTATTGGCTTACTGGTCCACTGAGGGCAGACCGTCCTGCTCACCAGCACGTGGTGGGAATGTGGCACTGAGCCCCCTTGTACTGTCACCACCTGGGATCTCAGTGTTCTCCTGCCTCTGGCGCACCTGCCTGCTGGCTACTCGCTGCTGCTGCTCCTTCAGCTCACTGTAGGAACGGGAAAAGGTATGAAAGATGGACGTGACCGGGAAAGCCATCAGCAAAATCCCACTCAAGATACTGCTCAGGGCTACCACCTGTCCGGGGATGCTACGAGGCACCATGTCCCCGTAGCCAACAGTTGTCATGGAGATCACAGCCCACCAGTAACTGGTGGGGACGCTGGTGAACTCCTGCTTGGCTCCCAGTTCGCTCTCCGCCAAGTACACCAACGGCGAGAAGAGGGCCATGGCGACGCAGAGGAAGAGCAGGAGCAGCCCGAACTCACGGGTGCAGCGGCGCACGGTGAGCCCCAGCGTCTGCAGCCCCAGCGAGTGCCGCGCCAGCCGCATCACGTACAGGATGCGCAGCGCCCGCAGGAAGCGCAGCACCAGCCCCACGCGCTCCAAGTACTTGTTCCCGGCTCCCCCGCCAGGCTTGCTGCTGTTTTTTGTGGAAACCACGTCCACAATGAGAGAGATGTAGAAAGGCAGAATGGCCAAGATGTCGATGATGTTGAGGGGGGTTTTCAGGAAAGCACACTTGTTTTCTGCCTGGATGGATCGCAGCAGGAACTCAAAGGAAAACCACGCCACACACACCGTCTCCAGCACAAAGATGTCATAGCACTTTTGTGAGCATTCACCCTGGGGAGAAGAGGAGCGGGAAACACATAAAAGAGGGAAGAAACATATTTAGCCAGGCAGAGAAACAAAGACAGTGTCAGTTCTTAGAGGAAAGCACCACATGAAATTGATACAAATTGCGATGTACCAAAGCAAAATCATGGCTGCTGAGAGGTACTAAAACCTGAGGCTACATGTTTAACTACAGGACAGGTCAACAATGCTCTGGAGTGTCCCAAAGCTGCTAAGAACTTGGTGTGATCTTATCAGGTGTTGGCCAGAGAGCCTACTGCTAAAAGGCCAGTGGCTCACACTTCAATTCTAACCAAGACTTTAACACCTTTTAAAAAGGATTAATACAAGATTCATGGAGTGTAATAAATGTGTGATCCTTCATTCCCTTCCTGATCAATAATAAATTGCGTAATAATGGCTCATAAACACCTACAGTATTTTAAGTGATATGCTTGGAGTTATCTATAATCTATTATTCACTAAATACAGTGCATATTTTATATTTCAGTGAACCTTTATTAACATACTACCCCTACAGCCAAAAGCTTAGATAAAGCACTGATAAATGTAGGTATTTCTAAAAGAAAAAATACCACAGGATAGAGTGGGGTATGGAGAGAGAAGTGTTTTCGTTTCTGCACCTGTAACAACTAGTGACCTTCCCCAAGCTTTCTTCCCCTGCTCTTCCCTGCAGGCTCACTTGGTGGCAAATAAAGAGAGCTCTGGCTCTTTAGTTATGATGCTTGTAAACAAACCAGCCTCAGTGCACTGGAAAGGCAATAAACAATAATGCTGGTGATGGCCACTCCTTGGTTGTTAATACTGTGGCAATTCTGTGCTGTATCACTCTTGGTACCTCCAGCTGAATAATAACTTCCCTACATAAATGGATTTTGATGTGGACAATTACAGGGCTAGTGCTGTTTTCTGTATAAATGCTTGGATATGGGGGCTTTGTGGGGAAGGCAAGTGTATACTTATTTAAGGGAAGTGTATATTTATTCAGTGTGCCAGTTTGAACAGTTGGTGAAACAGTTTGTTGTGAGGAGTCCATCCATGCTAGTGGGGTGTGTGACTCTCACTGGATACAACAGGAATTAGGTCCCAGTGCCCAACCTTGTTTTACTTGCTGATGCCAAATTATAGCAATAAAACATCAGCTGAGAATGGCGAGGCTGTGTCAGGCTGGTCCCCATTTCACCACTGGAGACGCTGAGAACCTGGCACATCTATTAGCAGTTCTGCCCACCTACTCAGCCACAAGAGTCTTTTGCTCCAGAGAGCCAAGGAAAATTTGAATGCACCACATCCTAACTTCATCCTTCTGGAAGTGTGTATGCACAGGCTTTTCCCTGTTTGGAAAGAAAGCATCAGAAGACTGATGAGGCTTTTGCCCTCTTCGCTAACTGCAGCCTTCCCCAAAATGTGGAGCAACTGGATATGTTTCAAAGGCTGCTGCACTGTCAGCAGTGAGAGCAGTGTCATCACATTGAATGCAAAGCCTTGGGTTACCTCAATGTGGTAACCAAAATGCTGAGGCACCCTGCACATGTTACACTTACGAGAAGACTGGGACAATAACTAAAGAGATGTCAACAAGAAAAACAGACGTGAAAAGGAATCCTCAGAGCCAGCATTTATGGTCCTTGTAGTAATCACAATAAAGGATTGTAATGTGTTGTGTTTATGGATTTTTGTTTTGTACTCCACTTTCAATTGGCACATGATGTACCTCCCACTGTTTCCCAGGGTGTCATGCTGATATGGAGAGAAAAATTACTTGTCCCATTGAAATTACTGTCAAGATTTTAAGCATGTTGCAGGGAGGAATGATAATCTCATTGTACCAGTATAGCAGCTCAGATAGCCTGTCTTTAAATTCCAAATTTTGATAGGTGTGAACACTAGAAGGAGATTAATTTATATCTGCCTCACCAAACTAATTTGGTCATAAGTAAGTATTTTTGTCACAATCATAATACATAGGATTAAGATTTTGTTTCTAGGAGCTTTCCTCCTATCACAGCATAATCATGCTGTCAGGCTCTCCTATCAAATACAGAATCAAGATGCTTTTACACCCCAACACAAATGTGGCTCTGTGAGCCAGAGACAAAGCTGGCTCTTTGTCTCTGACAAAGTCAGTGGAAGGACTCTGCCTCTAGCACTGTAACTTCTCTCCTGATGACCCAGAAACCAGCCCTCAGACCAATCCTGTCCCAGAGATCTGCTGCCTGGGAATCTCTCATCAGGATATGCTGGATCTCACACCTAAGGGCAATGGCTGGAGGTGATTTGCAGCTCTTCATCCTAACCTTGCACGTGTTTAAAAGCATCAGACTGAGGTGTTAGGATGACATCCCAGAGAAGAATAGCTATGGCTTGTGCAAAGCAAAAGCAAGAACAAGATAAGTACCCAAATGTGCAAATTTACTTTCTCTGACAGGTGCACCGTTATTTGGACCACCATCTATGGAAATTCAGATACACCTTGCCTTAAGAGCCCTATCTGGCAGGAATCTGATGTATATGTATTGACTTTTCATGCCACTAAAAGTTTTAAGAAAGTCAGTGATGACTTTGGAGAATTTAGCCTTAAAATAAACCTACCAAGTCACTAAGGTGATTAATAGCTAATTTGGCACCTAATTCCCCCAGCACTTTCTATTAGCTGCATATGGAAAGGAGACTCCGAAGTGCTTGTGTGTGTGAGTTTTGGTGCAGGACAAAAGAGGAGTGAAGACTGTTCCTCACTAATGGGCTACCAGGGAAGATGACTTTCAGAAGACTCTGTCTCCTCTCCCACACTCTGACATGTTTATCCTGTGTAGGGTTACAGACCTAAAGCATTGCTATTTATGCCTTCAATCTGCCTGCAGAACTACATCCAAAAGTGCAGGAGCAGCCTGGCAACCTTTGTTCAGCCAAGCTCAAGAAGCTTGGTGGAATGTGGAACTTGGATAATCCAACACTGCAGAACCAAGTTGCATCTTTGCCCATCAAGATAATGAGGAACTGAAATTTCCTCCATCCAGAGCCAGTGCTGGGCCTTGGCTTTTTTCTACTCTTCCCACTCTCCACAGCTGACAAATCATATGAAAGTCAGAATGTTTACTTTCAGTACAGTGGAGTGATAATGTTCTTCTACACAGGGTTCACTTCAACAGAATGAAACAATCCCCCGTTCCAGCTAATGCATAACTATCTCCATCAACTTGCTCAGTATCCTTATTAAAGTATCACAATCTGAACAAGCCAGGCTCTGTCCAAAGACTGTCATAAGAGTAAGAGGGTCTGAACATGCTTTTAGAAAACAGATCTGTGTGTCAAACAACCTGCCAGAGGTCTCTTTTTTCCAGTAATAAAATGTCTTCCTATCCCTAGGACCATCTTTCAATATCATCTAGGTGTGACCTATTATTATCCTCACATGTGATCAAAAACAGTAACACAGAACTGTATTTCATGCTCTTCGCATTTAATTTCTTTCAGTTGCAGCTGCTTTTCCTGCTGGATGGTTTTTCCTGTTTGACTACAGCATTCATTAAGAAAGGGAAAAAAAAGGCCATGTTTTTGCTTTCTAAAGCTACTAACTATATGTTCCAGTCTAACTGGATGCTGTAATTCTGCTTGGTTTTTTGAGGTTTTTCTGTTCAAGAAAACAAAGCAAAAATTCTCAGAAAGGCACACACACAGATGGAAAAATAATCAGGAATTAATCAGCCACTGGAACACAAAAAAAACCAAGTCCTAACAGAATACGGCATCCTGCTTAAAATAGGTCTTCATCAAATCTGTATGTTCTCAAAAAAGATTGTGCTATACCAACTTGTGGCCATAAACTTATTCATTAACACACTGCCTTTTACTTTTTATAAGCTAAACACCTCTCCCTCATACCAAGTAATGAAAAATCTTCACCCTGTAATCTAACAGATACATTTTTCTCACTACTTTTTCATATTTAGATTGATGAAATTGAGCTGCAGGGAAAACAGTTGTTCTTCACAAAGTGTGTATATTTATTTATTTATTTGTGTACATTTCTTTCTTTGAAACTGGGTCTTTTGTTTGTTTTTTTGGTTTGTTTTTTTTGAGGCAGAAATTTATTGAAATTTATGGGAAATTATTTGCAATTGCACAGGACTTGGGGGCTATACACTGATGTCAACACGGGGCACAAGGAAAGAAAGTGAGAAAGGCATCAGTGAGTAATTCTGTGCAGTCAAATTAAAGTGAGTCTCCTTCATTAGGATCTATAGAAATTTGCTGTCAAAAAGCCAACCACAGCATCTTTCTTCTGGAGAAATGTTTTCTTTGCCAAAATTTCCTTTGGCAAAAGGAAAATTACAGAAAGGAAAAACAGTGTCATTCGAGTTCAAATCCATCTGTATTCATTGTTCTGTATGGCCTGTCTAAAAGTTGAAAACATCTTTCAGAAACATTTTGGTTTGGCTTGCAGGGTCCATTTCACTTGTGCTTCCCTGTACTGAACGTCAGAAAAATTCTCCACTGTGTATTGTGTGACTTCTTGGCCCTGCCTTTGTCCTCTGGTCTCCTGAGAAGAAATTGTGACTCTTCCTTAGATTCTTGCAGGCTTTGACAACCATCTTCTAATCCCTCTGCATTAGAAGATGTCAAAAGCCAGATCACCTCTAACTCACCCAGTTCTTGTGTTGCTTTCCATGCACTTTTTTTTAAGGTCAGCAGCACCACAGCACTTTGAAGGAAGAAGTTTCAGTGCTGCCCACTTTGACTCTATAGTGAGATTTCCCTTACTGTCAAATCTGTATGTTAAGAAAAGAAGAAACCCCAACATGAGAGGCATTGCATACAAAAGTACTTACATAAGCTTGAAAATCATGACATTTCTAAAATGATATTTTTGTTCATGTCCACTTGCCCCTTGTTACTTGAGCCTTTGGGATCACACATTTCAAGTGTTTCTCTGTGCAGATCAGATCAAACTCTTTTTAAACAGCAATGTGGAACTTGAAATTCTGACACCCCCAAGATCTCGGCATCAGAGATCTGTGTTAAGAGACCTGCAGACAAAGAGACCTGCAGCCCTGAGACTGCTGACAAGTCTGCCTACAGTCCCCAGTCCAGAGGCTTAGGGTGTTCCTCCTGGATTTGGGTGGGAGGCTGAGCTGCCTGTTTCAATGAACATCTGCAGGGTGACTCAGAGGACAGACACTCCTCCACCACCAGCTGTTCTGCAGACCAACACATGGAGCCTTTTCTGGGCTTTGGAGAGACCCAGCTCCTGCTCCTGTGAGAGCAGGGTGGAAGCTTGCATCTGGCTCTGTCCCAGTGTGTGGGAGCACCTGGAGCACTGGGTGCTGGGTCATTTGCCCCCTCTTCTCATTGTGAAATGAACAAGCCTTTCCTGAGAAAAATTCCAGCAAAAGAGCAACATTCCCAGAAACATGCCTCACCAAGCAGACTCAAAGGTATTGCTCATGCTGGCACTTTCTGATGAAAGGCAATTTTCTGATGAAAAGTGATTTTCTGGTGAAAGCATCCAGGTAATTTTCACAGCAGGGGTAAGTGCACGACTCCTGCGACGTGACCTACCTTGGAAAGGCAGCATCCCACACCCTGCCCTGGGCTCAGGCAGCTCCCCTCGCTCTGACCACCCACAGACACAGCGACTGTAGCTCAGTGCCTCTGCCACTGACACCAGGGTCAGGCTGAACTCACAGTCAGCCTGCTCCGAATATTTCCTTGTGCTCCCGAGCAAAGATGATTCAGATAACTGCACAGTCTGTCCTTAAAGCTGGCTGGCTATGAAGTCAAAGTAACAGTTTCTGTTTTTAAAATCACCAAAGGGCAATGAAAGGGTCCTCTGCTTATTGCTATCCACACTTTGATCCCTAACTCGAGCTTAGTTCTTGTTTTATCTTCAGCCCAGCTGCCAGCAAAGGTAACCTGTGCCTTCCAAGGGGAGGGAGGGTTGTTGCTACCTTTGTGCAGCCCTGTTATGGACATAAGAGGACTCTTGTACAACTTGTCTTTGTTGAGGAGAAAGGGCAAGGAGGTGAGCAGGAGCTACACCTGCTTACCCGTCTGGATTTTCCTTGATCCTGAGACAGCACAGCTCCAAAATGCAACTTCTCAAAACCCCTCAGCCTGCCATTTGCATCCTGCCAGTGAAGCTGCAAATAAACATGGAATACCAACAGGAACAAGGGAGACGCCAAAAGACTATGGCAGCTGCTAGAAGGTAACTGCAGTGTGTGCTAAAATACCCAGCCAGAGTCTCACCAGCTTGTGGAATTGCATGCTGTGCTATTCACTTGCAGTCATGGAGCCAAGGGTTACTGAGATACCTGCGTGTGCCTTTCATCTGTCTCAAATTCCTCCTCTTGCCAGTAACAGCAAGGCCAGATGGCTGTATTTATGGAAATCTCAGAAAAGGGCCTGGGAGTCAGTGAGGGGGAAGAGAAGACCACGTGAGGACTTTATCAATGACTACTCTTGCAGACTAAAGAGACAGGAGACAGGGATGGCACTCCTGATCCAGGAGGCTGCAGAGGGAACCAGCTGTGTTTCCTTGGGTTACTCTGCCCAATCCACAAGCAGCTGCTGCTTTGGGCCATCTCAGTCCCAAACTGTACAACCAAAATTAGACACTGCAGGGCCTCGGGTTTCCAAGCCGTCAATACTGATCTCTGAGACCTGTTTAACTGACACCTTTTTCCCTGGAAATGCTACAGAGGTCTTAACAGCTGACTGCATGGATTTGGCATATACATCTGAATTGTGGAGAAAGACACAGACACAAGGGATTCAATCACCTACCTACCAGGCAAGACTTACTGTGATCCTAAGGCTTTCTTCCATTTCCCTGCCTCCTTCACCTTCTTCACATGCAGATACATTCTTTGGTCCACTATCCTGCCTCTTTTTGCCCCAGCAAAGTTGTTGAGAAGAATGGGAAGCAGGTAAGTAGTACTACAGATGCACAAAATGCCCTCTCATTAATATCTTCTGAACTAGCTCTCCTCATGCCTGCACCCGTTTTTAGCACACACTTCTCCAAAAGCAACAGTATTTGTTAGAGGGAAAAAAATGCTATCTGGCTCTGCTTTATGGAAAGCAACCAAAACCTAAAATCAGCAAGAAGCAGGAAACACAGAAAGAATAAAACAGACCATGAAATATCTATGAAACAGAACAACATCAGCTTGCCCGATTTTCAGATGCTTATCAGGAACAGCACAGCACCTCATCCAGGGAGGCCGGGGGAGGTGTCAAGACATCCAATGTCTTAAAGCTCCTCAGAGTCTGTGACTGTGGCTGGGAGCAGCTTAAGGAAACACTGTGAGCTCCATCAGCCAGCTGCTCCTATCTCCCACTGTGATCACCCCACACACCAGGCGTGAGGGGCTGTACTATAACATGAGGAGGAGTGATATACCCTGGGTATCATTCTCTGCAGATGTGGTCCAGGAGTGGCTGGGAAGGGCAACACCATCAGCTGAATAACTGCAGCCAGCAGGGGAAGGTAGGAGGGTGAAGGAAAGGGACCTTACAAGCTCAGCCTGTACTGGCTAAGAGCAAAGGGAACCCAGTGCTGGCCAGAGAAGAAACACCTACACCAGCTTTCAGGACCTGGACTCTAGAAGACACACGAGGCTCCAGAAAAGACCCCCTGCAAGAACAGGGAAGACCAGAGACCTTTAAGATGAAGCTTCTCAGTCTCAAGGGTTGGTGATGTGATGTAGCTCCCATGAGAAGAGGGGTCTGCACTCACCTCAAAGGACCCTTCCAAAGCCCTGCCTGCCCACAAGGATTGGCTGGCAAAGGAAATGATCTCTTGGTGCTGCTGGAGTTGGCTCTCGGGGTCTGAGATCCCCACCTGTCTGGTCCACAGCTTTTTGTCTGTGCATGAGTGTAAGACATAAGCAGGCTGTTACTAGTATTTAGAGAATTACAGCCTATATGTACAAGAATAGATTTACTGCCATTTGCTTGAACAAATATTCTAAATCAAAACACTACTTTCGTACCTGGGGTCTGCTTTGGCAATTTTACAACCATTCAGTGCCATTGGGACACTGTCTGAAGATGAGTAGCTACACAGGAAGACACAGCTGCAGGAGAACAAGGTATTGTATTTGAAACTCCTCAACTCCCACAGCATTCCAGGCAGGATTTTCACAGCCCATATGGCTTGCTTGTCTTTGCCCTGCAGCTGTCCCCTCTCTGGGAAACACCCGTGGGTGGCACAGGGGTCCAGGTGTGCCCAGGATTCCTGCACAGCCCGTTGTGCTTGGACCAGGCACAACCTGCCCAGCCTGGCCTCAGTGAGCAGCTCAGCACAGAGGATTTGTTTATCAGTCGCTGCCACCGACAGAGGCAGGAAGGTAGGAAAAAGAATGATGATTTCACCAAGCCAAGGTGTCCTCCAAAGAACAGTTTCAATTTAGAAACACCAGTGTTCTTAGTATTTCTGACTAAAATTACCTTGAATTTTCTATTTCCAGATTTCCAGAATGTTTTTCTTGGGTTTGACCCACTTTTTCACTGAAATTGAAAGCAAAAATCCCCAAGAGAATAATGAAGCACTAGGAGTGTCCTTGCTGACAAGTGTTCCCCTCTTCCCCTGGTTTTATGTTAATAGAAATCTTCCTCCTCAACCCCCTCTCTTTTCTAGCTCTGACAGAGGCATCAGAGCCTTGGAAGTTTACAATGCTTTTTTTAAAAAAATCCAATATCTGTAAATCTAAGCAAATGCTTGATCCTGAGCTTTCATCTGAAGAAGCCTCTTTACACTGCAACTTAGCAAATCTGATTTCTGAGGAACTGTATTTCCTATCCTAGTGCTCTGAAAACAAGACAGACTCAGCTGCCACTTGGAAAAGCTTGAGCAATGGTACTTGGCACTTGCAGCACACCTGCTCCTCACAGACAGGGCAGGATTGCAGAAATAAAGATGAGGGCTATCTCCCTTAAACCAAAACAGCATAAAACTGCAGAATCAGAGCAGGGCTGGGTTCATGCCAAGGGCATTTGGGTGCAGTTTGAAGTTTCCCCAGGGAATGGGAACACCTTCACACCCCTCCAAAAGAACCAGCCCAAGGGAGAGAGGGCTGTGTGACAAAGCAGTGGCATTCCCAACGCTTTCACACCCACCTAATACCTGGGAAAAGGTGATGTGGTGGCACCTGGCTGTGCTCACAGATACCCACAGATAGCCACTGCCTAGAACTGTGGTCTTCCTAAACCCAGCATCCTCTTTCCATCTTCTCCTCAAGTTTGTCCCACACTATAAAAGAACCTCACTCTTGTTCTCCCTCTCTCTCTCTCACTTACTAATTATGTTAAAAGATCAACTTGTTCTTAATAGCATTTTAAAGTATTTCCCTTCTTATTTACTCCACTTTCTCCCTTCTTTCAGTCATTTTTTGAAGCTCTTCTCCTCCTGCCTCCCACTCACTGCTAGCTTTGTTTTACTGACCCATATTAATTTTACTGTAGATTAATTTCACCCTGTAACCTGCTGTAACATCTGGGGGTGTCTGTTTTTTTTCCCTTGGAGGAAAGGAGGACGGAGTCAAGCTTACTGTTTTCCTCTGACATTTTTTTTCCAGACTCCCCCCTTCAGTCTCCTATTATCCTCTTATCTGAGAGCAAGGGAAGGATTTGCGTGTGTTGCCTGTGGGAAGATTTGCCTTCCTGCTGGTAGCAGCTCAGGCACAGCTGGCAGTGAGCTCCTGCAGTGCCCTTGCACTGAAATTCTCTAAGCTGTGATGCATTTTTACAAGGTGGATGTGACCATGGTGAAACCACACACGCTTTCATATTCTCTCTTTCTGCTCCAGGCAACAGTAAAAGCAGTGCTTTCTGTGACAGCAGTGCAGCATACAAGGGCTTACCTCAAAACACCCAACATTTCTATTGTGTATGAAGGAGATGAGCTGCAGACTGGGAGAAAAATCTCTGCAGCGTCTGCTCACAGACAGAGCAGGGACTTTTTGGGACAGTGTTGCAATTTCTCATGTCACAATCTCTACCCAGTGTACCAGGTGCCAAGTTCCCAGCACAGCTCAGGATCTATTGGATGACTGGGACCTTCACACTCTTCTCTGTATTTCCTATTTGAATCCAGTCTCAGGAAATGAGGTGGGGCAGAGGGAAAGGAATTGTTATGGAAGGGTGAGGGTAGAGTGAGTGAATGGCCAGAGGGATGGGCTGGCACATGTCCTGGTGAACAGCCTGTTTGGGTTGTGGCTAAGCCCCACCAGTACGTGTCCCAGCACCTGTGGCATCTCCTACAAACACAGTCAGTGCTGGACAAGACACCTGGGTTAGGATGCTGCCATCATGGGACCAGACTCATGCCACGTCACTCTTCAGAGAGCTTCCAGGCTTCTGAGCTTTTTCTGGCTGCCCTTGCCTTTAATCACAATTATGAACTGTCACTGCTCATTTAATCTTACTGATGCCTTCAGGTCTGAATATTCACGAGGGCCAAGGAAGTCCCAGACAGGTAGAAGATGTAGAGCATCCTTGCTGGCACCTCCTGCACCAGCGAGCCAGGGACAGGATGGCAATGGCTCACCACCCTGGAAGGGCAGAAGAGGCTCTTGAGCTGATCCCCTGTGGAGCAGAGGATCTTGCCAAGTGGCTCATGAATCATATGCATGGCTTCAGCTGACCTGAGTTGCAGTGTTTAGAAGGGCTGACAGATTGTACTTAAAAACTCAGTGAGATGCACGCAGGAGTGTCTAGATAAATGGTTTCCATTGTTAATTACCCACACTGTAACATACTTTAATTCAGACCATGAGTTTGCCCAGCTGCAGCTTTCAGTTATTTCAGTTCTCTGTTGCCCACAGACGTTCTCCTATAATGATTCCCTCTGCATTAAAGCACTTCAAGTGTCTCACTATAAAGCAGAACTTTTAGGTTTTAAACAATTTTTAAAACTTTTTTTTCAACTTGCCTGCTAAATGGATATCAATCTGGACACAGTATCTCAAGCCTCACTTGATGTCTTACATTGGTTTTCTGCTATTATGAGATCTAAGAGAATTTTTTTAAACAATAAGGAGGCCAATTTTTGAAAAATGCCTTTTTATTAAGGAAGAATGTTGTGTGGCACTAATTCAAATGTCTTACCTACATCAGAAGTTACTTTCTTCTAAAAACTTTATAACCTCCAAAATTATATTTGATTGAGTGCTGTTCTACAGAGACTAGATCAAAATGTGACTGATTGTACTCAGTACCATGTTTTTGATGTTTTTATTTGGAACTAATATCATGCTTACTGTTAGAAAACCCAAAAGCTTAGTTTATAAGTTTAGTTTAAAAGCTAAAGTATAAGTATAGTTAAAAGCTTATAGTTTTCTCTTGGTCCTTTCTCAAGCTTTTGTTTAAAAACTGCAAAAAATCTTATAACCATATTTTTTTCCATCTGTATATCACTCAATTTGTCTTGATTATAAATGTCTCCATGGACACTGCAAAAACCCCCAGTTTTAAAAACTTTTACATTTCATCTCCATTGCCACACTCTAGGCAATGAAAATGTAAGCATTTATAATGTTGAATAATTTAATGCAATTCTTCTAAGTGCCGTACACATGAATCAGCTCATTACCTCAGCCTAGCTATATGAGGTGCAACCAAATGTAAATCTGCCTGCTTTCTTTCATTCCAAACCTCCAGAACTGATAGCAACGTATCCCGGAGCTCTGAAATGAAATTTCCAGATTATATTTTCATTTCAAATAAATGAAAGAGATCTCTCTTTCAGAACACTGGGACAGTACTCAATAAGCCCACAGCGCCCAAGCTCTCCTGCAAAAGGCAGTGGAGCAATCTATGGAATACAGAAGCTGTGCTGTACCCCCAGGATATTAGGCTGTGATGAGTAGCTGTAGTAATTCTACAAACATGTCTGAAGGCCAAGAGACTATTATTGTGAGATTGCTTCAGAGACTCCCTGGATGATTTACCTGGAACTTTGGAGAATAAACCCACTGCTAGGGATAGATACTTCCGGTGGTGGAACCAGAAAGATATTAAAAGAAATTAAACATGGAGCATATTTTGCTGGGTGAGCCACACTGCACCAAATATATACCAGTTAACAGTGTGACAAAGTTACCAATGCTTTAATGCTTTTATGAAATAGATTTAGCTGTTTAATTATTTATCACTAATGTTACATTGCAGCATATTTATATAATATTTAAAAGAAGACCTAAGTTTGCTATTTATTCATGAGAAGATATCCTGCAGATGGAAAGAGTTCATTGGCACAGAATAAAGTTATTAACAAGTCAAATTTTATCTTAGTCAACTCTTGCCTTGTTCCCAAGCAGAGTGGAGAAATACTCTCCATTTTTATACTTCTAAGCCTAAAACAATGCAGAGAATCTCAGGTGGCTCCCAAAGTCTATACAGTAACCTGCTGTCCTCAAAATCTTCCAGGGCAGCTCCTTGACCCATAAGGATTTCTCCCTTTGGGAAAAGCAACCCAAGAGCAAGTGTTGCAGGGAGATCCAGGGATGGGAAGAGCCAGGCATGGAGAGCTCAGGTAGTGACTTGGCTTAGAGGGGGAATTTTGAGCAGGAGGTCTGCAGCAGGCTCACCAAGGACTCTGTCACACAGTGCTGTGTCCCCACTCCCAATCTAAGGGCAACTGTTAGAGAAAGAAAATACAGCAATCCTTCTAACCCTCCTGATAAAATGGAGGATGATTTTCTTACTGAGACCATGGTTCCTTCATCTGCTCTTGAAGCAGCTGCCATGATGGAACAACCAGGTATGTCTGCTAAAGTTTAGAGAGCTTCAATTAAGCAGGAAGGCTGGATTTTTTGTTTGTTTGTTTGTTTTTTGTTTTTTTTTTTTTTTTGTTTTGCTTTTTTTTTTTCTTTCCAGGGCTTGGACAACTGCAGAAAATAATTTCTTTTTTTTTTTTTTCCAAGAAGAGCAAGCAAGCCAAGGAGAAAAAACGGTGAGAACTCTCCAAATGTAGTCATGACTAAATACAGCCAGTGGCTATCCAGCACTCTGTCCACACACAGCCAGTAGCAAGAACAACCAACCATTCCTTCAAAGGTTTTCTATTCATTAGCAGCCTAAGGCAGCCTTGCAAAGGGGAAGGACTGTCTGATAAAACAGCTGGAAAAGCTGGCACATAGTGTACTATATGACCAGGGGTTTTGCAGGCAGCAGGGGTCCCAGGCAGTGTCTGGCAGAGCTGGTGCAGAGGGCAGCGAGCTGTGCAGCAGCGATGCTGGGGACTCCCAGTACTCAATGTGTCTCCTCAGTGTGTGAATAAAGCAATCCTGAACTCAGCCAAATAAACTGATACTGAGATATGCTCCATATAACAGCTGGATTTGGACAGGAGGGAATTAGATTCAGATCCACAAAGCAAAAGCAAATAAATGTATTCTTTTACATTAGGGACTGTGCCATTCAGATGGCTCACAGACAGTTCTCAGGAAAATGATCAAAGGACATGATCACCATTTCTTGATATTTGCAAAGAACATTTTGCCATTGGTCTAACATTTACAAATTCCGTGGGAGCCAGATAGAAGATGCACCCTGTGCAGAAATCCCCACATAACTTGACATCTAAGGTTTAGATGGAGCAGTGCAGAGATTCTCAGCTCCATGATTTTAATGCTGTCTGTGTGACACACAGAAGCAACATCACTTACTAAAACCAAACCCCATCACCTCCCACTGCTCTCAGACAATCCTGAGCTGTCTGAAAGACAACTTGCCTAACAAATGTCTCTGACCATCAGAGAGGAGTTGGGAGACCACGCTAGGATGACTCAGACTTGAGTACTTTGCAGTTACTCCTCAGTTTGGATTCAGCATGAACTAACTTGGTCTCACTTGCAAAAATAATTTCCTTGCCTAGAAACATATCTTGCAGGTGAGGTATGAGAAAGGTGCCCATATTGCTGAACAGCAGGTAGATGTAGTTTTATTTCTGTTATTATGATGGCCATAGACATTGTGTGTTTAAGATGTTTTGTCCCACAGCATTCTCAGTCTAAATGCAGGACTACACAGAACAGGTGATGAAACTACATCAGGCCAGTTGAGAACTTCAACAAGAAAGCAAACATTTGCTTATTGCTGATAACTGAAACTGTGAGTAAAGGGTGCTCTCAAAGCTTGTAATTTGGAGTGTGTGTTACCATTTTGATTTACGTACTATCTGAGGAGAAAACCTACTTTGGTTTATGAAAGGAAAAAGAAAAGAAACACCTTACTTTTAGTTAAAATACAGCTTTGCAGTGCTTTGAGTCCTACATCCCTTAAGCAAGGACATGTGAATGTTAAACTGAATATGAGTCTCATGCACCTACAGGAACTTCCTTGTGCATGATGTAGAAAATGCAGGTGACCATTGCTACTGAGTCATTTGGTCTTTCCCTGGCCTCCAGCCAGCTGTGGCCAGAGGAGTCTGGAGCAGAAACAAAATGCAAATTAGCAATACAGGGTACAAGTACAGTAGATCAGTTCAGATGCCAAAACTGGTGATACTGTTACAGATTATGATTTTTGCATTTCAACAGCAGAGCTGAGAGTGGTATAACAAATTCTCAGATGATCCCCAGGGAAATTAGTTAGACCAATTCCCCAAGATTCTTTTTATAGAAAGTCACCCTCAGTGCCTATACACTATAAATAGTTATCTGTAAACTAGCAGGGAGGTATTTTTTTATTTTAATATATGTTTTTTGTTGACTGTGCTGCAATTTCTAGAACAGTTTATTCCACAATGAAAGTAAAAGCACAAGCTGCAATTTTATGAATACCTTCATCCATGAAAACAAACCATCTATGCATCACGTGTAGCTCTAAGTTGAAATTAAGGTCTCAGAATCACATGCAGAACGACAACTGAACAGTCAGGAAAGAGATAAATTCATAAAAAAGAGCTCCCCAGTAATTCCAGAGTCTCAAGAAGGGTGTCATCTCAGGACAGCAAGCACCACTGGACTTTGTCCAGCATGTCTGTATCTCTCTTGCACTGAGGAGCCCAGCACTGGACACTGCTCCAGCTGTGGCTCCCGAGTGCTGAGTTGAGGAGAAGAATCTCCTCCCTTGATGTGCTGGCAGCACTTTGCCTGATGCAGCCCAGGATACTGGTACCTTTCTCTGCAGCGAGGGCACAGTGCTGGCTCATGGTCAGTTTGGTGCCCACCAGGATCCCCAGGTCCTTTTCTATCAATCTCCTTTCCATCTGGGTGGCCCCCACCCAACACGTACTGCTGCGTGGGGCTGCTCCTCACCAGGAATGCAGGACTCTGCATTTCTCCTTGCTGAGGTACACAGGCTTGCTGAGCCTGTTTCTCCAGTCTGCTAAGGCCATTCAGGACAGCAGTACAACTGTCTGACCTATCAGTCACTTGTCCAAAGTTTGTGCCATCAGCAAACTCACTGCAGGTACACTCTGCTTCATCCTCCAGGCACTAACAAAGAGGTCGAGCAGGACTGGACCCAGTATAAACCCCTAGGGCACACTGTTACTCACTGGCCTCCAACTGGATGCTGTGCCACTGACCACCATGCTCAGGGCATGGTCACTAAGTTTTCAGTCAACCTCACTGCCTGCTCATTCAGCCTCTTACAGACAGTTTGTCTATGAAAAGCTATTGAGAATCATTATACAAGACTCTCTTAACCTTGTCTGAGATTACTTTTGTGTGTACCTTTGTGAAATGAAACCTTTAGTCACAAGATTGTTTAAAATGCACATTCACAATTTACCTATTCCCCATCCTCAACATTATGGAAGTTGAAGCACAGTGTGTAAATTGAGCTTCGAAGGTTAAATAGTTTTTACTTCTTTACGAGCTATTATTAACTTCATTATTTATAAGTCTCTTTGTTGTAATGTTCTTCAGCTAAAGGTTATTGAACTGCAACTTCCTATCACAGCATCTTTAATTAGGCTGGCTTTTCCCAACACGTCACGAAGCACGGTGAAGAATGAACCCTCTGATCTGCTTCTCCTGTTTTGCATTGTGCTGCTACACATGCACTGAGCTCAGGGGTCTCAGGCCTACAAATGCTTCTTTGGATCAGGACAGAATGTTTGATATTATTCTCTAAGTTCCACCTTTTATTCTGTGATGACAAAGGATGCTGTCTAACAGAAACGAGATTTGTCTTCAGATAGAAATGGTTGATATTTCTGTTTTCACCGAGGAAAAAATAAAGAGTCTAGTATGATGGCCATCTGGCTTTCAGCTGAATTTCTCTGAATGTCTTTTGGTTTAGCTCTTACTGTCTTTAAAGCTTTTGCTGTAATGTATCCTCAACTGGTTTCAGACTTCTCTGATGTATTAGCTGTTTTCTTTGAGTCACTCGATGCCTGCCATTTGTTTAGAGAGGTGAGTAGTTCACTTAAAGGTAGCATATGCCTAAAATGCCTTGAGCATACTCTGAGTCTCTGGCTACTTTTATATCTTTGAGACAGCTTTGTGGTGGTCTTGAAAGAGCCTGGTGCCTGAGGGCTCCTGCTATGATTTTGTCTCAGCAGATTTTGCCTTTAGAGGAGACCTTTCACCATTAAATCTAAATTTTGCATTGAAATCTCCCATTCTGAAAATTTTGAAATATAAAGTTTATCAGTCTTGTTACTTCACGCAGAAGAACCTGACTTTGTTTGTTTACTTCACATACTTGAAGTGTCCCTTTCCTGAAATTTCTAGGAGCTTTTATACACATTACTGGATTGGTGGATTTTATTTAATTTAATTGGTAAATAAAAGCTAAATGAGAAAAATATTGATTGAATATATATCCTACTTTTTTAAAAAAGTACCTCAGGATCCGATTCTGTTGACTCTACTGACAATTGTGCAGCATCTGAAGTACACAATACTACTTCCAAAAAAAGAGAAATGAATCAAGGTGACCTTTAGTAAGAACAAATATCTACAGTACAGGGGAGCATGAGCCTGCCCACTCTTGTTGAACCACCAGGGACTGCTGCTGCCATCCAGAACACCTGGAGCAGCTAATAAACTTAACAAAATGTATGACTGAGTCTTCTGCTCTACTTTAAAAGAGATAGGCAGGCATCTAAAATAATTTCTTCACCCACCTGGCAATTACTTCTAACTTTCCAGGTCCCACACCAACATCCTGTGTGAGGTCATTTACACCTCTGCAGGACACCACTGGGTGTAACAGCTGGTCCATTCAAATGGCATTAAAGGATCAGGGTATGGAAAATTGCTCCCCAGCACGGTTTTTTTCGTGACTGGCTTCTCAGTCTTTCCCTGAAGCAATAACAGGATAGATAGATGGCACATAAAGCTCTTGTTTTCTGTAGTAATGCCAGCTCAAGGAAAAGGCCACTGTTTGCTAGCCAGAGCACCTATGACAGTCCTGACACAGAACCATAACAACAGCAATACCAAAACCAGAAAGCCTGGAAGATGTGCACACTGAGTATAGTGTGCCTTTAAAAGAGTATTTACTATTTATTTGTTCCTTAGTCAGGAGGGATCCACATCCTTTTCCTGCTTGTTAGGAGACTGCAAAGCCAAACCAAAGAGCTATCCCTGGGCACAAATTTTAATCTAGATGCTGGGGATACAGCTCAATATGATTACCATGAATCTGAATTCACGTGAGCACTCTTGTCTCCACACCTGTTACTTGCAGAGCTGCTTTGGTTTGCTAAGCCATACAGGGAGTGAGTACAGGCAGGGAGTCTGCAGCCACGGTCCCAGACTCTTACAGGTGATTCCAAGAGGGCAGATGACTATTCCTTGCCTGCCAGAAGTGATCCTTCACCAGCCCCCTATGCAAGAGAGCCACCTTTGTCTCAAACAAAATAACCATTTCCAGTCTGTGCAGAGAACTTCCTTGTGCAAAGCGCAGAATGAAGATTATTTACAGGAGCTTTGTGCTTTTAGAATTTAAGGGCACAGAATAATGTTGGGTAATTTATTCTGATCTTCTCAATATTCCAAGAATTTCGCCTTTGTAACTTGATCTGCAATTGATGCTTTTCTTTTGACTGGAGTAGAGTCTGTTTAACTGAAGGCTAAACAAAAGGGTACCGAGCTTTTAAGTGAAAATGTCTAGAGGCACAAAATCCACTAATTCTCTTCCTAATTTGTCCCAGTAATGAATCAACTTGGTATTAAATAGTGTCGTATAATTGCCCATATGAATTTTTAAGGATTCGGCTTTTATCCATACATCATCCCCCTGCTTAATTTAAAGGTCTTTTAGATGATACAGTTCTTCTCCCCTCATAAAAAACCCACTTATGTACTTAATCCACTCACCTTCCTTCCAATAATTTAAGTCAACTGAAATGTTCAAGTTTCTTATTGTATGGCATTTTCTACAGGTGTCTTAGATTTACAGGTTTTTAGACCTCTTCCAATTTTTCAAAACACAATAAAAATATGAATGTGAGAACTGACTGCCGTGTTCTAGTGTCAGTCTCACCAACAGCATATGCAGGTACAAAACATCTTCTAGCTTCTTAATAATACTCCCCACCTTAGGTATTCAAGCATGGCATATACCCTTCTGACTTTATGCTGCAATAGGAATTTAGGGTTGCTTGTACCCTAAATATTATTTAGAGCCTCATTCTGGGAACCAGAGTCCCTGCTTTTACATGAGCAAGCCTGTATTCATCTTTATTGCACAATTTTGCATTTGACTGTGAAAATGTGCTCCTTCTAATGGTTCCAGCTTACCAAGGAATCCAGGCTTCTCTCATATGCTTGCTCTATCCTCATTATTACGCTGCTCCACCCAAAAAAAACCATTATTAGCCTAATATTATGAGTCCCTATTTATGTTCAAACAACTAGTAAAAACATAAGGTTTCTAACCTCTCATAATTCTTAAAGCAACTTTTCAGCTCTCACATAAACCTGTGAACAATGAAACACTAAATACATCTTCAGTTTTCGACAGTAAAATATCCCCTGTGCTTAGAATTCAGGATACTGGAGCCCTGATGATTAATTACATCCGTAAAAGGCATGTGTTTTGGAAAAGATATATTAAAAAACATTATTAGGACAACATAGTATTAACTAGCACCCAGTACCACCATCCTCAAATTTTAAATCAGAAAAAGCCCTTAAAATAAAGATCTGATAATAAATCATATATCACTCAACATACCAAATGTTTTATCATTTTTCCTGGCTGCTCCTGAATGAGTCTGACTCCAAACTACCTACCTGAGATGTAATCTGCGCAGACCTGGCAAGCAAAGGGTGGGTTTAACTGTACACAGGGTGCTCAGTCAGATGCAGGGCTCTCTCTGAAGCAGCTGGATCCATTTTCCATCAGCATGCATTTTACTTTCAAGGTGACATAACAGCTAATGCCCCCGGTCTGGGGATGATCACCCTGTTTTCTGCTGCTGGCAGTGGGGCACAAGCCATCCAGCCCCTGGGTGACAGCACAGGGTAAGAGATGCTTCCAGGAGAGCTCAGCCTTCAGCTGAGAGGCAGCACTTCATGGGCTGAAGTACTGTCTTAGCAGCTGAAGTTCACAACCACATTTAATGACCACGAGGCTGGGAAATAAGCCCAAACATTTAGTGTCAAGCTTGGACTTGGGTAAAACTAGAGAGGGCATGAATTCTTCAAAACGTTCCCACCCCCAACTCCTCAGGTTGCATTTCAGCAGGTATGTGAAGAAAATGTCAGTGTCCTCCTCTACCATTTTTCAGATGAGCTCTCACTGGCCTACATACAATTAATCCTAGGGAAGTGAACTGCTTGCACAAAAAAGGGACTAAACCCTTAGGAAATTTGATGAACTAAAGAATAAACAAAATATCTGTAAGACTTGATTTCCAAGGGCATGAATCATCCACGGCTTACACTTGAGAATACTAAGCAGGTCTGAAAATTGGGACAATTGCTCTGTTTCTGCTGTTAAGTTGCTGCCTCAGCTTCCCTGGCCTTTATATCACCCTATAGCATCAAAATACTTTAGATGTGGTTTTTACACTGGTGCACTGAGAGTTCATTCAAATTGTTAAAGTACCTTAAGGGAAAATTGATCTCTTAGCTCTAAACCTAACCTCAAAACATTAAATCACAAGAAAGGCTGGTTTTTATCCCCAGAGTAGCTAGTTTGCATCTGGTTAGACATGTCAGAAAACAAATCTGTTGGGTAAGGCAATCTGCTGGTCTGAACTGGCTAAGCTGGGCTGGCAGGGCAGAGTTTGGCCCAATCTTGCCTCAGTTTTAAGTGACATAATGCTTTCTGTGCTCTACCCAGCCAGCCCTCCACATCATATATGCTGAACACAATCTGCTGGAGTGATTTTGCCTGTCACCTTTCCTGAGGAGACAGCAATACAAAACATGCTCTATCCCAAAGAAAAGCTGCACTTACCCGATCCTCTTGTTCTCTGACATCTGGCATGGTGCTGATGCAGAGGCTGACAGCAGTGATGGCAACAAAAGAGATTGAAATACAAGCAAAGATCTTTCCTGGGATCCCTGAGTGGGGGTTCTCCACCATGTCCCTGAGCTTTTGCATGCACAAACTCAGTCGGCTGCTGTCCTGGAAGGCACACTGCGTGGCTTCATTAAATACCATCTCCCTTTCAAACAGCCTGGCCTCAGCTGCCTCTTCCTCTTTCTGTCGCAATCTCTTTTTACAGCACCACTCCAGGTGGTCTTCTTCTATCCCCCAGTACACAAGCTCCTCCTGGAACGAAAGAGCGCACATCTCCCTGAGAAGCCTCAGCTTCCCAGCTGTCAGGAATGTCATGATCGTTCTGAAGGCACTAGGATTACGGTCAAAAAAAAATTCATTGCAGCTAACATCATAATCATCACAGATGTCCATGATCTCATCATAATTGTTGCACGATTTTAGCTTCCCAAGCCTGGTCAAGGGGCAATTCTCCAAGGTGGTCCAGGGAATTTTGTACTTAATACCACCTACATTGATGATCACAAACCTGGACCGGTCATCCAAGCGGGCTAAGCAGCACAGGTCCTCTCCAGGATGCAGAAGTTTGGCCTTTTTGTAGAAGAATCCTTTCTTGGTTTGCACTTCACAGAGGTTTTCCAAGTTGTTGAAGGAGCGGGAGCTGAACTCAGGATCTGCATTCCCAGTGAGCAGTGCCATTTTGTGGTGCATCTGTTGAGTCCATAGGGAGGCTGAGGCTACTCAAACAAAAGCATCTGGAGCTTGACCAGAAAATCTATCTGTAAAACAGAATTTTAGCAAGATTTTTTTTTTTACATGAAAAGTGGGGCACTCTTAAATTATAGCAATCCCATCCACTCCCTCCCTCTATGGCATTCTCTATGGCATTCCTTTTCCCCCCATTATTTTAGGATTATCTTTGCTTGATAGTCACTTGGGGAAAGAACTTACACTACAATCAGGTCAGAAGTCATGCTGTTACTTCTAGAGGGTTTAGTTAGTGATTGAACGGAAACACAAGCAATGTACTACCATTTTTAGAAATTTCTAGAGCTTCGAGCTATATCCTGGACGTCAATGCATACTAGAAGAGAAATCTAAGTCATTTGGATAAATGGCAATTTACAGTTTAGCTACTTATTAAAAAAACTTAGTTGCAAATATTTTTTTTTTATTATTTTGGCCTATCTACATTATGTCCCTATTACAAAAAGCCTATAGGGTGAAAATAAAATGGATACTTACAGTACAATCAGAAATGTGGGTAATTCCCAACCTAAATTCACCAAGCCTAGGTAACAATAGCAATGAATATGTGGGAGCTGAGGGCATGCTGGGACTGAACTGAAACCAGAGTTTGCCTGGGAGCCTGGAACTGCTAGAAGCTCTGCTGTGGGCTTGGCTGCAGTTGTGGACAGGGTTCCAAGCAGCCTGTCAGCAGCTCTGAAACAGGAGATCAGACCTCAGAATGAAGCCGAGCTGGAAGTGACCTGGTTGCCGTTCTTACTACTGAATAGCACAGAACACAACTGGTCACATTTAGAAGGAACTATGTATAATTCCAGGATTTAATTTGTACCTTCTGCTTATCCCTCCTCTGCCACACTACAATCCATACTGCTTCCTTACTTTCTCTTTCACATGCATTCTTCAAAGCTGTCTCTCTAAAGCAATACTGGGATGTCTTGAAATACTACCATGTAATGGCATTTGTGAATCACCCAAAACTTCCAGAATTGCTCAAATATGAAGTAGGAAACAAGAAGTCAGTGTAGGATGACTGGGAGTCCAAACAAAGACCTGGGCTAAGAGTGGATGCAAGTAATGGAGAACAATTTTAAGCAGAAGATGGAGAAACTGAGAAAGAGCTAACTAGTAAAGAATTTACCTTTTTGTTGATAGAATGGTAATCACGAAGCAGTAACTCCATAATTTATAAGCAATGTTCTCTGGTTCCCTCTGAATCTCCTGTCTTAACCGGGAGAGAACAACAAACAAATGGGTGCTAGGAAAAACTGGAGAGCATATACATTCACATTCCCAGAGGAGCAACTTCCCTTGTCTTTAATCAGCTCACCAACTCTTAGCTCGTTAGACTTACTCAAAACGATCTCTGACAGAGACTGGTGAATACTTTTAGTCACAGCCCTGAATCACCATCTAAACATTCTTACCAATCGCTCTCAAAAAGCAACACTGCAGTAACAATGGTACTTCTGCTTCAACACTTCTATGAGGATCCAGTCCCTGAATTTTGGAACAACACTTAGATATTTGTAAAAAGCCAGAGAATGGTTGCTTTATGTGCAAAAAGCAACAGTCACCTAAAGATACTTTTCAGCACCCTGAAAATTTCAGAAGAGCAAACGATGCCAAAATGGCTCCAATTTCACTTTGGGGAAGAGAAATAATTGTTTAAATATCCACTTCTACAGGGCAACATGAGCAACAGAGAAGAACTCCTTCGTCTGGCTAAGGGCCAGTAAAGGGCAACACACACTCTGAGGAATGGGTGCTTTTACAGCACAGGCTTGAGTGCAGCTGGGATTGCAAATACCATTACTGTCACAGCAAGAGCGCACTGTCAGCACAGCATATGCTTTAAGGATTTGGTCTCTTGTTACTTTCCCTTGGTAAGATAAAATATTCACTGTCACTACTGAGGGCTCTGTGCTTTTGTTTTCATGCCTCACTTCTTCCACAAGTCAACATACTAAAAGGAGTTTACATTGTTTTGACATCAAGGCCAGGATTTGGTTTTTTCCTCTCCCCCTGTGTAGCATAAAAAGGCCAGATACATTTCACAGATCTGCTTCGAATCTAATCTTACATGCACTTCTTCCTCCTTCTAAGCAGCACCTAACTCAATGTGAAAATCTGTAAGCATGTTGTTTGCAACAAAATAATGAATTACAGAGGGTTAGTATTTTATTTTGTGGATATAAAATGATCTTGCTTAAATCCAAATCTTAAGAATGCAGGGTGTTTTTTTTTTAATCACTAGTGAATAAATAGAAAGTAAGAGAGAAGTAGTTACAAATTAAAGTTGCCTATGATTTAACAAGTTGATTCTGGACAGTGGACACCAGACATTGGAGTTCAGTAACTAAAATTAATTTTCTGACGTCACAGTTCAATGTCCCAGAATTCATAATAGCTGGCAGCATTTGCTTTGGAAATCTCATATTTAATCTCAGATTAAAAGATAGGCGTGTGAAGACAGTTGTATTTATTATTCTCTTTGGCACTTCCACTTTATGAGCTGACTGCCCAAGACCAGGCTCAAATGTCAGTGGAACAGCTTGTGGTGCCATTTTAACTGTCCTGTAGAAAATCATAGTACTGTGAGCTCCCAATCCGGCATCTATCTGGAGAAGTAAAACAAGCCTGCAAGGTCTGCTTCTGATCTTATGTGCATGGAATGTATCATGACTTTCAATAAATATTAAAGGGTGTTTCAAAATTATGTAGGTCTTAAAATACTCTCCGCATGCCAGGGTTATCTAATGTATGCACATGCCTACAGTAAAGCATCCCATTGAAGATTAACATTAAAAGCCAATACTTCCAGAAATGATGCTACATTATCATCCAGTTGGCATTTCTACTATTTAATCTGACACATGGGTGCATGAAAGACTATTAAAACACAGTCTGGAATCAGCTGCCCATCACAGGGATGAAGGACAGACTTTGACTCTATATTTGTTGTTCATAATTTTGAAGTGCTCTGGGAGAAATCTTGTATGAATATTTCAGTTTGAGGATCATACACAGGGTGGGTCACACATTGTGTGGATTCTTTTTTTTTTTTTTAAGTATAGTCAAACAATTTTTATTCACTAAGAAGTACATTCTTTGGCCATCTGTGTATGCTTGTTTATGTCTGCACATACACACACACTCACACACAAGTTCAGCCACATTCTGTCAGCAGCAGACAACTGAGATCTTCACAACACAGGTATTTCTCATCAGATTTTAAAGAGTCAATACATTCAGAAGCACACATCTGCCTCATATTCTTCTTTTTGTTGAATTATTTCCTCAGTGGACAGAAGGTTACTTCTTTACTTACTGCCTTTACACTTTGCCTGCTCTTCACACTAACATTCCTCATTTCCCCATCCTATCAGTATTGCTGCATCTAAGTCATATGTGATTCTGCATGTGGCTCCCCTGGTCTCAAGTTGCCTTGGATAAGATTGAAAAATGGGGCAAAGTCGTTCCAACCAAGAGGCTGAGCAGCCTGTCAAGGAGAGTTTGCAAACAGTGATGAAAGGGAGGTAGTGGTGGAACAAAGAGTGCAGGGTGCCATGGCAGGAGAGACCTCATGAGGAAGGGTGGCCACATAAAGTGTGTGCACATAAATGAGGGTATGGGAAGTGTCATGGGCAGAGAGCTCACACGTCTTCTGAGAAACCAGCCTGACAAGGTATCCTAGGTTACAATGTAAAGATGCACCCAGAAGTGTGTATTCTATCACCATCTGTTGAAACCAGGTGGGGCAGTGTTGTTTATTTTTTCCAGGTCCCATCCTTCCTCCAGGGAGACATCTTCTGTTAATGGGCCATTGAGTCCCACTGCATGACTGATAAAATTACATCATCCCATTGGGAGATGCTCCCCCCAGGGGGAGGAGCCAAACATTTCTTACCTAGATAAAAACTGAGATTTGGAACACTAAGGCAGCCCTTACCCACTGGTTTCCAGAGGGCAAGAACTACCAGACCTTTCTATGGGATCACTACTTTGACAAGACCACTTCATCTGGACTGCTACCACCACCCTAACTAGTGGGGTGTCAGGTTGCATTCTGACTCTGTCAGTGGTTTTCTTTTGTACTATTGCATGTATTTTATTTTTTCTCTTTTTTTTCCCTATTAAATTATATTTCTGACTTGGAGTCTCTCACTGGTTTTGCTTTCAAACCATTACACTAGGTGGCTCTGGAGGACCTGTACACTAAAGCAGGCAGCCGGGTGGGGAGAAACAGGGAGAATTCAGGTCTTTGTGGAGTTGTAAAAAGCTGTTACTCTGAGGGTGGTGAAACACTGAAAGAGAATTCTGAGAGGTGGTGGAGGCTCTATACTTTGGGATATTCAAAACCCATCTGGACACAGTCCCAAGTAACCTGTTCTAGCCAATGCCACCTTGATCAGTGGCAGATAAATCAGATGAACTCTGGAGGCCTCTTTCTATTTGAACAACTCCATGATTTTGGGAATAGTTTCTTTTTAACTGTTGCTGTAAATTATAAAGTATTGAAAGTTTATATCTGTGCTACAGTAGCAAGAGGAAGCCATGAGACCTTTTAGTAATTAATGTTTTATGATTTCCTTTGTGAAATGAAGCACATTTTGACAGAGAACAGGTAATTGTGTCATAATTTAAAGCCACAAACATGAAACATGTATTAGGTGACCACAATTTTTCTCAGAATTACAATGAGAGTTGAGTCAGTGAATCTGTTCTGCAGTGCTCAGCCATTTCTAGTCAGGGATGTGCTGAAATCTGGCATTGCTGCTTGTAACCAGAGCAGTTCCCACTTCTTACTGTGACACGATTTATAAATCACAGCACACACAATCACTTTAATACTAAGCCTTACACATACAATTGACCACACATTTGGTGATATTACAGCTAATAGTGTGGACAAAGAAGCTTAGGAAATCCAGGTTACTCTTGCACTTATTACAGTCCAGTAGAACTTGGACTCCCAATAACGAGTCCTTGCCAGTCACTGTGGAAATATGGAGAAGAGAGCACCTGCCCATGAGGCTTACAAAATGCAAAACAGATGGGGTGTGAGAAATACATATATTTAAAATAGACCCAAAACAAACCCCAACAAAAAAACTGAAAAGGGGACTGGGAGGATATGGTAAAACATGCATCTTAGCTTAGAAGGCAGACTCTATGGGATTTGGGGAATTAGCTTTGGTATTTGTCCACACTTAGCATAATTATGGCTCCCCACCTACTCATTATCACAGAATAGAAGAATCATTTCTGTTGGAAAAGACCCTTAGCAGATCTCTGAGTCCACCCATTACCCTGACATTGCCAAGTCCACCACTAATCACATCCCAAAATGCCTCATCTATGGTCTTTTAAATACCTCCAGGAACGGTGACTCACACACTTCCCTAGGCAGCCTGTTCCAATATCTGACCACCTTATCAGTGAAGAAATGCTTCCTAACATCTAATCTAAGCCTCCTCTGGCACAACTTGAGGCCGTTTCCTTTTCTCCTGTCTCTTGATACTTGGAGAAGAGACTGAACTGCACCTTGCTACACCCTCCTTTCATGGGAACTCCAACTTGGACACAGTCAAATTTTACCTATTTCTGTATTTATTATCAGTAAACTTTAGTATCCCTAACCTCCTAAGCCCCTGCGTAGGGAAGACAAGAGCTCAAGAAGTTGAAAAGATACTAGAATTTTGAACAGACCTTCATTTTGTCTGTTTCTTCATCAGAGTAACAGGAAGCAATGACGCCACCTTACACACCTAGCTGAGATGTCCCCATCTAACAGAGAAAGAAGGATTTCTTGTATAGTATCAAGCACAGGTAAGACAGTCTTCTCCAGAGTGTTTTGGGGGTCTTGAAGAAGATGCTGCATTAGTCAGTCCAAGAAGCTCAGGAGACTCATGCTGTAATGAAGGCTGCAAAATTCAACATGTGAAGCTGGACACAGTTTCATATTCTGAGAGTACACTTTCCTTAATGTTTTCATCAATTAAGTGGAGGAAAGAAGTAATAATTTTCTTCTCTGAACATCCCTCATCACATTTAGGCCACACTACATAATTAGCTGAAACAATTCAATTTGTTAAATGAAAAAATTAACTTGACTCAACATTAATTATTCTGACATAAGCCCATAGCTATTTGTCTCCATTAGACAGATTATGAGTTATTTTGTGCCACTGCACTTGCCAGAGTTCTATAGTGAAAGTATTAACATTGTGACATCTTTAAGAAATCAGGGATTTGGTTCAACTACTCACATAAGGTATGGGATCCTTACCTGTCTCTTCATAGCTAAACCCAGTACTATTCTGCACTTCCACAAGCTTTTGGTGCCCATTTATCCTTGTACCCTAAATAGCATTGAACTATTATTTCTATGAAGCTATTTGCACACTTCAGTTGCACAGCAGACAAAGGCAGACATGCTAGGTAAAATACAGACAGAGGAAGCACCATTTGTTTTTTCATTCTTCCCAGAATTACAGGATTCTGTTCAGGCTAGGGAGCTTCAAGATTTCACAAAGGTCCTAAAACATGTCCTAAAACACTTAAACAGAACTATAAATAAAAAACAAGCAGTGACTACAAGGATTAAGCAGAAAAGTTTTTCCCCACAGAATTATTACTACTTACAATAAAACAGAGCATCATGTTCAAACCATGCTTTATTTCTTTTGGTGAATTAACCCTCAGTTGGTTACCAGAGAAACAGGTTTGTAAAATGTGCTTTCATCCTCAGTTCATATTTTCTGAACAACTGAACAGACTCCAAATATGCACCAAGGGGGTGATGTGCTAAAGGGAGGGGACTTCAGAGCAGAGCTGTACCTCCCAGACTCTGGTGAGATTAGACTGGACATGGAGATTGGTTTGATCCAGTTCCTATTAAGTGCAACCTTGGATTGAGTATACAGTGTCAAGAACCTAAAATAAAAATGTGTTCTGTCTGTACTTTCTTAGTCAGAGATTGAGCCCTGTGAACATGGTACCTTTGATCCTTACTGGCAACCACTAGATGGTGAAGTTTTTATTCTTCCATGAAATCACACACAACTTTATTTTAGGAGTCTTACTGATTAATCCTGTTAGTATCCCATTTAATCAGCCATTCTGATAAGGTACTATGAGTTAGTTGCCAATCTGAAATATTTCTTTCCCTGTTCTTAGATTGCTGTATTTCAGAATTTTAAAAAAAATCATCAAAATCCAGTTTTTAAAGTATCTGCTCTGGTTATAATTGCATACCCACAGCTGGGCTAAGATACAATGTGAATGGCATGCAAAAGTGACAGACTGTGTAGTATTTTAAAACAGCATTGTTTATCCCTCTCACCCAGGAAATTAAACAGATTGTCTCATTTCTGTTGCCAAAATTTGGGAAGCACAAAAAACCAAACAAGTTTTGGTGTCTTTGAAAACCACAGAATTATCAGTCAAGTGCTCCAGTTGATCTGCAGATCTCTGGGGGGGGAAAATGCAGTTTTTAACATAAGCTTTGCTCCTAACACTGATCTTTTCTTTCTGATCCATCCTACTGGTTTTTGCAATTCTATACTTAGCAGCTTCCCACCCACATGATTAATATGCTTGATTTTGTACAGAATATACCAACTAGATTTCTGACTAGAAATAAGAAGGTTTGACTGTGTGATGCCACTCTTGGCCCAGTTTCACATTCAGAAGTTCATAAAGATTTGCTGGGGCATTCTTCCTAATAACTGTACCTGTCCTTGTGTCTCTTTCAGGGCCATTCACAGGTTTGTACGAATGGTTGTTAGATACATATGATTAAAGAGGAGACAGCCTCAAATTGTGCCAGGAGAAGTTTTTAGAAGGGTATTAGGAAAAATTTCTTCACTGGAAGACTTATCAAGCATTGAGACAAGCTGCTGAGGGAAGTGGTCGTGTCAACATCCCTGGAGATCTTGCATACACAGCCCCCAGGGACATGGCTTAGTGGTGAACTTGGCAGTGTGGGTTAACGGTGGGACTCAGTGATCCTAAGGGTCTTCCCCAATCTAAATGATTCTATGAATAAATGCTCTTATTAACTGGCTGCTCACAGATTTCAGATGTAGATCTAGCCTTTTTAATTTCCACATTAAATCCTTTGCAGAAAAGATAAATTGTATCCAGATGCATCTTGCTTCTCTTGTTAGCTTGAATTAGGGGACACTGGATTATATGTGCTTCCATTGTTTTTCGCAGATGATGTTCCTTGTTCTCATGTGTGTTTCATAAGTCAGTTGTGCAATGACCTCAAAAATATTCCCATCTCTACTTCAACACAATTCTGCCTCTGAATTGAACATGAATTGCAGTTAATTATTAACATCATTGCATAGAACACCTTTTAAATTTAGACTCATTAAGATTGTATATTTAATCCATGGTTGGAGTTAACAGGAACTGGATCCAACAAAACTCCATATGCAACAGAACTATCTAAGAGAGACGCTGGTTAAAGGATAGCTCCTGGTCCACTTTAGCTCATCACTCTCTCTGTGCACATCTGGTGTCCCCAGAGGTTGCTTTGCCTTGTCCCAGTATCCCTACCCACACTCACAGTAACACACATACTTTGCACAAGATTAATACAGCTGTGGTTCCAGAGGCCTTGGATGAGGTGATTCCTAAGCAGAGGGGGGTCCTTAACTCTGTAGCATGATGCCCCCACTGAGCACTGGGAATACTCACACAGTGCTAGTAACTGCTGGTGGTGCAGCAAGAATTACCTGCCCTACTTGCTGTGGACACAATTCAGGAATCTTGTCCTCCAGATGTGTTTGTGTTTGATGAGAAGGTGTTTCAGACCTTGCTCTGTACACAACTTGCATTTCCACAAGGAATGACCATCATTGCCTGGGGCAGGGAGTTCCCAGAGACTTTCACTTCTGTTCTGTGCAGTCTTTACCCAGGAACATCTACATTTTGCAGCTTTCAGTTTTGGTGAACTGGAATACTGCAGCAGCTTGAAGTAAGTAAAAAAAATTAAAATTTGTGCTCAAATAAATAGGAAAACTAATACTGACTAACAAAGAACACCTCCTGTATTTATATAAATTTAACACAAACTTCTGTTTCAAAATGCCAATTTCATTACATCTTCTGTCCTAAATTCCTCCTAGACAAATGTGGTAGCAACATCAACTTTCCCAACAAAAACTGACAGGACAAAGCCGCAGCATCTGTGTAGAAGCACTGATTCTTTTGGTTCCTGGAAAGGTGGGAGACAGTTTATATCTTTTCCCCTCAAACAGGGAGAGAGAGGTCTTTTGCAATTTGGGTTTACAGATGCATTTCCACATTCTTACCATGCTACTGAAGAGGATGAAAATGACCTGTAATAGTCTGAGACATCTCTGTAATTTCTCTCACCAGCAACCCACTTTCCCCTCCACTGAGTTGCTATTGCTGTATTCAGTAGAGAAGCACAAATTCACTACACACACATACTCACTCACTCAAAGGATCATCTGATAATGTTACCAGTTTTAATGTTTCATAAAGAGCCAAAATTATTAGAAAACTTTTCGCTTTCTCTAATGCAATTATTTCGGTCAGCTCACAGACTGAACATGTTAACATTTTTAAGACCTTGTTTTCTATAAAATTTCAATGGACTTATCTACACAATGCAGTGGGAATGAATGGATTCTACTGCAAAGATGATGGCTTTAAAATCAGGTAAAATATGACTGATCCAGTTATGTGCAATATCTTCAGCAATCATATTGAATCATTCATAAATCAACTCTACTTTCAAAAACACTGGAACAGACACAAGAGGAAGGCTGACAGGCTAATCATTCACATATGCAGTAGATGAAAACATTTCACTGATATCTTGCTGGAGAACCCTGGTAGATGAGATGTCATGCAGACACACTCTGATGTAATATTTCCAGAGAACTGCTGTAGTGACAGAAGTGTGAGAAGCTCAATTCTAAGACCAGCTGCCCAGTTTTTCACCCAGAAGGTGTATATGTACCAATGAATAAGGTGAGCTCTTGGGGCAGTGAAAGCAGACAATAACATCAGCACTGTGAAAACAATCCAGATGTTTAAAGGATGCTCCGGGTGGGTATTTATTCACTAATTGTTTATGCAGTTGGACTAGCAAATGTACAATTCCTGTTCTCCATGAGAAAGCTCTCCTCTGTTCAGAAATCCTTCAGTTTCTGCCAGATTGCTTACCACCATTCTACTTGCAATACCAGCAAACACACAGAAACACTGGGATAAAATACCACTAAGGAATTCATCTTACAACATCACCACTACTGATACGATTTGGTTTCTGAACAGTTATTTTCATGCAGCAAAAGGACATGTTGTTACTCATAAGGCATACATTATTCTGCAAGTGAGACAAACAATAAATCACTGCCAGATCCCAGTATCTCTGGTACGCTCTGAAGCTGCTGGTTTCTTCCCCTGTGTTGTCATGCTTTAAATCTTATTACCATCAGAAGATGATGAGGAATTTCCAGTTACTTCAGCTCACTGCCAGCTGGCCTTCTCCTTCCATGAGGAAGGCTCCATGAGCTGCACAGCCTGTGGTGCTCACACTAAGAACTCAGGAGGTAATTAACCCAAGGGCCTTGCTCAGGAGGTGTTTAAGACTTCACTCCAACCCTCATTTGTGGTTGCCTCATTTGCTTTAACCTCCCCTGCAGGTTCCAACTGCAGCGCTGGGTGAGAGAAGAAAATTGTTGGGTCCTGTGCAGACACACAAGCAGGCTTGACACCAGCAAAAGCAGTATGACTGTGCAGACCAATTTACCCCAAATCTGGGTTACACTAGAGATCTGTGCAGAACTGTCACTCCCAGAGCGTGCTGTGATGGCTTTGCTCAGAACTGAGCCTGCAAAGGGCAACGGGCCCTGGTAATTCCATTGCCAGTGGGAAACGGGAAGGTCACCAACATGGTGAACTGGGCCAGCAGAGCTGAGGAAGTTGCTTCTTCATTCCACCTTTACCTGACTGGCCAGTTCATTGTGCAGCTAACAGGATATCCATGACTATTTCACTTTGAGCAATGGAAAGCTGCTCTCTCTTTCTTGTGTTGCCAGAAGACCTGATGGGCTATCAAAGAAGCTGGAGACTGGCAAGTGTAGGAATAACTTTGCACCTCTTTTTCTTTCCAACTGTGCTCCCTGACTGCTAAAGGAGGCTCCCTGGAAGGTGCTCTGCAGATGAATAAGCTGGTCTAGCTCATCAGGTTGTGTTTGCTAGGGCACTGCAGTACTGGCATAGTCAGGGGAAAAAAGATGGATGTTCAGCTAATTGAGAAAGATCACAGAATGGAGGTGTTTCATAGGTACTAACAAAAAAAAAGCTGGGCTCCAGCTCTAGTCCAAGCCTGCACTTTGGTAAATATAAGGTTTCTCTACTACATTGAAAAATCTGGAGCATGGTCTTTACAGAAACTCTTCTGTCTCCCTCCACAGCGACAGCAGTGAACAGAAGTGATTCTCAGGCACAAGACTTATGTGACCAGCAGCTCTGTATATTTGTATCATGCAATACAGGAGAACACCCCAGATTTATCTACCTCAAATTTACTAATCCTAGAGTATTTGTTCCAAACAAAATCTCATTATTCTATTATTGGTGGTTTTTTTTGCTAAGAACCAACCTTTACTGTTAGCACAGAAGATACACTGAAGAAATAAGCAACAAAATAACTTTCATTCCCTCTCCTCCTGAAAATTTTGATTAAAAGACATCTCATAAAATATGAATTCATGTCCACTTTGCTTGTTCATCAAGTAAAAAGTAAGGACAGATATCAGCATCTCAAAGTCTGAATAAAGATCAGCAAATAAGTAGCTGTTAGCTACTTAATGAAGATGCTCAAAAAATAATGCATGTAATCTGATTTGTACTGCATAATTCTTTTTTTATTATTATTTTACACTTTAAATGACCTTATTTTATTTAATGCATTCAGTCTCAGTAGCTCACTGATACAGAATCATTTAGTTTAAACTCTGATTAAGCAGCTGCTCTCCAGTTCAATCAGTGCCCTTCCCAACAGCAAAATTTTTATTTGGCTGGTGAATACTTTTATACCCTGACAGGAACTTGAAACCCCATTTGGTCTCAGAAACCTTGTCCTGAAAGTGTATAATCATACTCCACAAAGGCTAGCTTCAACTGAATCAACAGAAATTGAATGGGCTATGGAATTGGGTTCTAGAAAGGTCCATCCTCAGGCTTTTGAGGAGCTGGAGAGAAGGGTGCCCCTGGGAAGACTTGCTGGACAGAACTAGAAAGATCCTACCAGTGCTATACAGTAAACCCCATTGATAAGATGAATTTCTGTGTCTCTGTCATCACTGTAGAGATGTTTTTGTGGCTGTAAAGGATAGCTTCATGATCTGGAAGGGAAACAAAGTGTGAAATAAATATGAGACATGAACAAACACAGATGGGTTTACAGAAATAGAGTGGGAGAGAGAAAGCACTTAGCTAAACCTCTTGTGGTCAGCTAAGAAATGTAAATGGTAATGTCTTGAGATAAAATATGACCATGAACTAAAATCACTTGGTGGTTTTATGTTTACAACTACTAAATCAAAAGGAAACAGTAATTTACAGTGTGAAGGAAGAGGAGAAGAATAAAAAAATAGAGATCAATATGGTGTAAAGCAGATACTTCATTATTTTAGAGCCTAATTCAAGCATATGCTGAATCCCTGCACTTTTCATGTAAGTTAGTAAGTGCCAAGCAGCTTGTAAGAAGCTCTCTCCCTCTCTCAGAATCAGGATCCCAGTCTGCTGTATCACCTAAGAAAATCACTAACAAGTAAAAGTATAACTGGTACTAAGCCTGTGATTAAATATATATAAACACTCCCCTAGAAAATGTTTTATTTTCCCCTGCACGTATGCATATCTATGCAGATATCCACACATTCCCCTCAACAGCCAGGGTAATTACAGACATGAGATCTGTGACACGAAATGCATGTGGGTCCCCAAAACCAGCCCTTGGGAGCACAAGGCCAGGAAGCACCAAGGAGGGTCAGATCAGTCACCAGCTCCCACTGGATTCCAGTGGAAACAAGCAGCTTGAATTTGGTGCCTGCACATAGGCACCCAGAGCAATCTGAGACATACTGGGATATCTGAGGACAGCAGATGTAGCACAACAGCAACAGCTGGATGCTAAGAATGATGTGTTGGTACATCTAAAAGAGCCATCTTTGGGCAACCAGAACTACCCTAGGTACACAGGTCCTTTGAGAATCTTTGTACACAGAGCCTTTGGGGGTTTATTTTTAATCTCTTGGCAGCGACAAAAGGTCCTCCATATTCATAACTTTTTAAAGTATGGCACTTTTACATCAAAAGTGAGAGCTGCAGATCAACTAATCTCTCCATGCAGATGAGATACTCACTACAGCAGAAGTGCTGTTAAAAAAAAAAATCAGTGGATTTCTACCATGCTTTGGTGCATGTAAACCTGAAAAATTCTGTAATTTAAGTTAAACACTATCCTGGAAGAAGTTTCCATAAGATTCACATTAGGCAGCTATATTTATTATTAAATGTTTCCTGTTTTACCCAAGCTAAACACATTCAGCAATTTAAATTACAGAGCATAACTCCTTAATTCTCAAGTCAAATGCAATCATGCAGATACTGGTTTTACACATACCCAGCCTGTGCAATTCCAGTGCCTGCAGCTTGCTCAGGTGTCTGCTCATACTTGTGATGGGGACCAGCTGGAAATAAGTCTGTGCACAGTTATAATGTGTGTACGAATGCGCGTACAGGTTGAAAAACAGAGCTCCTTATTCCCTATTTTTGGAGGGGAGATACCTTGGTCACACAATGTGATCATGGAAAACCTGATGGTCCTCGCCCTTCCAAAGCACACACCCAAGAGCCAGCTGGAAGAAGCCAGTGAAAGGGTTCAATTGGTGCTACCTCTTCTGCTGCTGCATAAATGCTGTTTTCTGAAAATAGCAAACAGCCTTCCCAATCCTGTACCGGTAAAGTAGAAGGATTTTAACCTAAAATGCATCCTCTATGAACCAGTAATAAGCCCCAGTTTCCTCCAACCCCTCGAAATCCAGCTACTCATTGTATTTATACAAAACCAAAGCCCAGCTATGAAAAATAAATTAAACCTAACCACCTAAATATTCTTTTCATGTGCTAGAATCTCATGCTTTTGGCCTCCTGACTCTGTTTTATGCATAGTCTGCATTCCCACTGACTTGACAAAACTGGGAATTTGTTACAGCAACAGAAAAATCAGGGCCACTTAATTCACCAGTCTATGAGAGTACAGCAAGCTACTTTTCATAATGTATGTACAGGCATCATGTGATCGCTCACTAGTAGCTGTGTTGGAATGCCTGGATATTGTGTGTTCGTCAGACTGTCACAAAGATTTATAAATACACAGCTACAAACTGCAGATGAAGTCTTGCAGTACAGACAGGCTACACGCACCTAAATTGAGAAGGTGTTTTAATTCTCAATACTGAAACATGCAGAATGTCTTTTTGCATGTAAACACGTTAAGATTTTCAGACTGTGGTGATTTTTCACACAGAGAATCAATGCTTCCTTAGGTTCAGCAAGACCTACTGGATTCTGTGTGCTTCCACCAAATGAGAGGAAAAAGAGGAAGCAATACAGAAACCACTACAAAAGAGCCTTCTTGAGCACTGAGTCTCAGATTATAGGGACAAACTGGGGACAAGGTGAGAGAATAGACAACATGTTGACTCATTTCCAACCTCATTTCACACTTCTTAACATCTTTATTTCCAGTCCAGAAAGACAGGAGAAATGAAGACTCCAGAACCCCAGTCAAGCCATCCCAGACAAACCGTGGGGAGGAATTTCACACAGGTTACAGACATATTCATTCCAAATTCAACTGAAAGTGTCACAGCTGCTACTGAGCACCTCCTTTACAGACATCTACTCTTATGCCCATGCCACTTTTTAATGAGTGATCCCCTCATGATCAAATCATTATGTTTTTTCTAAAGCATGAATAAAACACCTTTATCCAATAGCCTAGATTCTGCGGCTTTACTAATACTGAAAAGGCAAAGGAGTCACTTGAGGTATCTTTTCTCACTTCCCGCAATCAGGTAGATCTCTTCTCCTTTTGAACAGTTTCTTTACTCCCTCTCCAAGCTATTCTTTTCTAAAGCAATACACTTTTCCTCTTATTAAGGATCCTTTCACCCCAAATAAATGTCTTGCAGTATCAACGCATTGTGCACCAGTTGCATCTCCTCATTACCAGGTCAATTTTTCTTTCTGCAGACACTTGCATAATTACATTATGTGAAATAGCTTATATAAATCAGCAGTCATTGTCATATGTTCTGAAGAATTGACCTGCAATTATTATCTACTGAAAAATTTCATCCCAATTTTAGCCATCAAATCTAAGCCATAAAGTCAAAAGTTGACTGAATGTGGATTACTGAAGCTGCATTTTGGAAACAACAACTTGAAATTTATTTACCTAAATCCTACTATTGTGATCTCATTCCCACAGGCCTTGAAACTGATTTTTGAAACAATTCTTTAATTACCTTCCCACCTAGTAAGCTTTCTTTGGTGCTTGGTTCAGAAGCTGAGACTGACCCTGACTTCTCATGTCTGGGTCTGTGTGCTGGTGTTATCTGCTCTCCATCTTTGCTTGCTGCTGCGTGTGCCAGCCCAACAGGGCTGGTGAGTAACTATTAGAACACAGGGCAACAAATTAAGCTTTCCTGATGCTTTCAATAAGCAGTGACTAACAGCTCTTAAAATCATCAAAACAGTGCAAAAATACATTCTATTTAAGGTTACATTTTCACCACCTCTTTTTTTGTATGTACAAAATATGTATACATAAGTGTATCAGCTAATTAGCTGTGCAGCTATTCAAATGCCTTTTCAAATGCATCTGTACACGGCCAAATGCAGATTTTTCATACCTGAATGACTGTAAACAAACAAACCAGAAGCCAAATGAAAATTTGGCTATTTAATCTAGAGGATATTGCATATTAAGAAACACATTCTAAGTTGCGACAGTGTAAATTATTGATATCCCTTTAGAAATTTTCAGTTCCTACATGAAAAGAAGCACATTCAATCCATTGAAAATAGGTCTGGTCAGAGGCTATTATAAAATGCAGAATGTGCTTCCACAAACAGAACAAGCAAACTAGTATAATTAGTGCATTTATAATTTATTTCAGAGCCACTCTGTTCTGCTGACATACATCTATTCTTAAAACCTTTTCCAATGAGTTGTTTTATGTTCCAATAAAGACTATCTTAAATCTCTCATTTCTTTCTGTTTAATTCTGAATATATCACTGCTTGAAACTTCCAATGACTATCTGCAATAGTTACATTTAACCTTCCATATGCCCCTCTTTCTCATACAATTGTTTGCCTTCTAGGACACGGACTGGTATCAAACTTCCTTTCTTTTGATTAGACTTCTTTCCTAGTGCTGGGTAGCACGTGTACCCCTTAGGCTTTCAGTTTACTAAATTAACTGTCAGCACTTTATATGAGCCTTCAACTTCTTTTCCCTCCACAGATCTAATCTCATTTCATTATCCTTGGCAGTTCTAAAACCTTTCAAAATTTGGTCTGCTGAAATTCAATACTAATGCAAGAGGACATAAGGTGCACCCTGACAAGAGAACTTCAAATTTTGACCACACCTCTCTAATTAGCCTTGCCCAGTCCTACTTCATCTGTCATTTACTGCCTAGAAGTAGAACTTGAGTGCCCTACACAAACCCTAAAGCCAGAAATGCATTCTTTCCCTATAAAAATAGATACTTCTTTCCATTTCCTGAACAGTTCTTCTCCTCATTGCTTTTTCAACTACTCTTAGTGAAATTGCATTATCTGACTGTTTTGCCTAAGGCAAATGGATATAGATTATTTCAGGACCTCTTTGTTTTCTTTTTTCCTTCCAGAGGGTGAAGCCAATAAATTTTATGCTAGACTAGCAACATGTTGCAAAGTCAAAATTCAAAGAAATATTCTGCATTCCTCCTGCTGTAATTTTTGCTTTGAAAATTAGTACTTCTTCTGTTGCCTTGAAACATGAAAAATAACTGTGTGTGGCCATAAAAGTGCACAGAAAAACACTATCTGTCAATTACACTGAGCTATTTTTGTCATATCTAGCCTTCTGGGTCTATTCCAACTATATCACTCTAGTTAAATCACTCACTTACTATCAGTTGTTTGCCAGCTCCTGGCAGTGCTCCATGACTTCTTCTAGGTGACTCACAGAGCACGAGATCAACTTTAAGGTATCTTCAAATGACAGAACAAACCCAATTTCTCTGTCTGCTAAGCCCCAGTCTCATCTCACCTGTGCTTCCTGTTCCAGAACATTCAGAGCAGGAGGAAGGAGGTTATTTGAAGCATCAGCCTACAGGTATTTCCAAGACGCATCTGTGATTAAGTGAAGATTTTCCTTTGACTTTGCCCAGCTAAAGAGCAGACGAAATCAAATGGACATTTTCTTTCCCTCCATGATTTTATCTTTTGCATTTACTTACTTCTGAAATGCTTTCCAAATGTTTTCTCAGGGTTTGGCCTGAAATCTTGATTATGCTGCCTCCTAAAATTCTCCTCAAACATATGTTATTTGCCTTGAAGTTGATAGTGTCTTTCCACTTCAGAAAAAATCTTCAGTTAGAGGCACCATGAGACTCTCTATTTCCAGACCAAATCCATTCAGTTATCAAGGAAAGAATCAGGTCTTCTACAAAACCCAGTCAGGGCACCCAGAGAGGAAGCTCATCTGCTAAATAAGGAGCTGCCACTTTCCACAGTGCCTTTTCAGAGCTGAACTGCCATATGTTGCTGCCTATCCCTCCTTCACTCCCATCCTCTCTGGAGGAAACCAGCTCTCTGTACTTCAGTCCACTGGCTCAGCCTCCCCCAGATTGGGGTGCACTTTACTTAGTTGCAGGCTAATGTCTTCTCACTACCCCCAAGGCACTGAAGCACGTTTTTGGTGCATTGGGCACCCTTCAAAGGAGCAGGTACTTCTTTCCCACACTCATTGCAGCAGGAGATGCCACAGGGACACATGAGCCTTTGAGGGTCCTTGGCAGGCAAAGTCACAGACACGAAGCCATTGGTGGAGGGAGATGACAGACTTCTGCTCCATGTGTGATGCTCTTTTTGTTTCTGTTTTTTTGTGAGGAGCACACAGGGTTGAGGAGGTGGAGGGAAGTCACAGTGTTGTTCTGATTCCCTTGCACTGCAACAAGGGAGCAGGGGGATAAGCAATGGGAGAAGAGCTCTGCTTGGCCCAGCCTAAATCTATCCCTGTAACATGTTAGAAAGAACAAAATCTTCAGTACGTGCCATTGGGGCTGAGCACATTCTTCTGTACAAAGAGACTCCTTGAAGAGTTCTGTGACACCAGTGCCCATCAGGAGTCAGGATTGTCTGGTGCAGTAATGGAGCTCTTAAAGCCACGCATGCACCCAAGCATTTCCAGCCCTTCCCAGGTTCAATAAGCTTTGAAATGAAACTCCAGCCAAGACTTCCCTCTCGCAGTCTCACCTTCTCTCCAGCCACATCCTGCATGCCCAGCTCATAGCAGGCATTCCTAACTCTCTGGCTGCCTGCCTTGTCCTCCTCTCCAAAGGGACTCGGGCATCACTTTCCTCATGTTTTGCCTCTGCAAAGCTACAAAGGCCTTGCCTCTCACACACATGCTTGCCACTCTACTCAAGAAAATAAGAAGAAACAAAGGATGGAATGCGGGGGGGGGGAGGGGGGAGGGAGGGGGAAAATAAAACCTGATAAATGAGACTGCCTTTATATAACTACAAAGCCCTAATCATAACTGTACTAATATTCTTATTCCTGTGCTTTTGAGAACCCACTGGTATAGCAAAAATGTAATACTGGTAAATAAGCAACACAAAAATGTGTTAAAATCCATCACTGGATGCCCGGAAACCCACATGTTGTTTCCTGGCACTCCAACATTTACCAGTTGGCTCAGATGAAATTATGGAAGAGACAGAGGGACACTCCTTTCCTTATCACACTCATTCATTATCTTCCAACCTCACTATCAATGTACAAAACACAAGCTCTGTGCCACAACCAATGTAGGGCACAATGCCATGTTCCCTCTCACCTTTGCCTTTCATCCAGCCCCGACATGGGGCTGAGGAGTTAATTCAGAAACCTGAAGTCAGGCATTGTCGATCCTAGCTGGTAAGGACCCAGACCTTTATTCCAGAGAGACAGTCCCATGAATATGCAGCTGGTGACTGAAACCACGTAAGGTGACACCTGTTATCTCTGTGAATGGGCAGACAAATGCACAAAATGAACGGAGAAAAATTCTTGCTTGTTACAACAGAAGACAGAAAATAATGCAAACTGTACAGGTAAACAGCCTGAACACTGTTGTTCTACTTTGACCTAGCACTATTTTAAGTCAAAGCACCAGCCCATGGTAATTTTAACTTATTTTTAAGTGAAAGTGGATCATTATTTTATGACTACCTGGACACATTTAATGGCCAGCTGAAATTCCAGCAATGGATGGCTCAAAGCTGGAACATGCCTACTAGCTTTAATAGGTGGAAATCAGATGACAACATCAGTAGTTAATAGAACAAGTCATTGGAAGGGTCAAAGAACCTCATACTGCACATTGATGATGCATGCTGCTCTTGGCAGCAGTTTGCCCCTGAACCCCTGTGCTGCATTTTCATTTACATTCTGAAAACAAAGGTTCTGATTTGTTTTATACCTTTTTTATGCTACTCAATTTAACTTAAGCTGTGTCTCTCACTTAAAGATTTTCCCCAGAAATCTCCAGTGATGCATTCAGTCATACTTAAAAATTGTAGAGCTGGATCTTTTGGTGGTACAATTACTTTTCCTCTTTAATAATGGTCCACTTTTGAGAATACCAAGAATGGTATAAAGGATGCTAAGGGAGCAAAAAGGTGGGAAAGGAATCGTGTCCCTAAACTTTAATAGTCTGAATGTGCTTGGAAAATCTTCTTGACCAAGAAGGAAGCAAGAAGAGCCCAGAGAAATGCTGGCTCCAGAGGCTTCAGAAGAGAATCAGGTGGCTGCCACTATACATGACAAATCCTCATCTGACTTTGGTTCCTCACGCTGACACATGTAGAGAACAATGTGCCCCCCTTATAACACTGTTTTATAAGAAGCTCAATTAATCCAGTTTATTAAAAAGTATCAAAGTATGAGTTTTGGATCATACACCAGTCTCTCCCACTTAAGCTAAAGGTGAATCCTTTCATTTGAGGAATAAATAAATTTTAGATAATCTTAAAAAAAAAATCCAGTATTTAGAATTGTAGTAGGTTGTTGAACAAGGAGCCATGTTTGATATGAAACAAAGAAGCATGCATATCCACATGTGCAGCATTTGAACAGCTATTATTTGCCACAGTCTCCCACAGATGCTATCAGAGCTTACAGAGAAACGCAATGGTTATTAAAAATGATTCACTGCACTTATTAACATGACAAAGCACAAGAACTGGAAACTAGTCATTAGAATGAATGAGATTTCATAAATAAAAGAGAATGTATGACATTTGACAAATAAAAGGCTTCTCAGTGTTCTGTTAAGGACGCACTCCTGAAACTCCTTACTTTTTGTGAGCCCATCAGCTTCAGGACACCGACACACTCAGTAGTTTGTTTGTGTGGATTAGTCATGAGGGGTCCCTTCCAACTCATACTATTCTATTATCCAATGCCACTGGGATAGCGCAGAGAAGCGACCAATCTTTGATTGCAATTGCTCAGTTAAAATTTTCACCTACAGAAAACACAGTTTTGCTGTGCTGAGTCCAAGTTAGTGCATGTTTTGAAGGTATTTATGCTGATTCCCTTCCTGCAGGAGAAAAGCAGAGCTTGCCAAAGTGACTTCCAGATGGAAAGTGCATTGCTGATCATAGGTGTCGACAAACAGACCAAGCTGGGCAGTCCTGAGGCTGCTCACACCTGACCCAAGTGAGGAACCATCATCTTGGAACTCAGAGTGGTAGAAGAAAACCAAGTGAGTATCACCTATTGTAATCAAAAAGTAATTAGGCAAGAACACCAGCAGATTGCAGTGGAAATTGAGAAGCCATAGAACAAATTGTTTACATGGACTCAATGATCCCTGTGGATTCCTTCCAACTCAAGATATTCTACGATTCTATGATTCTAAGGGTGAAGCCTGTCAGGATTAGATAATGAATATAAACTCTTTTCACAATTTTTTATTTTAAAGCTAGACAAGAAATGAAATCAGAAGCTTTCCTCTTGCTTAATCCAAGGGTGATATATTATTAATCCATTACTCTGAGGGTTTTAACTCTAGACCACTGCACAAGTACAAAGAAATACAAGTACAAACACCTAGGACTGAGGCATGCTCTCATTCACACAAAGGTAGGTCTGGACAGGCTCCTTTGATTTACCTCAGCATGCCAAGAAGAACATTTCCCCGCCATGCAGCCAGGAATGGCTCCCAGTTAAGAGCCCTGAACAGCAGTCTGCAGAACAAATTCCAGTCCCTTCACTGCCAGAGGAAGCCTTCATGGTGTGAAGCCTCATACAACCACCAGGAGAGACTGAGCTCAAAATCAGTCTTTTAGGGAAACACTAAATTAAATACTAAACTGAGAAATATTTTAGTGACATTTACATTGAAGAACACACACATGAAAGAGGATATTCACAATCTACAGTCACAAAATGCTGGGACTCTAAAGCCTGGAGAGTATGCTGCTCCTGCTTCTGGTGGATAAAGATCGTGTATGCTGCGCATTTCCCATCCTCATAGGACTCAACCTTTTGTTTTTAAATCAGCAGAAATGAAATGGATCCTTATACCTCCTTCTACACTACTTAAACTTGTAATGAAAAGACTTTTCAAAATTTCTTTTTTTTCTCTCTCTTTCATATGTAACCCTGACCAACTTCCTTAATCCATATATATTTGCAAAGGTTTTTGCAGGCTTTAAAGTCATACTCAGTAAAGTCCTTCTTGAAACACCTTTGATGACTTTACAGTGTATAATAACATCCTCAAAGTCTGAATAAATGACCTTGAAAAACAAAACAGACAAGAACACAGCAATAAAATTATTCTAGGTAGAAAACTTAAAACAAATCAACCTAATCTGAACCAGAACAGGTGTGACTAGAGTTGTTCCTGCCCTCTTGTAGGCTGAATAGAGGAGACTTTCCCTTAAACAATGAACACAAGTTCAGCTGAATGCAAGCTGGAAAAAAACCCTAAAACTTAGCTGGGAACTTAGACTGAATAAATTAATTTGAGTGCTGCCACAGAAACTGTGTCTGATTAAACGTAAAACAGGGTCACAATTTTACTGTGTGCTCCTGTACAGTGAAAGCCATCACATAAATGATACCATTCAAAGTTAGCATACTCATGCACACCAATAGAAACCACAGACAAGCCTCTTGTGGCTTCACTGATTGCTTAAGCCTGGCAGGTAAGGCTGGTCATTATTCTGAGCACAGAGGTAAGTTCAGAAATATGTCAACGTGCATTACTGCAATCAACATGCATTAGTGTAAATCAGCATGCACTATTGTAATCAAATTTAACAGCTCAACTCAACAACAAGGTCTTGCAGGGTGAAAAGATGGCAAAAGGTCCAGTAATGGTAACAAAGTGGTACTAGATGGTCCATGGAGACACATAGCAGGTCTCTGCCATCAAAGTGTAACTATAATTTCACTGCAAGACTCAGTCTTGATGGTACACCATAAGCTTCATTAACTAGAAGCACATAACAGTGATCTCCAAAAACATTAATTTCTGGTGTCAGAATTAGAAACTAAAATTTATGAGATGTGCTCCATGTCCTGGGAAATATCTGCTTTTACAAGTATTTACTCCTTAACTTTGGAATATTATCAAAGGCAGTATGTGAGGAAAGAGAATTAACTTGTGAGAGTCAAGTAAAAATTTCATTTTTACGGGTCCGAATAAAGCAGAATTCTAACCCATACAGACTTTAGCCTTGGGATAATGTTTGAAAAGCTCTAAAGAGGCTTGAGTTTGACTCAGAGTTTTGTTGAAATAATTTATATTGTGATTGCAGAGTCTCCATAGAGGCTCTGGCTTCCTGGCTTTACCAGCTGAAAAAAATTGCACTGATAATCTGAAGGAAAACAACTACTATTTTTCCTCATGTCTGTTACAATCTGTTCAGCATGGAGTACCTAGGATGCTCACGCTTCACTCTGAGGAGTTTAAAAACCCCTCATCTTCCCTCTAGCTCAGCCTATCCTCCATCCTATTATTTAAAATGCTCAATGATTCACAGTGTTGACAATGCACTTTCTCTAGCAATTGTTTCCACCTCATTTCCAAAGCAGGATGTTCTTATTCTTAGAAACATATTAAACCCCTCCCCTAAAAAAAAACAAACAAAAGAAAAAAAAAGGTCCAAAACCAAAGATAACCCTAGAGATTTTTTTCTATACACTGCAAAAATCTGTCCATCATTATGACAACCACCCTCAGATGGTGAGACAGGCTCCTGGCTGACACTGCCTTACATCAGTCATGCAAACAACACAACCTAGACAATCACATATTGGCCCCTTCATTAATCTACATCACTTCTGTGGTCAAACCAGCACATTCCCATTGTTGTTGACACTGAATGTGGTGTTCTTATATTATTGTTCATGCAGTTCAACATTCCTTCAGCTGAAAACAACTACAGAGTTTAGCTGTGAATGAACTCCTCCCAGCTCAGGCCAGTAACAGTCCAGATCCAACTGAACCAGGAATGGTACACAGCACAAAAACCAGGACTCACAATCCATGTACTACCACAGCAAGGGAGGGACCAAGGGTGAAGAGAAGGCACAGACTCTGAAAGGATGCAAATGATTACACCCTTGAAGTCAGCACAGCAAGCAGATCCACACTAAGAGATACCAATTTTCAGACAAATGGGTATCCAAGCAGTATTTTCCTTGCTTCAAAGCTGGTTTGATGTGACAAACATTTAAAAGCAGTAGTGTAGGTCCAGTTCTAACTTGAGAAATTAAAAAGTGAATGGAAATGAGCTTCCGTTTCAGGATTCAGTTCTGCTCAACACCCTGGACAGATAAAATCCCAAAGTCTCAGAAATGTGCAAGAATTGAAGAAGTCAGATTTAGTTCTCAGGGGTACAGGGCTAGGCACAAAAAAAAAAAATATCCTCACAGCTGTGCCAAATCCCTGGAGGATGGTTTATCCTAAATCTGGTTTAGTTCTCCTTCTTTTTCCTTAATCTGTCCAGTTTCTCCTTAAAATGACAGGTGTCTTGTAATTCAGACAGTGGGGCAAATGTGCACAAAAATGATGATGTGAGGAATCTGGTTCACAGCCAACAAACACACAACTGCTTCACAGTATATCTAAGAAACCTCATTGTTAGTCCATCCCAAGAATGTGTCTTACTAGAAACATTAAAAGAAACCCCAACAAACACTGTAAGATGCAAAAAGATATGTAACAAATAATTAAACATGTTTATAAATCCTCTCCAAAGTTCTCAAGGGACCATGCTCAAATCCCAGGTGTACCCAACAAAGACAGAACAGTAGTGGGCCTGGCAGTGTTGTAGTCAGACTTCAAGATCTTAAAGGTCTTTGGCAACCTAAATGATTCTTTGATCCTGCTGTGTGTCACCACCCTTTTTCCCCAGTGAACCATGGAGTTCAAGGATATCTCCAGCACAGCCCCAACTTCTCCCATTCACGAAGGGTGAGCAGTGGGCATCCTGGCACTGCTCTGCACACAGACAAAGTTGGATCTTACCCATTACTCCCTGCCCAGTTGGTATCAGTCTATTTATTTTGTTCACAGAACCATTTATAAATGGCTGAGACAAACAGCTCTAACTCAACTGCCAAAAATCCCCCACAACATTAATATTTACGAAGTGCTTCTTGTGGGTACCATCTCAGTCTAAATATTATTTGTATCTTCAAGAAACTCAAAGCTCTGAATAAGATTATGAGAATAATCTCCATAAACATCAACATGTATAATAAGTCTTCTTGAAACAACACTGAATGGATACATTTTTAATGCTTTATTTTTGTTTCATCTCAGTTGCTTTAATATTCCTAGAATCTTCAGTACATTTTTTTCTTTTAAATGCTCATATCCTTTCCCATTTGTCAAACATTGATTTACCTCCTGCAACTTGTGCAGAACTCAAACACACTTTGGTTGGATCTCTTGTTTTCAGTAAGCATCATGAATTCTACTGACAGCTCAGAAAGACGCCGTTCACCAAGCTCAGAGCAAGGAGAACCATTGTTTCTGCAGATCTCCTGCAAACATAGTGGTTTTACATTTATTTTGACCAATAGCTGGTGTCACAGTTTGCAGTCTTAATTATCCTTATTTTTAAAGTAGTTATTTAGAACCCTAAAAGAGAAGAAGAAAGAAATCATTTGGGGCCTTTTCTGTTCAGGAATAGGAATGGACTAGAGTGGCTTAATTCCATTATAGTAATTGAAATTCCTCCTTTAGCTTTTTGTCACTTGGAAAAAATACAACAAACCTCTGACTTTCTTTAAAGATTTAGATTTGATCACCAAATTGTTGTGAAAACGGCAATTTTGTTGGTAGAACCTGAACAATTTTCAGAGAGGCTGGTTCATGTTAAGAAGCTGGGAGACTGCATATTTCTTATCTTAATTCCAGGGTGAAAAAACGAAGAGATTTTAAATATTTAATAAGAAGAAAAATGCTCCAGAAATTGCTCTTCATGCACCTAAAGTTAGTGAAAGCACTGGAAGTTTGAAGATGTAAAGCACTCATCCTAAAGCACATCAGCATTCAGTAAACCATCACAGATGATTTTTGAGTTGGCAAGAGCAGAAGGACAATATTAAGAAAGCACAGTGACTAGCCCCTCTCTCATCTTAAATAACATAGGAGTGTCCATCCTCTCTGCCGGAAGTCAGGGAAAAGCCACTGGTCTTTCATCAGGCACTATGACCAGCACCAGAGCCTTCACAAAGGTTTTTTTTCATTCGGCTCACCATTCAACCACAGTGCACAGGATCCTAACTTGTATTTGCATCTTAGTCCCGTGAAGAACACAAAAGTAAGGAGCAAGGAAAAAGTCTCCCACACGTAAAACACTACACAAGAGGAACAGAAGCAACAGACCCTGACTTACCATGGGGCTAAACTGCCTCTTGAAATGGAACATGCATGTGGTGCAGAGGCAGCATAGACTGGGGAAGCAGTACCAAGTAACTTCAAGTTTTCAGGTTTAATTAACTGGTTCTCAAAAATGCATGATGCAAACAAAGCACTAAAGTCCCTTGACTGATTATGACACCTCTTATAATCTGATGAAGACATTCATATGAGTAGGGTAACTCAAAACTAATGTCTTAACTGAGCAGATAAGTTGCTCCATGCAATTCAAGGCACACTGAGTATTTAAAGAGGTACCCTGCCCCAGAGCTGATAGTTTTCTTCATTTTTATAGTAGAGCTGCAAAAAATTTCAAAATAAATAATCCTTATCAACTATATGCATCTGAAAGTTTTTAACCCTCAGCTGAAACCCATCTGTATCACAGATTTAACACTCTGGTCCTTGACTGCCCTTGTCATTTTTAAAATAAGAGAAAGGTTCCTCAATCACTCAGACATTTTAAAAAATCAGGACTTTCCACTATCTCCAGTTTCCTGTTTCTTCTCTTAATACCATTTAAATTGAACATTTACTTTTATCATTCATTCAGTCTCAAAAAGTTGGCTCTTTTTCTTTCTTGCCAACAAGCTGAGGACACAGGGATCAAATCCATCTCAGTCTTTCCCCCGCTTGCTCAAAACAAGCAATCAAACAGCTGTGTGCATGCAAGTCCACAAGCTAAAACCTGTGATGAGCAGGTAGACAATACTCTGGAATAATTCCCCACCTGGGAACTCACCCAGTACCAAGAGTATCAGTGCACGATATTAGCACAGGTACAGCTACAGCATTGTCAGTTCCCACCAGCTTTTCTGGCTCCAGCTTCTCCAATTAGAATGGACTCGTGATGGAAAAGTCCAAGGGTTTCCACAGTGTCTAAAAATCCATCCAACACTGGCTTGATCACTGATCCTGTCTGACTGCAGACAGTGCTGGGTTCAGTGCAGGGTGCAGTCTGATTACATGGGGGTAATTTCTTACATTTCTGAAATCATAGGCATTTAAAATGATTTCTCCCAGAATCAAACACAATGACAAAGGAAAGGGAAATATGAGGAGCATCCAAAAACCATCACAGTCCTGGCTAGATTCAGTGAAGAAATGCAATTCTAATGAAACTCTTCACTCATCTGTTTCATCAACACGGAGCTACTAAGGGGAAATTAAAGAACTAAACACACACGTCTTAGGTCTTCAAAACCAAAGTCGAATAAACAAAGCAGGGCTACATTAATGGGAGCTACCCATACAAAGGGCCGTGTCACATTTTAAAACTGAGCTGAAACTTTTCTTTCTGTGCTGTTTTAAAGCCACTCCGTACTTAAGCCCGAAGTGATGGCAAGCATTTATTGACAGTTAATGCAGTGCTCCTGCGATGTATTATTAGGCACAAGCCCAGAGGCACAAGGCCAAGTGCTGTTAATCTCTTGGTGAGTGCCACAGTGTCTCAGATATGCACTGCCTGAAAATATCCAGTGGTATCGCTAATGTTTTCTAAAAGGCAGGAGTCCTGAGTTTTCACAGAAATTGATACCACTGATTAACCCACCAAAATAAAAGTATAATGGAAAAAGCCCTGTGACAGTTCACCCAGCTTCTAACCCCTGTTTTCTCACACCAGGAGTGGTATACTAAAAAAATACTAGGCTCCTCTGCTTCACCTCATGTTTTACTCCAGCAGTGTCAAATCAGATCTTTCTTGCTTGGCTAAAAACCTTTCCAAAACAAGTGAAAACATCTATCAGCTTTTACCCAAGGGAAATGAATTGCTGAATATTCAGTCATAGGTTTCCTTCCAAATATTCTGCTTGTTTGTTTTAGAGAAGCCTTAAGAAGGGCAAATAAAAGGTTTGAAATCCTCTGAGCAAAGCTGGCTTCTTTCTCTGAAGGTCACCCTCAAGTCATTTCAGAACCGTGGAAATAGCCAGGGGAGGGATAAGCAGACTCAAAAGACAGCTTTCTTCTTAAGCAACTTCGGTGCTTCAGGCTGAACTAAAAAAAAAATGCCCTTAGGTGGAGTTTTGCCACTTTTTATGGACCTGTCCAATTTTACCCTGGAGAGAAAGATGTAGTAAGAAGTTCTTCTTGCAAAAGTATCTCCTGCACAAGTGCTTCAAAGAAAGGAGAGATTGCCCTTTCAGAAAGACTCCAATAGAAGTGATCATGCTCATCAAGGATCTTACAGTCAGGTATCTTCTTCTTTGGGACAAACCTTAACCACTGTTTACAGGGTCAGTGCCAAATCTGATCTGCATCAGGACAGCCCCTTCATATTCCTTCAGAATTTACGGTCTGATCATACTAATAATATGCACTCAAATTGACAGTAATGCATTTAGCAAACATTAACTATGACTGCCATGCCTATTCAGAGGAAATTTTGCCTAGGATCCGAACTGAAAGTCATACTCACGTTAGCTAAACATATTATTTAGGAGACGTTGCAGCCTGACTAAAGACTTAATTTTGTGTAAACCTTGAGAAAGACCCGGGAAAACAGCGGGATCAAAAACTACAGGATCTGGGGCCCCGGTGCTGCTCCATGCACGGGCACACCATCGTCATTCCTGTGACAGCTCCGCACACTCCTTTTCCGTAGCGAAAGCGAATCGGCACCCAAAATCCCCAAAGCAGGCAAGCGAACAAAGCAGCGCTCCGGAGCATCCCGGGCAGGGCAGCGGCTGCTCCCCGGCACAGCTCCCGGCGAGCCCGGGAACTGTGACAGCCCCGTTACCTTCTCCGAGGCTGCGGTGCCGGGCAGGGCAGGGCAGGGCAGGGCAGGGCCGAGCCCACCGCGAGCAGCGCCCCAGGCCGGGACAGGCGGCAGGGACGGGCCGTGGGGGCCGCGCTTGGCCCCGGCTCTGGCAGCGCCCCCGGCTCCGCGCACGGCCCGGGGCGAGGGCGGGACCCGGCAACTTGGCGCACGGTGCCGTCGGCCAGCGGCGAAGTTGCCGCCACCCGGCGCCATTCCCTCGCCCCGCGGGTGCCTTCGGCCCGCAGCCCCTCTCACCTCAGGCGCTGCCTCCTCCCCGCCGGGACCGTGGACGGCGCCGGCTGCTCCCCGCTCCATCGCCTCTCCCAGCTCCCGGCTCCCCGCTCGCCGCCGCCGCCGCAGCCCCAGCGCCGGCCCCGGAGCGCCGCCTGCCGCCGGGGCACGGCCCCCGCCAGCCCCAGCCCTGCCAGCCCCAGCGGGCACGGCCTGGCCGGGCAGCGGCGTTCATCTTTCATTCATGGTTTTAACCAGCGGCCCCCTCCCTTCACCGGGGCTGCGCGGGCCCCGCCGCCCGGGGCAGCTGGCGTGAGTCGCCCCAGCGCTCAGCCCGAGCCCGAGCCCGACCGTGACGCGCTTTGAGGCGGCGACCGCGCTCTCCGGGCTCCGGACCTGTGCTGGCCGCTCTGCGGTCCCGGCTGAGTTCCCCGCTCCGCTCCGCTCCCGCGGGCGGCTCCGCGCAGCCGGCAGGCGAGCGCTGTCAGCGAGCCCGCGGGCGTGCCAGGCGCTTCCCAAGGCGGGGAGAGCTCTTTCCCCGAGTTTCTGTCCCGGAGCCCGTCGGGGAGGCGGGAGCGGTGCCGGCAGCCCCCGGCGCGCAGGCACGGTGGTGTCCCGGCGGAGCGCGGCTTGGCTCGGACCCGTCCCGAGCGCTGCCGGGGTTCGCGTGTGCCGGGGCTGCCCTCGGGGGACAAAGTGGCGAGCGGCGTTCACTGACGGTCGGGAAGAGACATCATTACCCTGCCGGATGTTTCCCGTCTGCGAGCGGGCGCTCGGGGGAATGTGAAGCCTTTGGATGTGAAGCCGGCGTGAGAGCTCAGGCTCTGCCCGCGCGTACACCGCATGTACAACGCCGCAGGATGCCGCTCCGCCAGGCAAACAAAAAGCGTACCGCGCTCGTAACTTGTTTTAGTAACGAGGATGCTCGACCCCGACTCCTCCCTCTCTCCCCTCAACCCCCATCGGTACCAAGTTACAGCCTATTTGTAAGGATCGAAATGTTTTTCCTGGGGTATCTCTTTTATCTTCTGCCAGCTTTTTTCAAAATGCTTCTGTAGCTAGTGCCTGACTACAGATTTTTGTCCATCGTAACACATTTTATTTTGTTTTATTTTATTTTAGCTGGATTCTGGCATGAATTAATTTCAGTTTTTGGTGTATTTTCTTAATATTTCTTTCACTTCCTCTTGGGGAAAATTCTGGCCGGTTTTGGCACCTGTCATGATTTTTTGCCTCTTAATACTGAAACAAAGATTATGTGTGTATTAATTAGTTTATTTTCTCAGCTAGTGGATCAGGTGCAAGAATTTGTTAGGTCAAACTTGATAAAAACTGTCAGTCCCAGTTAGCCCCTTGTCTCTGCAAGGAGCCAACCCTGTCTCAGAGAAAGCAAGACATAGTTCTGCCTATAGTATCTGTAGCTATTAAGGAGATTCTCTGTGTACATGTGTATGCATTTCATGTTTTTTACTAATTATTGTTTACATCCGCTACAAAACATATCAAGTTTCAAGGCGACAATTCATTGCTCTTGAAGTATTTGGTTTTCAAGATAGCCGTGAAGAAGTAATTGGCAATTTAAGTACATTGCCTTCTTATTTCATATCATATTCTGTTTGTCTAGCATTATGTAAAGACAAACAAACAGGACCTTGCTCGTGTCCTTCTCAGCTCCATTTCGGCACTGCTTCTTGCATACTCTCCATGAATCACTCCCCTCTGATCTCCCACTGAAGTCTGGAAGCAAGACAGGCATCACAATATCTGACCTTGCTTGTATCAGTGTTAAAGAAATACTTGAAACTACTTGTCTTTCTCATACAGCAAGACCTTTCTATTTTCACTTTTTTGCTGCTTGACAGCACAGATAGCCTGGAACATATTTCCCCTAGCATGAGATTTTTGTGCAGTTACTTTTCTGTGCCAGTTCTGTTTATTTATTTAGCATGGATTTATCCCACCTGTGTGCGGTTTGTATTTCCTCAAAATAATCTGTGTTAAAATACACGGAGGTATGTATTTCTTTCTTCTCCCCCTCCCAAGAAGTAATTTGACAAGGCTATGGAAATTAGGATCTCATTTCTATTTGCAAACTGGTGTGGTGCTATTATCTTCAGAGGTTACCTTTCAGCTTGCACTGGAGATTAGTTGTACATCCCTGAAAGTGAAGAGTGAGCATGACAGGCGTAATTCCACTTTTGATAATTCCAAATTATTGAACAGTATTCCATTCCCCCTCCCCATCCCCCCCCACCTGCAGTTCCACTAAGTTGCAGGTTCTTTACTTCATTGATGATAGTGAAGAGTAATATTGAAGATCAATAGCAGAATATTACTTATGGGGTCCATGCCACTTAACATTAAATAGCATTCCAGTTTTCTAAACAGATGGAGAAAGGGTTGCATGGATCAGTTAACTCCATGGTTTGGACAGGATCCAAAGAGTTCAGTCTTGGCAGAACTGATGCTGAAAACTGGGTGTCTGGCTCCAGCCTTTTTGTCTCAACGTCGTTACTGTGGTGCTGTTTCGTGCTGCTGTTCCTTGAAGGCCGTGCCGTGTGTGCCATTCCCGACTCACACAGCACCCACAGCTGCAGCAGGGAGGCTACAGGCACCGTTCCAATTCTCCTGAAGATCCTCACCTCTAGAAGTGGGCCACAAAAGGTAATTTGGCAGCTTTGTTTCATGTCCATGCCTATAGAAGAGTGGGATAGCAACCATTCCTTCTTACTCTTCCTCCTGGGCTTGCTTGGAGTGAATACAATTGAGTTTACAATCCAGCCTTTCTACTGCAATCAAAACCACATTTATATGGCTTTCTGTGAGGAGGTCTCTTTATACAGGTCTGTGGGTGCAGCCTCATCAGTCTTCCAGTTTAAAAATTTCATTTTCTACTTGGACCTGGTCCTGCTTCAAATGAAATCACCATCTGAAGTCCCAACAATTTCAGAGAAGTATGATTAAATGCTTTGCAGGTGTGTTTACCTATTTCTTTCCAATCTATCCCACTAGTGTTGCTATTGCTTCTGTTCCACAGATGGCAGCTTCAGTGGCAGGGACATGGCAAACGTGGAAGACACAGCACACTTCTGTTTCACTTCTTCGATTAGTTTAAAATTTTTTAAATATCTTTGAATGGTTTTAAAAAGTAATAATCATAAAGCCACTTGCTTGCCCTGCTCACCAAGACCTACTGTCACAAAGCAAAAAAACCATATTTAAGTGCAATAGTTTTGGGTTTTTTTTAAAATCTGAAATCTGAGAAAAGACGGAATATTACCCCAGAGATGTGAAACGGGAAAGGATATACCTTTTCCTTTAGACTCTCAGCAGAGTAACTCCTAGAGTTGTGTTATTGTTGTTGATTTGTTTCAATTATTTTAGCATCTTGATTGCTGGAGTGCCATGATGAATTTGGTTCAGGATTTGTGTCACCTAATACAGAAGGGATTTTACCAGTCAATAAGATGCATCAGCTGAGTGTCAAATAAGCACTCTTCAAATACATTCATCTTCTCAGGAGTCTTTTGGAATAAGTAGTATTAGGGATAAGAGTTTATGCATGTATTAGTACATGTGTTTTATAGGTGGAGAAGCTGTTAAATTAGTTCGTCATGGTTAAATTAGTTCACCAATGACCAAAGAAACAATATATGGCCAGTATATGGCCAGTATATGGCTATTCTTACTTTAGTACAGTAAGAACCTGTACTAAAGTTGTAATTTTATAGTTTCATCCTGGTATCCCAGTCAGCCAATTTGTTTTAGCTGCAAACTGGTACAAAAAGTCATCCCCATTTGTCTGGAAGGGACCAAGTGGAGAATTTGAAGCTTTTGCAGAGGATGTGCCTAAAAATGTGGCATCAGGCAGCAGGTGAACTCTACGTGTTAAAAAGAGGAGTTGACCTAAAAGAAGGTGTCACAAAAAGGGAAAGAAAGGTGATGGTGACAGTGAACTTTGGCCAGCCTGGGGTGTGTGTAGACTGGAGATGATAATAGAACCTTTCTCCTTGGAGATGGTGGCAGAACAAAAAGAAGCTCCTGCAAGCCTGACTCCCACTCTTCAGCTCTCATGGATAGAAATCCCAGAGATGGGTAAGTGAATATATCTGTGAAGACTGTGTTGAACACTATTATTGCAATACTTTTGATCGATTGTCACAAAGTGCTGCTGAGTGTGTTTTTGAAGGGAGAGAGAGGCAGATAGCAAAATTTTGGTACCTGTCATGGAGATAATTATATTTGTAGCTGAAGGGAGGGAAGGGGATGGTAGGAAAACAAGCAAGGGAAATGAAGCATCAATTGCTTCAGGTAAAGGTGATTTTTCAAACAGGAAAATAATTAAGCTGAACTTCTATTTACATGACTGTAAACCAATTCCATTGGGGGCAGCTGATCAGAACAAGGTTCTCAGAGCTAAGAAATTATACTGCAGGTAACAGTATAGAAGGGAAGGATAATACAATTGTATCAATGACAGCAGATGCAGTAGTTTTTCCCTCAAGTTATTTGTGACTAAAGTGGTCATGTGCATGTGCAAAATACTAATGATCTATTGAAACTGTAGCCATGTGTATTGCATAAATATAGCCATGTGTATATGTTACATAAATATAATATTTTCTGTGTACTTACCTTCTTCTGCATAAGAAGGTATCAAAAGAAGAAATTAGAGTTTTCTGCAAAATATTTATATAAATTATATAACATGTTGTAAGCCGGATGTACTTTTATATTTATGCCGATTTTTCAAATTATTTTAGAAGAAATTACTCAGGTTGGAAAATCCCAAGAGTTAAATTAAAAAAAGGAAAAGGAAATTAAGAAAGTCGTGGAAGATGTAATAGAGCTACTGTGATGATAGATAGAGTAGTGATGGCTTGTGAGCACTTCATATCCTTTTTGTGTGGAAATAATATTGCTCTGGTATTTCCTCTTCTGTTAGACATCAGGTTGTGTTTTTGTAGTTTTGCTGAGAATCACAGCAATGAATTCTTATCTCGTTAATCTCTTATATCAAGTTGCAAGACCACAGTCATAACAAACAGCATACAAGTCACCTTCCAGTTATAGCTGAACTAAATTTTAAGATAGCATATGCGAATAGAAAGCTTGTTATGTACAAAGGTGTTTATGTTTTTCTGGGTCTGTTTGTTGCCACTGTCATGGGGTGGGTGGAGGGGAGGGTAACTCTGCCAAGCAAGAAACTCTCAGCTACTTGGCTCTTTGATTTGCAAATGAGACCCAGGTATGCATAGTAACACTTAGCAAAACAGGACCAACAACATCTATAGTTAGATTGCAACTTTTCCCAGCTGAGATGGAAACCTACCCTGAAAACTGTCCCTGTTTAGAGATCTGACCAAGCTGGCAAACCAAGGGGCTGGCACTGACTGCAGGCCACACCATGTGCTCAGAAATTGCTTGTCTCCAAAGGATTTGGAGGTAAAAATCAACATATGTCCACATCCATGTTGGTATAACAAATCCCAGAAGCCATGCTCAGTCTGAAAAGACATTTTGCTAGTGTGGGGGTTTGCCCACTCAAAACACCAAGGCAGAAAACATTCTATAAATGAGAAGAAATACAGAGCATAAACTGGAAGCAATTTGGAAATTTTATTTTTTTCTCTCAAACCAAACATAAGCACCGAAGGCTCTGAGATGAAACCATACTTACTGAATAAAGATGTGGTCAGGCTGCCAAACAAATGGAAAATAAATCCAACACTGTTAAGATTGCTCCTGCCCTGCTTTGAGAAAAACTGCTACTTCAATACATTTCATTGTATAAATTTAACATCTAACCTCAAAATATTGCATTTGTTTCAATACAGGCTTTGCTGTCTGAAGGGTTCTCCTAATCCATTTGGCTGAAAATCAAGAACAGTGCAAGAAAAATAATCTCAGAATGATTTCTGTAGTGTTTATTTGCACTGTTGTTCTCAGAAAAAAAATTAAGCCAAATTCACTAGTTTCAGATTCTTGAAAGGGATCATTACAAGGTAAGCTCTTGTATTAGCTCTTTGATTCAGAAGTAAGAACTAATTTAAACAGTAAATTGTAGTTTATTTTGAAAAAAAAGTCTCCTTTCATTCCAAATGTCAATACACAGAATTTTAAAACAGTTTAATGAAATCAGTCTGAAAGTTCATTCAGATTAATCATCCAGCATTCCCATTGTCTGGAGGGTTATGAACATGGGAATCTTAATGTACTATAAAGTAGCATTTAAATTTTTGTTGAAGGAAAATATCTCTTTTTCAGGGAAGAGTGAATGATCACTATGAGTGGTCTACAGGAAGAGTTAGTGCACAGTGAGTTCCTAGTCCTGCTCACTAACCTCACAGTAACTTCCTCTGTCGACGTGCATCCAGGTCAGTAGAATTTATGCATTGTTAATCTTGCTGTGCACATATTGCAGCACTGTGGCTACAAAGTGGATCAGAGTCCAAACAGTGAAGGATGGCTGTGCCTTCATTAGGAGCAAAAATGGTGCAGAGGGTCCAACATTTGTCTTTCAGGAGCTTTTTCTACAGAGTAGCTGCAGTTTGTTCCCAGGGACTCAAAGCCCATGAGTGGCTGAAGTACATCTTTCAGTTTGGCTCCTGCAGGAAGACCCTGGTTGGGCAGTGTTGAATGGGAAGAACCAAGAATAATCTGAACTTCAATGCTAGTGTAGATGTTCTGAAACAGAGCAGGGCTTCACAGAAGGGCTAGTCTGATGGCAGCCTGGGTGTGCCACGAGTCTGGAGTGACCAGTGTCCTGGGGACCTGCTAGAGAGTGTCCTGGGGACTCCCTGAGTTAGCAGGGAGGTTAGTGTTTTTCATTTTATGGAAAAAGGATGCAGAAAAGCACTCATCAGATTGATGCCTATGGCACCATTTAGTCTGTCATGGCATTTGACGCAGAACTAACTCTGCACAGCGCTCTGTGGCAAAGGCCACATTGTAAAGACTGCATTGAGAGCTAGCCCTGAAGCTTTTCTTGCCCCAGTCTGTTTGCCATGAGAAACAGTAAATTAAAGAACATCGAAAACCCCAGACTCCTGTATGAGACAAGCATGCAGTCCACAGAATTCACTAAGCAAGAGGTCAGTGGGCTTAGTGAATTTGACTGGTTCTTTTTAAAGGCTTTATATTATTAATAAGGTTCCCAGCTTCTTAGTGGGAGCTGAAGTTACTGCAGAGCTTTTGAAACAGATTTCAGGGCTCAGGAAACGATGTGCTATTTTTGGCTTCCACTTAACCACCCATCTGACAGGAATCAGGTAAATGATTTCCTCATGTTGCCATTAGTATCGGGTTGCTGGTATGTATGGCATCTTTTTCACAAAAAGACAACAGAGCTACTGTTCCAGCAGCTTGCAACATAGATTAGAGAAAACTGTGAGGTTTGCCAAGGTGCTTTTGCTCTTTACATAGCAATTAAGCTTGAGAGAAAAACAGATGGCCACAGGTGGGTCTCAAGCAGCTGTATAAATACCTCAAATATCCACCTAAGCCAGAGTCACCTTCTGGGATTCAGGTGTCTTTTGAACAACCAGTGGGCTCTTTGTAAATTATTCACATGGATGCTAACCTGTTCTTACCTATGAAAACAGCACATGAGAGAGGTGGGAGCAGCTGATGGAAAGAAGGCAGCAACACGGTCAGTGTCACCCGTGAACTCTGTCAGTTGTGGATTTTTTAAAAAGTGAGAATTAGAATTTACTGCTCAGGGTGCAGGTGCTGACATCCAGAGGAGGGTGGTTTGAAGGGGAGGGAGGGAATGTGGTTACCCCATTGATTCCATCATGGCTCACATTAGCAGTGCGTCTTCAAAAACAAAATAGGATGCTGCTAAGGATGCAAAGGGAGCTCTGGTGTATGTTACATCAGTTGTAAAATGGAATTATTTCTAAATATTGGTTTTCGTTGTTTTTGTTTTTTTTTAATGCCGCTGGCTGAGCTATTGCACAAAGCTGAACAAAGATACTGCAGTGAAAAACATGAGTAATTTCAGTGATGGAACCTGCAGAATTATTTAAGCAGATTTGTGTGATAACTGGGGCTTTTCTCACAGTGTTTAGTCTTGATAAGAACAAGACTGATGTCTTATCTACACTGCTTATCACATTTACTGCTTAATAGCAATGGAGCTGCTGACAGAAAGCGAACAAAAAATTATCAGGAAAGTTGAGTGATTGAATTACCACTAAATGAATACCCAGAGTTGTCAGTGATATTTTTGGCAAGAAAGAAACCTAACCAAAGCAAACTGATTTTCAGAATTCACAGGACTGAGGTGATCCCTCAGAAGCACCGGTGGGGGCTGCATCAACAGCAGGAGTCACAAAAGAGCTGTTTGCCTTCAGCTCCTTCTCCTTCATTGTGATGAGGGAACCTTCTCACTTCCACAGTGGGGAAACTGTTTCAGGCCATAAGGGTGGGTAAGCCAGGAGTGGGAGGGTGGGAGTTTTTCAAGGGGCAGCAGGCTCCTCAGGTGCCTTCAGCTCGTTTTCTGACGTGCAGCCAGTTTCAGAGGAAAGTAGCTCAGGAGCAAGAAGGTGCTGTGCTGCTTGGGAGCTGACAGGCTGCCCCTCCTCGACCAATAATTAATTACCTGAGCCAGAAGATAAGGCTGCCTATTGGCAAAATGCTTTTTGTCATATAATGGTCATGACAGAGATGAAAGTGCTTGTGAGTGCAAAATTGCAAAATTGACTTACCCATGTTATAACCTGACTGACTGCATTCACACCATTCTAACAATGCTTCATGCTGGGACTTTCATGAGATGGATCACTGCAGGGAAAAAATTTCACTCATTTTCCACTCCCTTTTTCAGATACTTTGGACACGCAATTTCGTTAAATAGAGCCCAACAATCCTTTTAAGTTTTTTTGGGGGTGCATTTTTGTTTTAATGGAGGAGTAGCAGCTCATTTAGACATTTAGAGCCCAAAAGCATGCACGGAATATTCAAATGAGTTCCAGTTGGCACAGCTCTGAGTACAGCATGGAAGCAGGGAGTTTGTGTGGCTGAAGACCATCATTGTAGCAGGTCTTCTTTCCTGTCCTTAGCTATCTGTCTTCATTAAAACCAAGGTGGTGGATTAAATGTCAGCCACAACCTTTGCACTTTTCCTTTTAATTAATGTCTCTTGAAGTGACTCAGCAGATGCATAAGCTTCATCTTTATTATATTAATTTGCTGTTAAATCCTATTTCACTATTTTAGCCTGATGGTGCCACTGGTTCCTTACAGCACACATTGCAAAACATCCTTTCAAAGCCCAGCTAGAAATTAAAATTGATTAAACACCAGATAGACTGCCAAAAACTGCATGAAAATTGAGCATGAGGAGTTTCAGAAGTTAGAAATGCTGTTCTAAAAAAATTGACAGGTTCTCTACCCCTAAGAAAGTCCAGAGAAGGATGTCCTGGTTTACGAAGATGCTGACTGAGAAGTTTAAGCAGGCTTCACCTCAATGGTTAGGGAACTCAGGTCAGAGCTGTAGAGAGAATCAATGCCTTGCTGCTGGGTGATAGGCACCATTGGGTCAGCAGTCCTGTCCCTGGTGATTTTTTTGAGAGACTATAAATCTTGTTCCAGTGCAGAACAAAAAGCCATCTAAGGTGCTGGAACCTTCTCCTGTCTTGCTAGGGAAGTCAGTGCAGTGAGGCAAGGACAATGTTTTTCTTTCTACACCCATCCTCCAAATATTCGTAAATTCTGTGACTACTCATTGTGTGCATTTTTTATTTTCTCAAAGCAGTACTACTTAGATCCCCTTATCATCCAAAGGGTTCTTAAACTGTAAGCAAGGAGGCTGTAGATCAATTAGCTCCATCTACTTCTTCTTTTTCACTTAATAGCCAACAGTTGCACTTCCATCTCTTGGTATACACTAAATTTGAAGCTGAAATACTGAGAAACCAAGGCAATTAAGGCTTGCTATGAGAAACAGCTACCCCAGTGCAGCACAGGTAAAAGAACACCCTTTGCTCTTCACATGCCACATGAAGTCCTTCAGCTGCAGGGAGTTGGAGTGGCTCAGGAATTTACCACAAAAATATGAGGTTCAGACTGTTCCTGGAAAGGGCTGAGTCGCTACAACAGCTGGTCTTCAGTTGGCCATTAGGTGACAGCCTCAACACAGTCACCCTGCAGGCTTACAGTTTTTCCTCCTACCCATCTTCCCCAGGCTTATTTCGAAAAGAGCCACAGTTAATGGTAATTTCTGCTTAAGAGAAATATGTTGATGTTTCCCCCCTCCATTTATGATATTAACAAAGCCATTATTACTTATTTAGTTTTCTATTTTTGAAATAAATACCATGCTCTTCTATAACCCCATTGAAATCAACAGCTTTTTCTCACCTTTCACCTAGGAGTGATACCAATTTTCTGTGTGTTTGCCATTGTGCCATTCTGCACAATGTGGACAATGGGACACAATTGTGGGAGAGATAAAGGCCTCCCACATCTGGGGAAGAGGGTCCAAGCTATCTGGCTGGGAATTCATGCCACTGTTGGTCTGTCAGCTGTTTATCGTCTCACTGACCCAAAGCCCGAGGCAGTACCACCTTGTTAAATCTAAAGAACATCCTGTACCAGAGCCCCATCACTGGGCAGGCTTGACTTTGTGCTGCTACAGTGTCTAGCAACTAGCTTGTCAGTGGGAAAAAAAAAACAAAACAAACAGTCAGAGGGGAGAGCAATTAAAAAAATGCAGCACAATAAAGCTCAAGATTCTTGTATGTTCTGCACATATAAAGCACCATTAATCCAAATCCTTTTTTTCCATCCTATTACTTAATTCAATTTATAATAATGTAGCAATTGCCCAGGAGCATGAACATGTTCAGATATGGGAACTAAATTAACTGACTAAGCCAAACAAATAATTTTTTTTTTCTTTGAGAATAACATCCTCCCTATCCATTATCAAAGAAAATATACCTGTATGAAAAGCTTGCAGTTGAGGCCCTCTCCTTGGTACTGCACTATTTGTGACACAAAGACATGAAGTTTATTACAGCAGTGAAAATTATTTCTATCTGCAAGTATTTTGTAGTAGCTCTTTGTCGAATACAAATTATGGGTCATTAGCTCCCAAATAAGCAATATCTGCTCACATACATGGCATGTAGCCACCTTAAAAGGGACAGTGGAAACACCTGCTTCCACTGCTAATGAGGTCATCCTGGGAAATTCATGCAGTCAGTCAGCTCTGATTAACAAGTTTACAGAAACAGGGGCTGCAGGCAGATGCTTCTCCATCACTTCTCAGGCTGGGCTGTACAGGTGGCATTTTCTCCACACTGTTCCACTTTGCATTACAAAGTGTTTAATATGGAAGTTCAACCTATTCTATTCCAGGCTCAACATACTCCAGAACCTGAAGAAAACCAGTCTCCGGGGAAGTGCTAGAGCAACATTTGCACCCTTGAAGGCATCTTCAGACCTGCTCCTTGTCAGAAGAGTTTCAGTGAGGGTTGAGATAAGGATCCAAGCTGATGTATTTCATGTTGGGATTTAGACATCTAAACATATAGGTATCTTATTTTTTTCATAATAAATTATTTGCTTGTGGCATCATACGATGCTTGTGATCTAACAGGCACTGCCTCAAGCTCCAGCACGGGCTAAGCTGTATTCGGTCTACTGGATGTGCCAAAATGAGACAGTAGCAAGTCCCCAAAACATTGACTCAGCTGACTGAATATGAAAGGTATCAGTGGCCTATCTCCAAAGGCTAAAGGCAAGTAAGAAAATAATAAAGGTCACCAAAACAAATGCCACTAAGTGGCTGCTTGGCTTGACCCCTCAGCACAGTGTATTAAGGACCTGGAGAGGGCTAGGGGCAACTGGGGCTGGGAGAGTGCAAGAGAACAGCTTCAGCCCAAGAAAAATTGGTGTTGGCACATTCAAAGGTATAGATGCAAAGAAAAGAGTTTGGTTGGTACTGAGCCTTCAAGTGAAGCAAGGAAGAATGGATTATTTAATCCCTGGAAGTTGAAAACTTGACAATAGAATAGCATTTCTCTGCAGAAGATTGAATATTAAGGTGTTAGTTAAACAGGAATGTACAGTTACAGCCAGAAAAAAGTATTGTCTGAAAGAGTTATTCAGAAGAAAGAGTGAAATATCTGAAGAGCTGAATATTACAGAAAATCTGGAATTGACAGTGAAAAACTAGGATAAAGTTTCATTTCTAAAATGGAAGGCATCATCTTCCAAATGGACCCCAAACCACTTCCAGTTTCAGTATGCATCACACATTACTCACATTATTGATCCACAGGTGGAGAGGACATGAGGTGAGCCTGGTGAAGTCTGAAGTAGAGCCATCACAGAACTTGAAGCAGTGAACAAAAAGAAGAATAAGAAAAACCCCAAAGATAAAATACATCCTCAATTAAATCATAACTCAGCTAGTGTGCACAAAGTCAAAAGACTTCTGGCTCAGTTTCTCATCGAAAATTAGGTAGTTCTGCTCCAAGTAGAAGAAAAATGTATCCTTCTGCAAATGCCTTTCTCTGTGTTATGCTTTTAAGTACCAGCTTTTAAATCATGTCTGAAGAGGCCTGGGAAAGCACATCTGCATCTCTCCACAAGCACTGTTTGAACATGGCTGGCTTGGGGAGAGGGGAATGAAAGATTTCCAGACTCAGTGCAGACAAAGCCCAAAAACTGTTGGAGTAAGTACAAAGCCAGAATAGTTCTTCCAGAAAATGGAAAAAAAAAATGCCTTTAAAGAAGAATTCACCAAAATGACATGAAACAGCAAACAGGAGACAGGGCCTTTGAGAGCAGTTTTTCACAATTAGCTCACTGCTCTTTTGTGAATGTTGAAGGTGTTCCACAACAGGAGTCAGAAACCCGCTGAAAGCCTGTTCCAAAAACCCTGCTGGATCCCCTGGCTCTGTTTTCACCATTGCAATTATCAGAGTGCCAGGGCAACTGATACAGCAGATTGTCTGTTCCCTTCCGAAGCCGCTCGCTGCTGGTCCTACAGAGTTAACACAGGAGCTCTGGGAAGCAGCAGCTTCAGGCAGCGTGCCTGGAGCAGCTCACAGCATGCCTTGGGGGAATGAGAGACACAACAGCCATTTCTGCGTCTAGAGGGACACAGTGCAATGCAGAGTTATCAACTGCATCAAAAATGTCCCTCTTTTTGTGACCATCACTCTCCTTTCCCTGACTCTAGGTTAGCAGAGTGCTTTCCTGTGCCCTGTGCTTTAAGGAACAAGCCAAGGTGCTGCGGGTGTTTCTGGCTTGGTGTTTTCAGCCCCTGGCAGCCAGCTCTGTCTGACAGAGCCATCCCAGTGAGCACCAGCCAGTAGTTGCACCCTGCACCCAGAAGAGGACTTCACATTTGAAAGGAGCTCACCACAGTGGAGGTAAGAAAGGAAATGTCTGCCACTGTGCAAGAAGAGCAGGCCAGCTCCTTGAGTTTTAGGGAATGTGTTTCCATTTCTTTTCTTTCTTCTAGCTTCAATATTTTATTATTTTCAAAAAGGAGAGCATGTGAGCAATTAAAAAAAAAGTGTGCCAAGGAGTGCACTTGCATTCACAAGACAGCCTGCAGACAGGTGAGATGGCACCTCAGAGGAAGAGGTTTACAAGTTTCCAATCAGATCTGTCACTATGCTGTGTGGAGCTGGAGGTGAAGCTCAGAACAGATTTAGGCAGGTCTGTGTGCAGTATGGCAGATTTTCCATCTGCTTCAACTTACAGTGTAGTTCTGTTTCCTGAACAATGTTTCATCAGTCTAAGGGTTTGGTGTGGAGCTTACTGAACAGCAAAATTCAGTAAACTGTCATTGTTCTCTGTGTGATTAATAGAAATTAATGCTGATGTATGTACTGGCATGTGACACCATTGTTTCTACAAGGAACCATTATTCATCAGCTCAACACGTGGGATTAATTTGCTTTGCCTATTACCAGGGAGAAACAAGCAAAAAGGTCAAGTTGCACTAACAAAATTAAGCACTATCACTTAGTAATATCTCTTCAGTGGGAAATATTCACTGAATTGAGTGAGAACAAATGTTTTTTATTTTTCTCCAGACTGATCCACTTGGTCTGTGTAATTAAAGTCTAAAACAAATATATGTACCCTGACAGCCTCTTGCTACCTATGGACCACTTTAGTTGTATACTGACAGTCATGCACCAGAGTAACTTTTTTTTTTCAGTCTCATTGTTTATTTTACATTAATTCAAGGTATTTCTGACACTGTGCTTCTTGCTGTGAGTTTGATTTTGCAGAAACAAACATTTGGAAATATTTGATGCTCTTTTAGGCCCTACAAAACTATCCTCAGCACCACTATCTGTACAGGAAGGGAATACTCAGCTGAGACTTTTATGCACTTTGAATCATCAGTGTTTGTGTGACCAATTCTGCAATTCAATTTACAAGGGATGTGAAATAAATGGTGAATGGAGAATGGCTGTGATGTTAAATAGCTGTGTAGAAAAATCTTCCATGACAAAGAAAAAGGGGCAAAGGAAAGGTGTCATATCCATGTGCTGCTTCCACAGAATGCAGGTGTGATCTCTAAATAAGCAAATAACAGTAATGTGATATATGTGGGCTGTTTCAGTCTGTTTCTAATTTAAAAGGAACACCCCCACGCCATCTCACCCCCTCATTATTAAAAAAAATAAGTAATTTGTTAGTAATTTTTTAAAAAAAATTAGTAATTTGTTAGTAGATAATTTGATAAGTAATTGTTTTGCAAGCACTTAAAGATTTTGCAGAAGTTCTAGGTAAGAGGGTGGGAGGTATGTCCTAGGGATCTGAAAGTATCCTGCTTCTCCCACTAGTTGGTGAGAATCAATGAAACCCAGCTGGTCTCTGGTAGTTTGGGCTAAGAAGCCATGACACAGATGTAAACTTTAAAAATTTGGTAAGGCCCAAAGCTTTCTACAGAATTAAAGACCAGTAAAAACTGTTCAGGATTTTCAGTTTTCCTGCTCTAGCCAGGAACACCAAGAGAGGAACAAGTGGTCTCTGTACAAGCATGCAGATCTTTGAAAGCCTTGGGACCATTTCTGATAGTGTGAAACCCGAGATATTGTAAGCAGGGAGTGCCACAGAACCAGGAGGAGATAAACTAAAGCAGTGTGAGTAACTGGTTGTCTTCCAGTTTGTTGCTTATACAAAGATTAATGGAGAAACAGGGATAATTTGTTCCTCTTGAAGCAGAAAAATGACCCTTTTTTTGCAATTCTGTTATGCTTACAGTGCATTCCAAATTGTTTTTATTCTTGTACATACCAGAATACATAAGGTAGAAAGGAAAACTATAGAGGGATTCAATAATTTTTCAAGAAGCTGTTGGTAGAACTGAATCACGTTTCAAAAAACAAGACCCTGATTTGTGCAGTAAAGCTCAGTATTTTACCTTTCATGGAGGCAACTTCCATAGCAGATGGAATGGAATTTTGAAGAATTTCACTGGTTCTGGCCAGGACAGGGTTGATTTCTCCTGGCTACTCATTTCTGCAGTAGCCAGGAGAGGGCTTGGCTAGGACCTGGGGATTATTCTGTGCCACCTCACCTCATTTTCCCTCTCGGGGAGGTGTGGAGCAGTTGGGTCGATTCCATGGTGAGCATTTTGCATGTGAATCACTCAATTTCTCATTTGTACACTTTTGTCATTAATATTGTTGCCATTACTGTTCCTTTGCTTCTCGCATTGCTGTTTCCAGTAAATTGTTCTTATCTCAAGCCATGATCTTTGCCTTTTTTGTCTCCAGTTCTCCTCTGCAGTCGACACAGGGGAGAATTGGAGGGGGAATGCGAAGTGAGCGAGGAGCACAAGTGGAGCATGGTTTCAGTGGGAACACTAAATTTCTAAACTACGACAACTGTAAACACAAATATAGTCACAGGAAGGCTTTGTGGAGCTTCTGAAGCTAGAAAAAGTAATTTTTATTTCCAGTATTTTTGTGTAATTTTGTCAAAGATGTCCTTTCAAAGCCACAAAATTTAACTCAAAGACAAAGCAGTCAATAATGCAAAGCACAGAAATGCCATGCCTTTCTGAGTACCCTTTTTTGTCAAGGTTAATAGATAACAGCAATATTACAAAACAAATAGCTCTGGGAAAACAACACCTGTGTTGTTGTACTGAAGTGTTCATCTCATATGACCTCTTCCTACTGCTATACTGGGAGTTATTTGTAGAATATTTTATAAGAATGTCCACTGAAACTTCATCTCAACATCATTTACTAGGATTAAGAGATGATCATACATCTTTTGTAAATAAATTTAAGCATTAGAAACAAATGGTGGAAGTAACCACTTATAGGTTGGCAGGGACACTAGCAGAGACATTTGTTAAATAACATGCATCTGTTCTTTTATGCTTTTACTAATTATCTAGAGCAGAGGATAAAGAATATATTAATTGAAGTCACATATATATTAAATTGTGGGAAATTACTAATACAAAGAAGAGATGAAAAAGAAATAGGATGGAACTCACCCAGACAAAAAAAAATACAGGGAGAAAGTGAGAAAATGAGATACTATTTATGGATTAAAATGCAATCAAAATGTAAAGCTATTCTAAGTCACAAGGGGATAGAAAAATCTAAGACGTGCTATCAAATAAACCTGCAAAGAAACAACATGGAAAGAATCTTAGGGGGCTGCACTTTCATTGCAGGATAACAAGGTAAAATAGCCAGAGAAATATATAATGAGACTGGAATATATAGATCAAATCTTTTTGCAGGGACACCTGGAATAGCCCGTTCACTTCTTTATGAGATGCAGAAGATCTGATGAAAGAGAGAGAATTCAGATTAGCACAGCAAATGGATTCATCAAGGTCCAAAAATTGATTAATGAGAAAGAATGAAAAGCCTTCAAAACCTATTAGATGATTAGTTAGATTAAGGGACAAGTACAGCCTAGGAACAATGCAGCAGTCTTGAAATGCTTAAAACCTATAAATAATGTTGATAAAGAGACTTCACCAGCTAATTCAAAGCAAACATAAATTAATAGGTGCAACTAGGTAAAGAGGAGGTCAGACTACATGCCAACAGTCCCTTCCCTAACAGCACACCATTAACTTGCACAGTGACCTTGCAGGAGGAGACATAATGAAAGAAACTCCACTTGGCCCATTGAAAACCTGAGGAAAAACATGCCAGGAGTGGGCAGCTACAGCTGCCCAGATGGAAGTGGCTGATGTCCCCCTGCCCTTCCTCAGCCCTTCACTTCTCACCAGAGGGATGTCACAATGCAGTGGCGAGCCAGTTGCACGTGCAGACCCTGGTTGGCAGCATCCTTATGCCCCTGCCCTGTCCGAGGCTGGATAATTGCTTCTCACACCCTGTGAGGCTCTTTGGGCATGAATTAGTTCCCATCCCATCAGAAGTCAGTCTTTCCCTTCCTTGGTTCAAGTCTTTCCTGGACAAGCAATGAGTCTTGACAGAAGAAGGGTGCTGCTTGTTTAACAAATCCAGCTTTGCCAAATCCTGGCTGCCTGCAAGATGCCTTTGGGAGTTCTTTAGCCTGGCAAGTGTAAGAGCATCGGTGGGAAAGGGTGTCAGCTGGGAGTGAAAAGCCCTAACAGGGCAGCTGCAAAGCTGAAACCTCTCCTTGGGAAGAAGTGCAGTTTTGTGTCATGTTTCCCAAAGCAGAAGAGAGCGGCAGGTAAGATTTGATTGGCTGATTTGGGGAGCAAGAAGTCTTGTTAAATTTCTTGGCATTAATGTCCTGCTGAGATGTTAAGCCATATGACATCAAAAAGTGAGCTGTCGGGAGGAAATGCCTGCTCTGTCCACATCTCTAATCCAGGGGGATATTTCCCTCAAACTCAGTTTTCTCTCCAGCTCGACATTTCCACACCAGCCCTGTGATAAAGGAACATTTGGTTATTAGCATGGACATCCCTATTTCATGTACAACATGCCCCAGCACACAGTCGCTGTTTCCCCAGAACAACTCTTGTGTAGCTGCTGGTAAGGATACCATGTTATTCCTTAAACCTTTTATTAGCATGCTGCTGTCTAACACTTCATTGTCTAACAGCACCCACTGTGTTAATGGTCACAGAGTGTAATGTTGAATGTGCACCGTGGGATATAACGCACATAACACAGGCAGGAGGGCAATTGATTGGACAGTTTAATCTCCTGGTTTATTCCCCTGCTGCCACTGGGAAGTCAATATCATTGAATGAATGTGTCAAGGCATCATCTTTTGAGAAAACCTGTCTTTGGTGGGATTCAAAGAAGTGATGAGAAGTAAAGAGAACATTAAAAGTAAAACAATACTTACATAAAACTCTGTCAGACCTGAATTAGTCCCACCAGGTTTGCAAGCAGAAATTGGTTTCAGGCAGCACATTCCTACAATAGCACCAAGCGCCTTCAAGCTTCGCTTGCTGGATGAATTAAAACGCAGTGACCTCTCAATGTTTTCTCTACATAAGCCTGAATCAGAATCCCAAACCCAAACACCGCCAAACACTGGGGACATTTGGATCTTACAGGCAGATTAGCTAGGTAGTTTGGGATAAGTTTAGATGCTTGTGGAGGAGGGAAAAGAAATGTTGCAGTGCGTTACATCCCGCACAGTCGTAACATCTGCATGGAAGAAGTGTGCATGTAAGGAGGGGAGCATGACTGAGACAGAAGAGGAGGAATAGGTGAATATGGGCAAGGGATAAAATTTTCCAGGCACTGGGAAGAGGAGTTTTTGTGGGGCACCGTGTGTGCCCAACAGCATCACTTCTGCAATCCCATTTTGTCTCCTTGGCTTTGTGCTAATAGGGAGAACCTGAAAAGCTGGAAGCAAAACCCAAAAGGCAAATGATTAAAGGTGTGTCTCCTAAAAAACCTGAGAGCTAAAATCACAAAAGATTGAAGTGTTTGCGACAATCTTGGAGTTGTGACAATCTGAGGAGTACAAGCAGCAAGGTTAGTAAAAGCTAGCAAAGCTGTCAAAGCTGACCCCTAACAACTATTGCTCAGATATTGGAAGGAAAAGCTTCCTGGGCATCAGTTTGCCGGATGTTACTCCAGCAAAATATTACTCTAAGGAAAATGCTAATGCTGTTAGTGTGGATATATTTCTCTAACTCAACTAAATCAATTAAATTATCAAGAACTTTATTACAAGACAATACCAAGCAGGAGAAGTAAGAAAATCTATTGTGTGCCTTATAGCAACTATGTTTTTATGAACATTCCTGCAACGATCATGGCCTTTATGTGCTAGAGGACATGAGTTCCACCTGCAAGTGCACATATGCAGTTTTGTATGGAAATGCAGGAGGACGGGTGTTTTTTTGCCTTGTTGCACTTGCAGGCAGCAGTGCAGGCAGGGGGTGTGTACCCCAAAGCTGATGCCTGCAGCAGATGCTGACAGCTGAGGAGCAGCTGATTTTCCAAGGGAGTGCCCTGCATCACTGGGCAATGGGATTTGACTTGTCTCCATTCCTTCTATCTCTGATTTATTTGGAAATAGGATACCAGGTTGCTGCAGGCACAAAAGCTGGTGGCTTTCAGAGAACTGAATTGGGCAGCACCACTCCCTTTCACCAAAACAATAGGAAGGACAAGGGCCAACACTGCTTTTAGTTCTGTTGTTTCTTGGAACTGGAGTGGGAGGCAGTAACACAGTTGTATCCCTTTTCCTTTTCTACTTTGAGGGGGCATGATGGGATATGGTCACAGCACTGTGAAGCCATGCATGAATATGAGAGCCAGGTGCTCTCCAAAGGTGTGGCAAGGACATCCTGGGTCTGCTGAAATTAGTGGGATGGCAGCCTTGGGCTTGTTGGGAATGCAAAACTCTCATGTGCTGTGTGTAAGTTGTGACAGGTAGTACAAGCCTGAGTGACTCATGCTAGGATCCTCTCCTAGTTCTGGGCAGCTCCGTCTTTGAGGTAACCACTGCCCAAATATCCCAGAGAAACCCTTTCCCGTAGCAGGAAGGGCACACACTGGGCACCTGTGCCAACCTCTGCAGTCACCTGAGAGGAGCTGAAAGGGCACAGTGAGCTCAGAGCTACTCAGGAGGATGGCCTGCAGCCACGCCACTCAGTGAGATTTTCATAATTATTCTAATTTATAATTAAAAATATTTTCATTCTAACAATCTAACAATCTATGATTCTAACAATCAGTGAAGATGTGTGGTGAAAACCAAGAGATGTTTTGCAAAGAAGAAGAGAGCTTTGCAGTGAGCAATGAAGTGTGTTTTGGGGATCCCTGGTGAGTGCATGCTGCTTCAGGGACCTGACTGGGCACCCACAGGCCCTGCTGCAGCATCCACAGGGCACTGCCCACTCCACATCCACATCTGTGAGGCACAGAATCAAAACTCAATCAGAAACCATGGCTGGACCCACGGTTTTCTGTGCTGGGTATGGCAGCAACACAGCTAAATGCCTGGAAAGGCTCCCGTGACATTAGATCCGAGTGTGCCATGGAGCATCCCTGAAGCAGGGTGCATGTGGGGACAGCTGGGCAGGCTGGTCCCTACGTGTCACAGCAGTGACAGACCCTGTGCCAGAGAACAAACCCCTTCCTGCAGCATGAAGCAACCCCTGCAGGGATGGTGGAGAAGTGAGTAGGCTCATGACTCCTCCAGCACCTAAAGCTCTTGCAGAGGGTGGCAGAAGGAAGGGGCGTGAAGCCCAGCGGGAACCCCTCCCCAGTGGAGGGAGCATGGAGCAGGGGTGAAGGTACCCACTTAACAAGGAGGGGCTCCCACTCAGGAAGGCTCCTCCTGTACAAGACTTGAGTCCATGCCCAGGCTCACAGGCACTGTGATTCTCAGTGAAAAAAGTGGCTAGAGAAAACAGAATAAAATTCAAATCAATTATGCTGTTCAAAGTCAGTCTCTAAATTAATCCAATTATGCTGCAACAATCTTTGCTTAATGCCCAGAAGCTAGAAAGGATGGTTTAGAGCAGTCGTTGGGGAAATCAGTTGATAATGACGATAACCAACAATGGAAGATGCTATTCTGAAAGTAAAGTGGTGTGGGGGGCTGGGGGGAGAGGGGAGAGAAAACACTCTATTATTCAACCTTCACTCAAAATGTATTGCTTAGCTATTACAGGATAATGCATCAGAGGTAACCAAGCACAGTGCTGCCTCCAGGTCTCAGCAAGGAAGAAGTTGAAACTTGCTTATCGTTCTTTACTGAGGAAAGCTCCCAGCACTGTTATTATGGAAGTACAGCTCTTAATAACCATTGCATAGCCATGTTCTGGAACAGTTTGCCCACACAATGTCTCTGCCTCTGTCAGGCAGGCTGCTAAAAGCCTATTTTTATATTTTCAAAATTTATTCTTCAAATCAACTTACTGCAGAAGCTCAGCTTCGGGGCCTCGATGTTTTTCATGGAATGATAGAACAGTCCAAGTTGTAAGGGACCTTGAAAGCCCATCTAGTCTAATACCCTTCCTGAATTAAGCAGGGACATTTTCAACTAGACCAGGTTGTTCAGAGCCCAGCTCAGCCTGGCCTTGAATGTTCCCCAGGATGTGACATCCACAGCTTCTCTGGGCAACCTGTTATAGTGTTTCACCTCTCTCTCCAAAAGAAATTTCTTCCTTACATTTAGTCTGAATCGACCCTCTTTTAGTTTACAACCACTACCCTTTGTCCTACCCCAGCAGATCCTGCTAAATAGTCTGCTCTCACCTTTTTTATAGGCCCCCTTTAAGTATTGAAAGGCTGCAGTGAGGTCTCCCTGAAGCCTTCCCTTCTCCAGGATGAACAATCCCAGTTGTCTCAGTCTGTCTTCACAGGAGGGATGCTCCATATATGTGGCCCTCCTCTGGACTTGCTCCAACAGGTGCTGAGGACCCCAGAGCTGGATGCAGTGCTCCAGGTGGGTCTCACCACAGCACAGCAGAAGGGCAAAATCCCCTTCCTTGCCCTGCTGCCCACGGTGCTTTTGATGCAGCCCAGGACAGGATTTGTTTTCTAGACTGCAAGTGCACGTTGCTGGGTCACATCTAGCCTCTCCTCCACCATCATTCCAAAGTCCTGCTTTGCAGCGCTGCTCTACATCTCTTCATCCCCCCAGTCTGTGTTGGTACTGGGGTTTTGGTTTCACAAAATATTTTAAAAGGGTGGCCACATTCAGCTTTTAGCTTAGAGCATGAAAAGACAGAGAAGGAGCAGATGCAAACAAGAATATACTCTTGTTCTAGTCAGTCAGTCTGTGTGCACACAGGCAGCCAGCTGAACTCAGGCCTCTTGAAAGCACTGATGAAGAACTGCATGTTGATAGTTTCAAGACAGGACATTATAAATATTTTAAAACATTTGGCCCAAAATGCCAAGGGAATAGGGAATAGCAAGTAGAAATTCTACTGATTGCCCTAGATGATTTTCACTCAGAGCCTGCATCCCAGGTAGTCTCTATGGGGGCAAAAGCTGTCTGAAAGAAAGGATACTCATGAGTTTTATGAGGCACTCATATTCAAGCTATTGCATTGAAGTCACTGATGTGTGGCATTATTTGTGACCCTCTCACCCCAATATTCTGAATCTTGGTCTAGCTTTCTTGTTTTGTAGGATGCTTCATAGCAAGATTTAATCTTTGAGCTGTAGCTCCTCTCATCAAACTGCATCATTCAGATCCTCTCTGCAGGAAAACAGATGCACCCTCCCGTGCTAATCTCACACATCAGAACATAAAGAATAGATTTATAAAATATTCAACTCTGAAAATGCTTGGATGTAATTTCTGAGGCAGTATCCTTGTTAACATGGGAGGAACTGACTCCCAATATTGCAGCCCACATGCTCCTCAGAAAATGTTTCTTTGAGCTGTGTCAAAATTTCACAAAAGATTTGAAGGAGTCTCATTTCAACTCAGTGGGAAAATCTCATATTGTTTGCCTCATTACACCTCAAGACTTGCCTCAAGACTACTATTATTGTTCATAGCTCCTCACATTCAAAATTGCATGTAAACCCCCACGAAGCTGTGAGCTTAGCTTAAAAATCACTAGGTATACTCGTGGCTGAGCTGCTGAGTTTTTCACAGTTCAGCCAGGACACGATTTCAAAGTTTGCTTCACATCCTGAAGGAGTAGAGGAGAAAATTCACATTTTCTTACAGTACAAATTGAAATTCCTGTAGTTCAGACTCCACTGTTTTAAATGGAAAGAGAGTTGGTAACAGCCCGTAGCAGAAGTGTGTCACAAGAGTGCTGCAGCAATATCTACAGATACAGAGGTATTAAATGATAATGATTAGCTAAATATCTCCCAAGAAAGCCAAGTGAACATCACAGCATGAGAGCTACAAGCAGTGAGCCTTCAGTGTCATGTTAGGAAACCATGCACAATGAAAGCGGTTTTTGCTTTGTGCTCTCTAGTCTTCCAAATTCTCCCACAATGACCCAGAAGGGGATCCTGAATTAGTGTTAAATTTTTACTTCTGGCTTGAAAAGTGGTCCATAATAGCTTCCAGAGATGCCAGAGAGCACCTCCTCAGCCCTCGTGAGCACCTTGGAGGGCTCCATGGTTTCCAACAAGGGAGACACAGCAGTTTCCACCAGGTAGGAGCTGCCTCTCAGAGAGCTCCATGGTGTCCCACAGCCCTTTGCAGTACAAAGACAAGGAATGGGGGGGATCTAAGAAAAGGAACACATTTTATGCCCCTCATACCAGGACCTGGATTCCAGATGAGGCTGCTGGGGGATGGAGCTCATACTGACTGTGACGATCTGCTTCACCCAAACTCAGGCAGAGACCTGCACACAGTGGCTGTCTCATAGAATTACAGAATAGTTCAGGTTGGAAAAGACCTCTTAGCTCATTGAACTTGTTAACCCAGCATTGCCAAGTCCACCACTGAACCACGTTTCCTGGTGCCACCTCCATGTGCCTTTTGAACACTTCTCTCTGGAAAACCTGTTCCAATGCCTGACCATCCTTACAGCAAAGAATTTTTTCCTAAGATCCAAGTAAACCTCCTCTGGCACAACTCAAAGCACACTCCTCTTGTCCTATTCTCTTGCTACATGGGAAAAGAAACCACCTCCCACCTGGCTACAGCCTCCTTCCAGGCAGTTGTAGGGAGTGGTAAGGTCCCCTCTCAGCCTCCTGTACTCCAGGCTAAACACTGCCAGCTCCCTCAGCCACTCCTCATCGGACTTGAGCTCTGGACCCTTCCCCAGATTCATCACCCTTCCCTGGACACACTCCAGCATCTCAATGACTGTGTTGTAGTGAGGGGCCCAAAATGTCCTGCTCAGGGCTGCTCCAGTGTGGTTGCAGTCCAAGGTGAGTGAGCTGCAGTGGAGTTGCAATCTGTCCCTCTCCAGCACGGGCAGCATTTTTATTATTCACTCTGAAAATAGCAGCTGCTTCTGTGCTGCCACTTGTGTCTCAGCCCATGCTGCACCACAGCAAAACACCGTGGCCAGGGCTGCTTTCTGAGCATCGTACATTTTTGGGCAGCAGCTGCTGCATCCCTGCCACAGAGCGCTTGGGTTGTCTTCACACCAACTCTGTGTCCAAGGGCATGGGGGAGGCTGTGCTGTATCTGCGTGGAGAGTTCAGCTGAAACAGGCACAGAGTGGCACAGAGGCAGTGAAATCTATTAACTCTGGGGAAGCAGAGAGCAGCTGAAGGCTGCAGGCAGTCCCGTAATGAGGTAAACGATACAAGCTGGGGATAAAACAGGAATTACTCACGGACTTATTCCTCAGCACTTCCACTGCGGCTGTTAGTGCCTCTGCCTCACAGATGTCAAATGCAGGCAATTAAAACTTACGTAAGGCCACAGCTGAAATTAACTCCTGCTGTGTCCCAGTCTGCACCTATGGGCACCCTCCTGTGATGCACCAAACCAGGGTGCTGCTCCGTGCTCTGTGCAGGGGCCGTGGTTCTAGCTACAAGGGGAGCAGTAGGTGTTGGGCTGATACAGCCCTGGGCACATTCTGCAGGGAAGAACTTCTAATCTAATGAACCTCTGTTTTGCCCACTTCTTTCCCCTTATAGACTGAGCATCCTCTCATGTAAGGAAACAGCATCCAGCCTTTTTTCACCTTTCCTTGCTTGACAGGCATGTTCAGATGAATGCACACCAAGCATAACCTCTGTAGTGAGAGATGAGCTCTTCTGGTAATGCACAATTTTCAGACTCTTTGAGTTTGTTTTCCATTCCACAGCCCACCAGGGGCCTGCTTTTACCTCCTTAGCTGTCTTAGGAATTTTAAAAAGAATAGAGGTTTAAAGTGCCAAAACCCAAAGTGCCAAAAAATGTCTTGACAGGAGGAGCCAGCTGCAGGGGAAGATTGCCTTGTGCCAGCAGGCTGAAAGCCTTTTCTATCAGCGAGGGAAAGAGGATGGTCAATGAAGTAGATGGGTGCTGGAAGATGCACAGCTGCTATTCTGAGGCTCAGAGGTGACAGGGATTCCAAAGGCAGTCCCTGGAGGGAGGAGACCCAAGGAGGATGCAGCTGATGGCCATGTCTTGGGGACTCAGCACAGGGTTGCTGTGCATATGGATCCTATGGTGGGGCTCCCCCCATGGTCTGAGAGGCTGGCTGAGAGCTTAGATCCAAGGACAGAAAGCAAAAAGCAGAGGAATTAGATGGAGTGTTCTTAATTTTTTATCCAGTGTCAAGGAAAAGAAAACTTTTCTGTGGGTTGTAGCTATAAGATTATGAGAGACAAAGTTGAATTATTGAAACATTTATTCACCCAAGGACGTGTTGAGCTCTCTGAGGAGCAAACTCATCCACTTAATTAAAACAGAGAATCTCCCAAGCACCATTTGTATTGGAACTAAGTGACATATTTAATACTTCTGCCCTGAAAGGGTCATACATATCTATAGTGGTAGATCTCAAAAGATAAGAAGCTTTTCTGACTTCTTGCTGTGTTCCCTGCCAGAAAAGTGCCAGTGCCTGGTCTGAAGGCAGCGTGAGGAGGAGGAGGCTGTTGCCTATGGGCTTTGCCCCTTACAGTTGATCAGTAACATGATAGTTTGTGCTTCAGCAAGAACAGCTTGACTGTTGTGAGGGAGCAAGGACATCCAAAATCTGACAGGCAGTCTTGGATACTTAGAGATGTTGGTCTCCTGTAGAGAAGGGAAAGGAAGGAGGACCCAGCTCTTCTGATAGTCCTTGGTCAAGGATTCTCCTTCATGATTACTGTCAGTAGAGACCTGTCACTGCAATTCACTTTTCCAAGGCTTCTCCTGGCAGATGTAGAAGCCAGAGGAGAACTGCACTGCTCTAAGAGCAGACTTAGAGAAGGATGGGTGTTTTGTCATTGCCTATTAAATCTTCATGGCTTTGCAGTACAGTTACTCTCTGCCAGCTCTGGTGAGACTTTGGGTCGGGAGGATGGCAGTGGTGCCTCAGGAGGAAGGTCTGTCTCTATTCTGCTTCCCAGTCTCATGGTGAGATGTGCTGACTCATGGAGGACTTCTCAGTGGAAGAGGACAGCACATGGAAGGAACCTGTGGACACAATTGTCCATCCCGTAGATAGGACAACAAAATGCACTCTTGCCTCTGTTGTTTCAGGTTAGCATCTGCTCTAACTTTAAAGTGCTTCTGAACCCACTCAATGACTAAGTCAGTCCAGCTTCATCTTGGGATGGAGATCTTTTGAAGTGCTATTATAGGATTAAATCTACCAGATATGGCTCCTTGTCTTTTCAGGGAACAGAGTTAGGATGGAGTGTGGAAGAAAAGAGAATTAATCACTCTCTGCCAAGGCAGCTCTGACTCATGGGGTGGCAGCACAAGGCTCTGTGGGCATGAGACTTTCAGGGATGAGAACTCCAGGGGGCTTAAAAAGGCCTGTGCAAGTCAGCAATGTCAAGTACTGCAAACACATCAAACCCACCCTCTGCTCAGTGCACACAACAGAATCTGAGTCAAAATCAGCCCCCGTCTTGCCAAGTAAATGATCTGAGTGCTCTGGGGTTGGGGTCTATGACAAGCACAGCCTCTCCCGGGATCAGGTCATGGGGCATTTCTGCCACTCCGCAGAAAAAAGAGAAAGTCACGACGAATGAGAGGAGTGAAAGGAATAATTTGCTGTACCAGAAATAGAGTGTGTGCAAAAGAGGGCTTGACTTATAGATCATGTCTCTTTCTCTGCAGTTCTAGCAATCCTGTGCTCCAGGTGCCTGACATCCTTCTCAAATCCTGTTCCCAAATAAAATCTCAAGGGGCTCAAACCCCGTCACATGTTTATTAAAATTCACACTCTCATTAACATGTGACAGGGGATTCTCCAGTACACTGTCTGGTTCTGGACTTGAAAGAAAACAAGTTTCTGGCAGTCATGCATCCTAAAGTTTCAGCTCCTTTTATGCCTCCCCACTTTATGTCTCCTCTGTCTTAGCCAGCAATCATGCTCCTTTTGCTCACTTTCTTACTTCCCACTTCCAATAACAAAACTCAAAAACAAATAAACCCCCCTCCCAAAAAAAACCAACAAAAAAATAAACAAACAACCCACAAAAAACAACCCCAAAAAACAACAAAAAAGTATCTTTTCACTGTGAGGTGACTGAGCAAAGGGTGTGGTCTCTCCATCCTTGGAGACATCCAGGCACTGACATGGGCATGAACAGGTGATCCTCCCTGCCTGAGGGGATTAGACCGATGACCCCCAGAGATCCACTCCCACTTCAGCCACTCTGTCATGCATATATTGATGACAACAGACTTACTCTTTCCTTGGAGGAGAAAGATAACAGGATTCATATGGGCCCTGAAGAGATCCAGGAAAGTAGCTGGTATGGTTCTTGGGGACAATGACTTAGCAGCTGCTGGGAATGATTGAGTTGATCTTCATGGGAGACCAGGCCAGAAGCAAAGGTTTTCCCATTTATGGGTATGAGCTGTATGACACTAAGGAATAAATTCCTAGAAGAAAGATGTTCCTTTTTCCACATGGAAGCACGCACACCTAGCCTACAAAAAGGCAGTATTTTCACTTGTCTGTACTATTTGTTACTGCTGTTACTACAGGTTATCTCTCTCACTCTCTCAAAGCCAGGTCAGTAGAAGGAGCACAGGATATGCAGCTGCAGCCTATCAGTACAGGTATGTATGCCTGCTGTAGGTGATGCTGCTTGGGGGATTGGATACTGCTGCCTCCTGTTCCTGTGAGAGGGAAGGGAGAGGGGGCTGAGCCAGGTGCTGGGCTCCAAACAATTCTGAAATGACAACAGAAGGCGGGATTGGATAGAAAAAACAAATGTATAAAACGCTTGCCTGCAGGTAGTGAGAATTGGGAATCTTCTCATGCTGAATTTTCAGCTACAAGACGAGATCCACTTCCTTAACAAGACCACTATGGATTTATTCTTCAACTTGTCACCTGCTGTAATGCTCACTGTAGTAAAATTAGGCAGAGCTGAGAAATCTTTAGGTACGGCTCCAGGTTTGTGTATTTTCACACTTGTAAGACAGTCACCTATTCCTCAAGCAGTAGTGCCAAGAAGGAAAATTGAGGCTTCCCACCCTTCACAGAGGATGTTACTACCTAACACTGAGAAAACTCGAGGCCTGTTTCACATATGCACAAACACCAACAGTGAAAGCGTCTGCACGCTTGGAGTTTTTTGCATCTCAGTGCTAAGCAACCGCTCCCTCATCTTCCCCTGTCCCCAGCACAGACACAAGGAGAAAAACTTGGCCACTAACTGATTCTTTTTGCTTTTATCACAGGTCCCACTGCATTCCCATCCCTGGAAACATTTGAGACCAAGTTGGATCAAGCTCCAAGTAACCTGGTCTAGTTAAAGATGTCCCTGTTCATTGTAGGGAGAATAGACTATGTGACCCTTAAAGGTCCCTTCCAACCCAAACTGTTCTATGATCCTCATCAGAGCTGTGATGTCTTCTCATTCTCATAAAAACTGGTGAGGGCAAGTCAAGGAGAAAGTAAAACTGTTAATCTTTAAATCAAAACAATGGCTCTTACCAGTTCTTAAATAACCATGAGCCCTTAGGAGCCACCTTTCCTAGCCAGCAGTGATAGTACATGCTTAGAAAGCTTGATGAAGCAAGGTGTCCTTCCTGGGTTTGTTTCCACACCTGGTACCCTTTCAGCAGTACTGCCCAGTGAGTTCAGCTCACTGGGAACCTGGTCTACGTTGTCAGAATGCCTTGTTGGCAGGTCATTGCTAGGGCAAGAAGGCAGGATAAAACACCCAGTCAAAACATCTAGGTCACTTAATGAAGAGTTAAACTAATTTCACAAAGCACATTTGTTGATTTTCCTAGGATGCTCCTGCACCTTCACAGAAGTGTAAGCTAGTGGGAGTGAGTGACAACTTCACACATCCAGAGACTTCTTGCTGGCAGGTTAGAATAGGCATTTAACTTACCACCTATTAAATCTTCAGTTTCTACTTCTCTGTCCCACCTGTGCAGTGACTGGTGACCAGTGCACTCAGCACAGCCACCTGGCTGAGCAGGAGGCTTCTTTCAACCAGAAAGCTGGCTTGATGCCTTCTGGGCTGCTCTGGCAATGAGCAAAGCGTTGGTGGCTCTCAACCCTCCCTGTGCTAGGTCCCCCCTACTCCAAGGACTGGAGGGCAGGGATGGCTAAGATACTGGAGTACTGATGGAGTTTAGGACTCCTGCCCAGACCACCCCCTCCCACCAGTTAAGCCATCATCCATAAAATAACACTGGGAGGAAGATACAGCCTTTCTCACCAGAGAACTTGTCCACAAAAAATCCCCCCACGAGCACTGTGAGGTAGCTGTGGTGCCAGGGACGCAGCACCCAGCAAAGCCTGGCTTTGCTTGCTGGCTGTGTTTACATTCAGAGCTTAAATGCTGTCCCAGAGTTGCGTGACTGGCAAAGACCATCAGCCAGAACAAGTCTCTGCTGAAATTTGTGCTGTCAAGTCATTTGCAGCAGCAGAGTGACCCAGAAAGCTGATGTTATTTCACATTATTTCAAGTGGAGTTTTAAGAAAACACAAAATGCACCCCCCACAACCCCTGGCATTTTAGTATTTAATTGCAAAGAGTCATCCTCTGGTAGCTGGGGATGATGCACTGAGGTTGCCGAAAAAGAAAGGAAGTATTCTGACTTCCCATTTTACAAGCATTAGTCGTTCTCTTCTGTTATATGATGAGAAGTCACTTGGAGACATCCTGTTTGTTTTCATGGAGAGCGACAGCAGGCAGGGCACTGCAGCATTCAGCTGTGTGGTACCTGTGTAAACACCCAGGAAACTAAGCCTTTTCCCACAAAATCCAGTTTTTGTCTGTGGATGCTGACTTTGCACTCTGAAGTGGAAAAGCAGTATTAATCTGAAAAGGTTCTTGTATTCTCTCAGTCTTCCTTTTATTGTCATTATGAAGCTTTACAATTAGAATGCTATTTGCAAAGCAGCTGAGATTCTGCTGAAATGTTCTGTTTTATTGCTAAGTGGAAAAATGAAGTATTTCTGCACCAGAATGTACTTCCTTTTAACCATGACACAAAAGCAAATCTTTTGCAAACATAGTGTTGTAAGGACTCAATCTCCAGTTGCTAACAATAGAGAATAAACCATGGTCCTAGCCACAGAAATTCAATACCAGAGCAACAACTCTTATAGTAATTTCAGAGGCCAGTCAAAGGCACCTGAGAAAAGTCAGATGTTGGAGTCCAGACCATTAATCTTCTGAGCCAGTGTTTCTCTTCTGTCCTTCAGCTCCCTGCCTGAGTCTACAAATTTGCACCTGCTTTCAACGTTTTTCATTACTTTCCTGCAGAATAAAGGAAAGATAATACAGAAAAGTGCCTTATGTTTGATTGAAGGAAATGAACAGGAAAGAGAAACAAAGCATACAAAATGAACCTTTATTAAATGAAAGAAAATCTGTTTTGTGGGTCAAATATGAAATAGAATATACAAAAACTTTACATCAGATCTCTTGTCAAAGAAATTATATTCTATCTAGACTGAAGTAGCACTTGCTCTTTCCAAGACAACACAAATGGGTGAATATGCATCTTGTGGCAGTACAGGACCACACAGTCGGCTGTGCTAAATTTCTGCTTACAGAGAAGGAAAGTTAAAAATCTAAACAATGTCTCTAAAGAACCCAGCTATTCAACAAAGTAACCTAAAAACATGAATGTTGACCACTATGTATTCTCTTACAAGCAAATGACAGGTGGGTCAAGTGCAGAGTTCACAAAGCTTGCATATCACATTCTCCGTTTCTATACAAATATAAATAGTTCTTTTTTATTTCAAAAATCCTTTTATATTTGATAGCATTATTTATGGAAAAGGATGACCAGTTCGTCAGGTTCCTGCTGTACTACCCAGACAATTCCATCTTCTTCACCTCCTTTTTTTTAAAGATAGTAACCTATAAACCACAGCCAGCAATATTTTTAGGAACTTGATGTCTGTTTAATCACAAATCTTTGTACCACTGTCCTGTACATGGAGGTTCTGCAAAGCTCCTAACATGTCTTTGGCATAGCACACCATGTCCCATTTAATAACTTTTTTTTTTTTGTTTAAAAAAGTATATATTCCTTTAGTAAAACAACTTAAAAACATCTATTTCTGATTTTGTAAAATAACGTATCACCTCTTGAGTTGCTTTGCAAAATATACACACGCATTTTGGAAAAACATTGAGTACTGACATAAGGGACTCATCTGAAGTCCAATCTGTTTATGAGAAGTAAAATATAATTACAAATTCTGTCTTCTGCATGGATCTCACATGAAGTCATTCAGTTCAGCTTCAAGTGCTGCTGCCATTTCATCCGCTTCAGAACTGCTGCCTTCCTCATCTTCATTGCTGGATTCTTTACTGGATTCACTGGCAGCATCTTCATCCAGTTTGCGCTTGTGACCCCTGGAAGGACAGACAGAGACACAGCCCATGAATGGAGGTGTCACAGTGCTTACTGAGACTCTGATTCAACATTAGAGAAAGTGAGGCTAAAGGACTCATCTGTTTTTCAGGCCTAGACAAAAAGTACAGCACTTGCTTTACATGAACTAACAGTAGCTAGTTCACACAAATAATATTTTAATTGCTGTTATGTACTGTCAGTGGTAGGTGTAAAGAACAAAGTAGTGTTAATTTGTTCCTTCCATTCTTCTGAAGAAAGTATGAGACTGTTTGAAAATAATGAGTAGATTTACGTTCCTCTTGCATCCCAAAAGAAAGAAGAAAGCCATTGTGTGAAAGAGATATTACCAAAATACAAAAGCTGTTTCATTATTTTAAAATAGTCAAGTTTCTGGGATTTTTTAAAAATAAAAATAAAACCATAACTGATTAACCAAATCTCACTGCACCAGCATCTACACTTTCATGCTTCCAAACTTTGGGGTCCCATCCTTCCCTTTTGTGTCTCTTTGGATTAGTACTGCCAGGCTGAACAACACATTTCTTTACATCTCTGGAGAATGAACCAGTTTAAACAGGAAACTGATGTGCACCATACCCTACTGAAAGAATCATGTTCCTGGCTCTGAAAGATCTCCAAGGAAAATCTAACGCTTCAACTGGGATGTAGCCATAAGCAAAAGAATTTGGATTTGTGGAATTCTAAAAATCTCTTTTCCTTGCCAAAGGGAATTTTATATCAGACATGTACTTCTGAGACAAAAATAAAGTTGAGATTTTTGCATTGCACAGAATTCATAATGAGATGTAGAAACACCTTCAAAATCCTTCTGGATAATTATGTTCAAATTTCAAGCAGAAAAATACATGTAGAGGGGCAGGCATCTCTCAACTTTCCTTGCTGGGTGGGGTTTCATTAAGAAGAGAATGCACCCACTTGCAGTCATGAAAAACTAATAAAATGATCTATCTATTTTAGCTAAAAGCCATACTTTAACTGCTGTTAATCCTGTTACTTCTGAGAGCACAGAGAAATAACATATAGCAAGAAAGAAAGACATTTGATAAATACTGACATGAATTATACATATCCAAAAGAAATAAAGGCAAAGATCAACAGCCAAACTTGTGAGCTTGTAAGTAATGCTGAAATTCAAAGCAATTTTTATTTATACAGACATTTTTATTGCTGCTTTCCAAGAAAGAGGAATGCTCATTAGCCCAGACTGCTTGGTTTGTGGGCTGGTTGACTGACACCTGACCTGCCCTTTTCTCAGTTTTTCAAGGCGATAGACAAGGTGTGGTGGGAAGTCAGAAAGGGTGGGAAGTGAGCACTACTATGTTCCATCTTCCCTTTCTGCTGCAGGTGTGGGACAAAAAGAGAGACTGCTACTGCTTTACAGATCTCTTCCTCCCACTGATGTCAGGTGGGTTTTGCTGTTCAGCATAGGGTGGTAGAAGTAATATTCCTGGGAGGCAAGGCTGAAACCCTGGCATACACTCTGGGCTCTAAATCCCTAACAAGAAAAAAATGGGATGAAGTAAAAGTGTTACCTGAATACTTTGCTATTGAAACTCAAATGTGGTATGCTGAGGGAGTTTCAGGGCACTAAATGTAGCCTAATTGACAATAAAAAGCAGTTTCTCAGGCACAACAATGATTATTTCCACACAGCCTCTATTAGCATGCAGTTTGGACAAGGAAGCAAAGGAAGCACCCCTGCTTAAAATGCCCAGTTGGAAGAAATCTCACCACATTTTCATTAAAAGCTATACAAATGTATGGAGCCTTAGCAACACTTGCTGACTTCGTGATGAATTCAGCTTTCAGAGCTACAGAGCTATTTCAGGCATTAATGATACTATTAGCAAAGAAAAGCTAATTGGGAATTAAAGAAACCTGAAAGAGTCTTACTCAGCAAAAGAAGAAATGAGTAGTGCATCTTGAACAAGTAGTGGATAAGAAGTACACAGGCAGTGTGAATTGAGAGATGAAGTCATGAAAGGAATCTATACCACAAGCTTGCAGCTGAAAACATTTGTATTCATCTCTTTGTAAGGCTGCATCCATGGAATCTGATGGCATCTGCCCACAGATAAATGAAATTAGCAATCTGACAGTCGTTTACACATATGAAACATGTACACACAGCTGCAGATACTGTATTAGAGGATGTGTCAGGCCAAGCAGGCTTATAGAGCCAGCCCAAATACTCTAAGTTTATTAGCACATAAATCAATAGCACAGATCTCATAGGAAAGAAAAAAAATGGTCCATGAAGAAATCTAAGGAATAACAGCTTACTGAAATAATACCTCACTGCCAGTTCATTATTTCTTGGAAGTGCAGAACAGTTAATTTACTAAATAATTACAGCAAAGACTAGCAAAATTAGTAATTTATGCAAGAAAGTATCTTTTTAAATTTCAATGTATTTCACAGCAACTAGATTTTGGTGAGAACAATCAACAAAATCCAGGGATCTGAAATACTTAGTGTGACTAATTAATTAAAGAATGAAGTTCCAGCCTACAAAAAGACTTTCCAGAAACCTTAATGGATGCCTCTCCCATACTTCATCCCTCATTCAGCTGTATTAAACTGTGTCTTTGGAAACCCAAAACCTGACCATTATCTATTTTGTCAGTTATTGTTACTTCAGCAAGGCTAGAATGACAGTTCTGTTCAATCTTGACATGAAACATTAGTCACTCAAGGGGAGGAAAAAAACATGAAAAAAACCTCTATAGAAAAAAACAAAAAAATCTCTCCTGAATGTGGCATTTTTTTATTATGATATAAAAATCTTTCAGTCTTTGTGTACTGTAAACTGCAGCTTCACAGGTATACAAAAAACATTTAAATGAATATTATAATATAAAATAAAAAGCTAACCCTGACAGAAGTACGGAGGAAGGACATCAGGAACACAGAGCTGCATTTTTTCTTTGCAAATTCAGAAAAGAGAGATAACACTCTGTTAATAAGTTTTACCTTCAGAGAAAAAGCAGTATTATCCCCTTGGTGGCATATCTATTAACATAACAAACTATTTAAAATGTATATTTTCCTCACTGTTTTGTGCCCATTATTTGTTTCAGAGCTATAGTGCGTAGCACTTTTGAGTGGAAAAGTCAAGCTCATACAGGATTCTTTCTTACTATTTGGAGAAAATGTTTCAGCAGCATTGCAGGCTTTCATTAGCCTGATTTGCATTTTTATAATGAATTTTGCTTGACTGCTATTAAAAGCCAAACACATCGATAATAACTGAGTATCTTTAACCTCAGATATGAACAACTGCCAAGACACTGAATGAAGAAGTTTAAGCATCTGTCAATTCTGTGAAAAAACTTCTACAATTCACACTTCCTTTTCCTTTGCATTAAGTATTTTTTCCTTTGTAATACCCAGTATTAGGAGGCCCACCAGTTCACATGCTGGAAAAATCCTTTCAAAAGAGAACTAAATGTCATAAAATCTTACACATTTAAATGAATTGTTAAGAGATTTAAATAAACTACAAGTGTTATTCACAATGATATTAAAAATGAAAAGAAAAAAACATTTGTAATTATAAACATATAAAAGTAGTTTTTAGGAAAATTTCATGTACAGAATCCTAACAGTGATATTCTGAATTAAGAGACAGGTTTAAAAAGTTGCAATAGCACAAGGTGTATGCCTATAAAAATAGCACAGAAAAATTCACTAAAAATGAAAATTTATTTAGCTCTTGATCAGTTAAAATGACCACTAAAATCTGATTACAATGTACAGGTCTAATGAAAACTGCATTCTTATGAATTCACTTTAAATTTAGCTCACTAGGAGAGACTTAGGGAACAAAGTGAAAGAACTCCAGTATTTCTTGCTTCTATAATCTTAAGGCCTTAATTTATAATTGGCTGAAAATAATGTCGGAAAAACACTTTTCTTAACTGAAAAGCAGATTGTCTCTGGTTTGTTTTGCATCCCAACGGCACCCCTTTAAGAAATACAGTGCTACATTAAAATAGAAACATCTAATTAGCAAAGGAACTCAAAGGGCAACATAACCCTTGCTTTAAACAAAGCAAGCTTAAATCTTTTTCAAACCTTATGTTAAACTTGTAAATGAAAACCACTGAAAGTATTTAAATACATGTTCACATATCTTTGAACTCCAAATACCCACAATCCCCATCACTATTGTGTTAATGAGTAAACCTCTAATTTTTTGCAAGTTGACCTGACTTTTGAGAAAGTTCCTGAAATCAGTACAAAAACAAAGTAGGAGTCTGCAGACTAAATGTGTTTAGTCTTTTACAAGCAATCAGCTTACAGCATTGACATTATAAATTAGGACTTCAATTTGCTACCAAATACAGCCAAGGTTCTCTCTAATGAGAACACTCACACAGCAGCCGTAAGTAGTATGGAAGGCAAGGGTTTGGAAAGGGCATTTTGAAACTGTGCGGCCTTCCAACATCATCACAGCCCTGCAACACAACCTACCCTTCCCCCGGCAAGCCTCTGAAGCTCCATGTGGAAGGTCTGTCCTGGTATCCATACACACCTAGACCACAGCTTTCTGTAAACTTCTTCCACAATGGAAAGGAAGTGATACAACATTTGGTAATGCAACTAGAATTTGACTTCCTTCTGTAGGAATTAGACTATAGGAACAATATATTCAGATAAACTAGTTCTCTGGCAATGTTCTTCAGTTATGAAGAATGAGGGCTGTAATTTCCAGTAAAACTCCTCTTCAACCTATTCTGAAGATGCCAGCCTAGTACGTGGCTGACAAGGTGCAATGCCTTGAGCTCTGAGAACACACAAACTGAAATGTCACAAACTCAATGTTGTGAGCATTAGCATGTTACACAAGACAGATGTTGGGGGTTGGTTCTTTCCATTTTCCCTCTATGGAATTTTCCCCATTGTCATGCTAAGATACCTGTTGACTGGGCCCTGGTGGCAAGGGGGAGGAGAGAGGAGAAGGAAACCCCTTGATATCCAAACAGCCAGAAGAGGAAGCGGAAGGCTCTGGCTCACACCCCATTTCCCCCGCGGAGTTTGGATGAGAAGGATGATCACCGCCTCTGTCCCATCCCTGCCACCCCAGTGTCGGGAGCCATCCTCACTGCTGTCCGACCCTGCCCTGCTGCCTTCTCGCTGTAACCTGCCACCATCCAGCACTCTGCTGAGCACCAGGACCCACACCGTGAGCGGAGAGCTCTCTCTCCATCTCTCTCTCCCCCTGGGACAGCGCTGCCATCACCCCCAGCCCTCCTGCAGCTCTGCGGGACCCGCCCGCCCCCAGCACCGGGAACTGCAGCTCAGGGAAAAGGTGCCTGCAGCCAAAAAACACTGGGACTGAGTTACTGTTCTGTTTGTGCCTAATTTCATAGCTGTTGTTGTTCTTGTTTGTCTTGTTAGATACACTGGTAAAGAACTGTTATTCCTACCCCCATATCTTTGCCTGAGAGCTCCCTTAATTCCAAAATCATAATAATGATCTGTAGGAAGGAAGGATCACATTTTTCAGTCCAAAGGGAAGCTTCTGCTTTCCTTAGCAAACACCTGTCTTTCAAACCAGGACAATTTTGGCTGCCCAATGTGGGGCTCGAGGGCATTGAGAGGAAAGGGTGAAAAAGGAGTAACAGTTCTTGAGTTACCTCAGTTTTGTGTTAGGTGGCATCATGTTGTCCAGCTTACCGTGGTTTGGGCTCTATGCGGCCACAGCTCTATCTCTCCCATTTGCAATCCCTTACTTGAACATGGCTCCTATAACTCAGGCTGCTGTAACTATTATCCAGTTCCTTTTGTGGGCTGATAACGTGAGAAATTAATGGATTTTTAACTTCCTCTGGAAGGTGGGCACATGGATTCAGGACTATCATACTCTGTTTGTTTTTGGGTTACTTTAATATTGGTACATACTGTGAGGATATGACACCAGGAAAAATTTTGTCCCAACCCCTTACACAGTTTTTTGGGTCTGCTCCACCAGTTTTTGAAGGGTTCAAATCTCTTCTAAGTGGTAATGACATCATACAGTGGCTGACATTGCTAATAGGCCTTGTAAACCTGTTCTATTTAACATTCCGAGATGAGGGGAGATTGACTTGGATGACAACCCCGATACATCCCCAAAGAAGTAGGGATTCTGCCCCTGAGCCTGACTCTGCCCCAGAGCTCACCTCAGAAAGGAACCATCCAGAGTGGGTGGGGTTTCTAGTGAAGGAGATGGGCCAAATGCTGAAGCTTTCCCCAGCTCTTGAGAAACTCTCCCCCTGCCTTAAAGGGGGAGAACCTGATGGTGCAGCAGTGGAACCCACAAATGTTACATCTCTCCAGGCTCCAGCTGAACTGCAAAGGCACTCACAACCAGCACCAGTTGCCCCCGTGGAAACTAGAAAGTCTAAGGTGAAAACAAAGCACCTGGATAATAAGGATCAGAAAGCAGGGCCCTCACAACCAGCAGGGGAGCCAGAGGTTGAGATCATCACAGAGTCCCTGTCATACGAGAGTCTCCGTAATCTGCGTAAAGATGTTGTACGAAGGGGCCGTGAGGCTTTTACAACGTGGTTACTGCGGGTCTGGGACCTTATGGGTACAGGTGTGCAGCTGGATGGTACTGAGGCAAGGAATTTGGGACCCCTGACCCAGGACTCAGGTGTGGATCACATATTCATAAGGGAACCAGGCCCCCTTTCCCTCTGGGAGCGGCTTTTAATGAGTGTAAGAGAGAGGTTTGTCCATAGAGAGAGAATGCAGGAGCACCACCATAGAATGCGCTGGAAGACTGCTGAGGAGGGGATCCAACAGCTGAGAGAAGTGGCAGTACTGGAGATACTCTTTGGGAGGGGTGGACAACATGACAATGACCCTGACAAGGTCAGGTGCACAGGGCAGATGTGGAATCTGGCACACCTGGGGCCATCTCAATACACCACATTCACTGCAGCCATTAATGCTGACACCAACCACGAGACAGTGGGTTCTGTTGCCAATAAGCTCAGAAATTTTGAGTATAATGAATGGCCCAATGCAGGCTCAGGTCTCTGCTGTGATTAGGGAACTCAAAGAGGAGATGAGAGAGATGAGGGAGGAGATGAAGAAGGTCAGTGCAGCACCAGTGCGAGTCACAGATCCCAGAGTTAGAGCCCAACGCCACCCAGCTAGGGATAGAGGATACACCCCACGAGCTGACCTGTGGTTCTTTCTGTGTGACCATGGGGAAGACATGAGAAGGTGGGATGGGAAACCCACTTCTGCCCTGGCAACAGGAGTGCGTCAACTCAGGGAGGGAAACACTAACCAAGGGAGCTCCACTAAAGTGAAGGTAGCCTCAACTTCCCATAACCAAGATGCAGGGTACTACAAAAAGGAGGATAATTTGTCAGATCCCCTTGAGGGAACCTCCAACATGTATGCCCAGGAAGGAAATAATAACCAGTGCTAGAGGGGCCCTGCCTCTAGCCAGGGAGAGGCACGGGAAAACCGGGTCTTTTGGACGGTGTGGATCTGATGGCCTGGCACATCAGAGCCACAAAAACATAGGGCATTAGTTGATACTGGTTCACAGGTCACCCTAATACCATCAGAACATGTGGGGGAAGAGCCTGTTTCTATTGCTGGGGTGACGGGGGGATCACAGGAATTGACTTTGCTGGAGGCTGAGGTGAGCCTGACTGGGAAGGAGTGGCAGAAGCATCCAATTGTGACTGGCCCAGAGGCACCGTGTATTCTAGGCATAGACTTCCTGAGGAATGACTATTACAAAGACCCAAAGGGACTCAGGTGGGCTTTTGGAATAGCTGCTGTAGAGGCAGAAAACATTAAGCAATTGAACACCTTGCTTGGACTGTCAGAGGACCCATCTGTAGTGGGACTCCTGAAGGTGAAGGAGCAGCAAGTGCCAATTGCCACCTCCACAGTGCACCACAGGCAGTACAGGACAAATCGAGATGCCGTGATCCCCATCCACAAGATGATCCGTGAGCTGGAGGGCCAAGGGGTGGTCAGCAAAACCCACTCACCCTTCAACAGCCCCATCTGGCCTGTGCGCAAGTCTGATGGAGAATGGAGATTGACTGTGGACTATCGTGCATTGAATGAAGTGACTCCACCGCTGAGCGCTGCCGTGCCGGACATGCTGGAACTCCAGTATGAGCTGGAGTCCAAGGCAGCAAAGTGGTACGCCACCATTGACATTGCCAATGCATTTTTCTCTATTCCTCTGGCAGCAGAGTGCAGGCCTCAGTTTGCTTTCACCTGGAGGGGCGTGCAGTACACCTGGAACCGACTGCCCCAGGGGTGGAAACACAGCCCCACCATCTGCCATGGACTGATCCAGGCTGCACTGGAAAAGGGTGAAGCTCCAGAACATCTGCAATACATCGATGACATCATTGTGTGGGGGAATACGGCAATGGAAGTATTTGAGGAAGGAGAGAAGATCATCCAGATTCTGCTGGGAGCTGGTTTTGCCATCAAGAGGAGCAAAGTCAAAGGTCCTGCCCGAGAGATCCAGTTCCTGGGAGTAAAGTGGCAAGAGAGGCGGCACCAAATCCCCACTGAGGTCATCAATAAGATCACCGCGATGTCTCCACCAACCAACAAGAAGGAAACACAAGCTTTCCTAGGTGCCATAGGCTTTTGGAGAATGCACATTCCTGAGTACAGCCAGATCGTGAGCCCTCTCTACCTGGTCACCCAGAAGAAGAACGAATTCCACTGGGGCCCTGAGCAGCAGCAAACCTTTGCCCAGATCAAGCAGGAGATCGCTCATGCTGTAGCCCTTGGCCCAGTCAGGACGGGACCAGAGGTGAAGAATGTGCTCTACTCTGCAGCCGGGAACAAGGGCTTGTCCTGGAGCCTTTGGCAGAAGGTACCTGGTGAGACCCGAGGCCGACCTCTGGGATTCTGGAGCCAAAGTTACAGAGGGTCTGAAGCCAACTACACCCCAACAGAGAAGGAGATCTTGGCTGCTTATGAAGGAGTTCAAGCTGCCTCAGAGGTGATTGGCACAGAAGCACAGCTCCTCCTGGCACCCCGACTACCAGTGCTGAAGTGGATGTTCAAAGGGAAGGTCCCCTCTACCCACCAGGCCACCGATGCCACATGGAGCAAGTGGATCACCCTCATCACACAGTGCGCCCGTATCGGAAACCCTAATCGCCCTGGGATTTTGGAAATAATTACAAACTGGCCAGAAGGTGAAAATTTTGGTCTTGTTGATGAAGAGGAGCAAGAACAAGTGACCCGGGCTGATTAAGCTCCACCATACAACCAACTGCCAGCAGACGAAACTCGCTACGCTCTTTTCACTGATGGTTCCTGTCGCATCGTAGGGATGAACCAGAAATGGAAAGCAGCCGTATGGAGCCCCACACGACAGGTTGAACAAGCTACCGAAGTCGAAGGTGGATCAAGTCAACTTGCTGAACTCAAAGCCATTCAGCTGGCCCTGGACACTGCTGAAAGAGAGAAGTGGGCAAAGCTTTACCTTTACACTGATTCATGGATGGTAGCCAATGCTCTGTGGGGTTGGTTGGGAAGATGGAAAAAAAGCTAACTGGCAACGCAGGGGAAAACCAATCAGGGCTGCTGATGAGTGGAAAGACATTGCCAGTCGGGCAGAGAAGCTACCCATAAAGGTCCGTCATGTAGATGCCCATGTCCCCAAGAGTCAGGCTAATGAGGAGCACCAACACAATGAGCAAGTAGATCAGGCTGCAAGGATAGAGGTATCACAGATAGACTTAGACTGGCAACACAAGGGAGAGTTGTTCCTGGCTCGATGGGCCCACGATGCCTCAGGTCACCAAGGCAGAGATGCTACCTATAAGTGGGCACCAGACCGAGGGGTGGATCTCACCATGGACAGTATTTCCCAGGTTATCCATGACTGTGAGACGTGTGCTGCCATCAAGCAAGCCAAGCGAGTGAAGCCCCTCTGGTATGGGGGGCGGTGGTCCAAATATAAGTATGGGGAGGCCTGGCAGATTGACTACATCACACTGCCTCAGACACGCCAAGGCAAGCACTATGTGCTGACCATGGTGGAAGCCACCACTGGATGGTTGGAGACCTACCCTGTGCCTCACGCCACTGCCCACAACACCATCCTGGGCCTGGAAAAACAAGTCCTTTGGAGACATGGTACCCCTGAGAGAATTGAGTCAGACAATGGGACTCATCTCAAGAACAGCCTCATAAACACCTGGGCCAGAGAACACGGCATCGAGTGGGTGTACCACATTCCTTTTCACGCACCAGCGGCTGGGAAAGTGGAACAGTGCAATGGGCTGCTTAAAACTACCCTGAAGGCACTGGGTTGGGGGACTTTCAAGAATTGGGAGATTAATCTACCAAAGGCTACATGGTTAGTGAACACCCGAGGTTCCACTAATCGAGCAGGCCCTGCCCAGTCTGAGCCCTTGAGAACACCAGATGGAGACAAGGTTCCAGTGGTGCACATGAGAGGTATGCTAGGAAAAACTGTTTGGGTGAACTCTGCCTCCAGCAAAGACAATCCAATTCGTGGGGTGGTTTTTGCTCAAGGACCGGGTTGTACCTGGTGATTGATGCAAAGGGATGGAAAGACCCGATGCATACCCCAAGGAGACCTTGTTTTAGGGTGAACTACCTCTGATACTGTGCCTATATCTGTAACTGTATGGATGTCTATAATTTGAAGATTTTAATTTGATGCAGCATGATGGTATGGGAAAATTCAGGGTGGATAATGTTGGGGGTTGGTTCTTTCCATTTTCACTCTGTGGAATTTTCCCCATTGTCATGCTAAGATACCTGTTGACTGGGCCCTGGTGGCAAGGGGGAGGAGAGAGGAGAAGGAAAACCCACAAGATTCAAACAGCCAGAAGAGGAAGCAGAAGGCTCTGGCTCACGCCCCATTTCCCCCGTGGAGTTTGGATGAGAAGGACGATCACCACCTCGGCCCCATCCCTGCAATCCCAGCACCGGGAGCCATCCTCACTGCTGTCGGACCTGCACTGCTGCCTTCTCGCTGTAACCTGCCGCCATCCAGCACTCTGCTGAGCACCAGGACCCACACCGTGAGCGGAGGGCTCTCTCTCCATCTCTCTCTCCCGCTGGGACAGCGCTGCCATCACCCCCAGCCCTCCTGCAGCTCTGCGGGACCCGCCCGCCCCCAGCACTGGGAACTGCAGCTCAGGGAAAAGGTGCCTGCAGCCAGAAAGGACTGGGACTGAGTTACTGCTCTGTTTGTGGGTTATTTCATGGCTTTTGTTGTTCTCGTTTGTCTTATTAGATATAGTAGTAAAGAGCTATTATTCCTACCCCCATATCTTTGCCTGAGAGCTCCTTTAATTTCAAAATCATAATAATCTGTAGGAAGGAAGGATCACATTTCTCAGTTCAAAGGGAGGCTTCTGCTTTCCTTAGCAAACACCTGTCTTTCAAACTAGGATAACAGACAAGATGCTTAAATTTCCAGAGAGATGTTCCAAGTTTTGTGGTTATGTTTTGTTAACATGGGATACATGGCAAATCTTTAAGGCCTCTGCTAAGCCAAACCACTCTGATTCTATGTCCTTTTATGTACACTTGACACAGGAGTGAGCAATTGTCCATAGCCTGCCTGTAACTCAGGTGTCTACCCTCTGGCAACTTCCCTCATACATCTGTGCAGAAACACTGGATTTTGTGTCCCAGTGCTCCTCCCTGGCACTAGCACAGCGCAGTGCCAGGCACAGAGCCGTGGGAGCAACACACAGCACCACCCCTGCACTACTGGCAAGCTGCAGTGTCTCTTTGCACTTCATGCTCCTGCTGAGATAAACAGGACACTATTTTGCACTGCAGGAACAAATGCTAGACACCTGATATACTTCCTCAAAAACTCATCCAATGCTGTCTGCAGGATTACAGGATGATCCAGAAATCTAATATGCAGAAAAATACACCGAGAATGTTCCTTGCACAGCCTTGGGGTGCAGAGAGAGCACCTGCAGTTGCAAGAACAGTGTGCTTTCAATGCTCCTCACAAAAACCTCTTCCAGACACCCACCAATTCCAACTGACATCTCCAAAGAGTATTTTAACTAACACAACAGTGAAGTGAGAGCTAATTAAATTCTTTACAGCCTCAGTGCCTTTCTGCTTTAAAATTCAGCACACCTGTGCACAATTCCAATGGTGAGAAACTATTCTGAAAGGTGAAAATCATCCTACAACAGCTTTATAGGTAGTTCTCTGAACTAAACACTCAATGTATATCTAAATTGAGAGTATTTTAAGACAGGAAGTCACAGAAAATTTAGAATAACACACTGCAGTAATTTCTGGATTTAACGAGGATAGTTTGTCAATTTTACTAAAATTGTCTCATTGATGAGCCTGTGTTTTCCTAATATTCAGAGCAACAGGAAAGTTTAGTAACAACTTAATTCCTCAGACTAATTTCTGTTATAGGAAGGCAGTAGTCTCAGGTAGTGATGAAGAATAATGTCCTCATTAGAGTTCTAAGTATGAGTCATTGTTTTAAAGAATGGTTGTATGCAATAAAAAATTAAGATGAAAAGTGGGCAAAAACATAAGATATATGGGCAATTTAGAAAATTCAAAACCATACATCAAAACAAGAATTTGGAAAAGAAGTATCATCTGATTTATCTGAGAAGTCAAACTGCCTTCATTTTTCTCATGGGAGCACAATGTGTATGTGAAGGCACCCCCTATGCCAATAAAATGGAGAACAAACTCCAGTTTGAAGATCCCCCAGCACTGCAAGGTAATGCCTGGAGTCCCAACTAGATTTGCCAACATCACTCACAAAGCACTGAGAACACTCTTCAGTGTGCATTATTTGGCTTCTTTAACTGTTAAGATGAAATTTAGCTGATAACACACTGACTGTGCTAACCAAGGAGACTGGAAGTAAGTTTTGGTATCTGGTGGTTTTTAAAATTAGATATCCATAGATTATCTTAATCTGTGTGTTATGGACTACACCAAGTTATACTGAAAGATGATTTTATCAAAGCCTTCATCTCTGATTTTTACTAACTCTTCTCTTACTTTGTCCTTATTTTCAACAAATAACTGAGATTAAATGAGATTAAATTGCAAATAACTAAACCAAACATCCTTCTATTATGTTCATTCACTGCTTCACTCACAAGAGTATTAACTAAGAACATCTCTGCTTCATCACAAAATCTTGAAAATAAGACAAAACACATCACTGACTCTCTATGGATACTGGTAGTACTGTCATCTCCACTGAGGCAGAGAAAACAGACTTCAAATTCTTTTATAATGTTGTGTTCTGTGGGCCAAAATATACAGCTCCTTTCCACACAGGCGTATTCTTTCATGAAAGTGAGCACTAGCTCAGTCCTGCCAAAAACAGTCAGACCTTCATCCTCCTCACACTGCCATGTGATTTAACTGGATAATCCCCCAGTTTATTGACTCTGCTGTCTGCCTCACAGTCTGGTAAGCCAGTTGTCCACTGTCTCTGTAGTCAGGTTCCAGTTAGCGCTTCCTGCACAACAGTTGGGGAATTGGATTTGTTGAGGCTGAGAATTACACTATGGTACTTGGGACTGAGATTGCTTCATCTAGCAACAGGTTGCAAGATTTGTTCTCTGTATCAAACAACATCTTCTTGCAATACTACATTTCTCTACTACTTATTTCTTTATCCCAATGGCAGGACATATTATCCTGGCACTACTCACCTCTTCTTCCCCAAATTCCTAGCCCTGACAACTTAGATTTTTCTTTATTTATCTGTTGAAATGATATAAAAAAAAGTATTTTTTCATGCATTAAAACAGGTTTTGGAAGACTATTTTGAAGACACAACTGCAATATAATAAAAAGCTACAGAGAACCTAGAAAATAATTTATCAGCATTAGAAAGTCAACACTTGACTTTGGACAGTCTATTTTTCTACAGGATGTTTTAGAAAAACTAGTCAGTTACAAAATGAAATGACATCAAGGCAGGTGGTCACTTCTCAAGGCAGGAGGTCACTTCTTGGTAAAAGAAAATTTCAAAAATTTGTTAGAAATTTGGTCTAGAAACTGCTAGGTTTCCATTAGAAACAGAGCAAAGTAGTGTCAAGGCTTGGTTTACAAATAAAAAAAAAAACTGAAATAAGACTGTAAGAATATCTGCCAGAACCATTTGACTTTCACAGCAGTTTTATAAACTTAGCATAAATGATAATATACAGCATAAAAATACATGCAATACATTTGAAACAGAATGCCACCCATCTTTCATTTATTGTGCAATTCCAACAAACTCCCTAAAAGTGGGTCTGCAGTCATTAGATTTGGATCTCTACAATACTGGGTCAGCAAGCATCACAAATTCAGTCTGGATTGAAAGGCATGTGCCAACCCCCAGCCTTACACGCCAAATGGAATCACACTGCTGTGAATTCCCCGTACCTGTTGTTTTCACACCAGCTACGACGTGACAAACGACCCAGTGCAGCAGATCACAGCTCTCCTGGCTCACAATCTTGATCCCCTCGACAGTATGCTCTATAATTTTTTCTGTCGATATTTCTGGAATAAATATGAACTAGCAAAGGCAGTTTATACTTGATCTGTACTTTCTGGTGCAAAGCTGCAATTTTTTTATGATGGTGTTGTCCAAAACCCAGGTTCAAGTTATTATTCAGCTGTAGTCTCTCCCATACCACTAATGAAGAAGGCATCTGAAGGAGAAGCAGCTCATTATCTTTTATCAGTCCAGAGTAAAAGGCAGATACTGAACCTGTGTCCTGGAGAGTTAATTTTCTTTCCAATGGCCAGTACAGTGTGATGTTTTGAATTCAGTCTGAGATTGGTGTTGATAACACACTGATGGCTCAGCTGTTGCTCTGCAGTGCTTACCCTGAGCCAGGGGCTTTTCAGGTTCCTGTGCTCTGCCAGTGAGGAGCTGCACAAGGACCTGGGAGGGAGCATGGCCAGGACAGCTGACTTGAACTGGCCAAAGGGATATTCTGGACCCCAGAACATCATGCCCAGCACATAAACTGGAGGTCAGTGGACAGGAAAGACTGATTGCTGCTGAGGGAGAAGCAGCAAGGTGGTAAGCAGTTGTACTGGGCATCACTTGTTTCCCTTAGAGAAATTCAACCTAAATCCTCATTACAATTATTATGTTTCTATTCTGGTATTTTATTTTGTTTCAATTATAGACTGTTCTTATCTCAAACCACAGGTTTACTTTTTCCTGGTTCTCCACCACACAGGGCAGGGGGAAGCCAGTGAGTGGCTGCGTGGTTCTTAGTGCCAGAGTTAAACCATGACAGTCTGGTCTTATCCATGTAATGGTAATTGCCACAGGCTCTGATAAAGTACAATTACCAATTTACCTGGATATACGGATGTACACAAGAGAGAAATGTCAAAAGGTGTTTCTCTGGGTACCAAATGGCTAGACAGACACAGCACTTCAAACATGTAACAAAAACTGAGACTGCAGATGTCTTTCTAATTGCTATCTGAGAATGAGATAGCCACACTGATGCATGGACAGGAGCAAGGTCTCCTGAAATGCCAGGCAGGGGATGAGACACTTCTCTATTTGATTTAGGAAAAAAAAAAACATTTTACAGACCCTCTCCCAGACTGGAACACATTTCACAGCTGACCTCACTCAGATACCCTGGCTCCTTCTCAGCCTGCACAGGTAACCCTCAGGGGTGAGGGGGAAGCCCAGCCACATACCAAAATCTTTCAGGCAGTTCTGGCCCCACTGCTCAGATGCTGTTTATGCACCCTTACTAACAGCTGGGACAATAAAAACTTTCTGGTATTACCATTCACTGGCTTGAAGCAAACAGCAACATCAGCTGAGACACGCATTTTTTCAGTTAATCTGCAAGCTTTACATGTTTTCTGCCTAGCAGGAACATACTTCGCAGGAACATTTACCATGATGGGTTTGTCTGGTTATTTCACTGCAACTGGCAAAACATACCATCATGTATTCAATTGTGTTTTCCAGTAAATATTTACTGGGATAGCTTAAAGGCACACTCAAACCACAGTGGTAGTCTGAGAAACAGCAGAAGGAGGCTCTGAACAGTAGACATTTCCCTCAGCAAGCAGGGACCTCTTCTGTGCAATGCAGTGGCAAGATGCTTCGGTCACACAGAAAGGGACATGTTTGCTGCTGTGACATCTACTGTGGTGTGGCAAATTAAAACATCCCCATTCTGCTTCCCAGGTGCATGGCTGACAACAACAAAGGACAGATCTCCATGACTAGCTTGATACTACAGTCTTGTGAAGCAAGTTCAATTTTTCTGAAATATCTGACTTCGTTCTTCCCAATGGAAGAACCTATTAGGAGTTCAAGTGATTAATAAACTACTTGGGAATATCTAGCCATTTTGATTCTTAGATTTTTCCCCCCTCCATTAAGAAGCATCACTGCTTCTCTGCTACCAACATTTTTAGCACACGCTTCAAGCTGGCATTTTAATTGAAGATATACACTGCTGTTTAGCAGCCATTAAAGACTTGCAGGGATCAAGATTAATGCACATTAGTTATTATGTGGAATTTAAAGTACTTTTGAAATTCATTAGGGAAACTACAACTATTTTTCTTGATCGGAACAATGTTGCCTTACAGTATTCCTGTTAATATCCTAGGTCTCAACACAATGAAGGATTAAAAACCTTCACTAACAGTTCTTAATGTAATTCTTGGTTTCCTTATTCTCAAGAGATATTTAGATATCCATACATCTTACTAAGGAAAAATGCAAGTTGTTTAATAGCTCATAAATTTCACTGAAGCATTCAGCGTGACTAAAGGAAAAAATGATGCCTAAATTACCTGAGGGGCAACCCCCCACTATTCTTCAGTTCCCAGTACAGCTCTCTCACCAACACATAAACCAAAGCAGTCTATTATGGTCTTGCCTCACCCTGAACTTCTGCTTGACATCTTTCTTATCCCACACCATTAGCCACAGATGCAAAACAACATTAATATATCTATGGACTGCTGGAATGGGCTAGTGGTGCTGGAGGTCATAAGTCCATAAATACTCACAACGGTGCTGGGGAAACTGTTATGTGAGTGGAAGCAGGTTACTGGAACCTGGTGCTGTTAATTACTCCTGTGCAATAACAGAAACACATCCAAAACAATCTGATGCTCCAGTTTCTTACCAGAATTCAGATTCCATCAGAGAAAGGAACTATCCCCTCCGTGTGTAATAAGCGCTCTGAAGTTGAAGACAGAATGAAATGGTTTTCCTACTCCTCCCTTTTAGAGTGAACACTAGGAGCTCAGGTTTTTAAATTCACTCAGAGTTCTAGTTCTCGCCCTGGCAATCACATGAACCAAGCTGGTGATGATCATTCTTCAAGGTGGCAGACCATTAAGAAGATCAAGCTAGTAACTCCCAAATTATTTTCCCATTATCTTAGTTTCTTGCAGCCTTCATTTCTTCAAACTTAAATTATACATTTGGAATTTTCTGGGTCTAGGATACCTAAATGAAATGTTCCACACAATAGCATCTCTTGCAGCTGGGCTAGAGGAACCAGCATCAGGTAGCTGCCCTTTGTGTGTTGTTCTGAAAACTCTTCACTCCCACAGCTAGAAGCTCAAGGGGTAGCATTACATTATCAAGAGTTCTCCTTGTCTGGAAGCTTCTCATATGAGGTCAGACACCTCCTAGTACACTGCGTTAGGGCTGGACTGGAATCTCATCAACACAAGCTCTCTTTCTTCTTCACCACAAGCACATAACTCTGCTGTAGGATAACAGGACTTGCTCAAGGCTATTCTGACTCCCAGGTAGCTAATCCATGCATTTTCTTTCAACTTCGATCTCAGCAATGTGGACTTCACAGATCATTTAACTGTGATATACTAATTAATACAAACAAAACACATTCTTTATTCTGAGACAAACTCATTGCTACTGCACAAGCACAAGCAAAAGGGAGCTAAATGAAAAGACAAACATGTTGACCTAATTTCTTCTCACTGGTCTTGATCGCGGCTTAAGTCTAGGTTTGTGGTCTTGGAAGGGTGCCAAGATCATCCCTGCCACATATGGCCTCTTCTCCAAGCTGAAGTGTTGTTTTTCATTGCTTTGTACTTATTTTTCAGCTGGCCTCACAGTTAAACAAGAAACCTCTGCTAGAAAGCACATCTCTTTTCTCTGTTCTTTCTCTCTGATTATGTGAATGCCTCTCATCATTTTTCAGCCCCCAATCTTCCCAAAATGAATGTAACAAATTACTTGTGAAGTCTGCTTCTACAAAAACCCAGCTCTTGTAGACTGGTGCTTCTGCTGATATATTACTGAAAATTATTTTCCCTCAGGCTCTAGTCACTGCATTGTCCCAGGATGGAAGCTATTAGTTAATGGCTCTGCAGTGATAAAAGGCAATGACTGCAGAAAGACTTCTATTTCAAATACATTGACGCATTAGTGAGAAATCAATTACATTACTTCACTTAGAACTCTTAAGTTATAGACAGTCATTGAATCATTATAGATAGCAAAAGTTAGAACAGAGAAATGTAAGAATAACAGCAATTCCTGTACATACGTTAGCATTTATTAGCACATTTAAGGAGACAAGGAGAACAAGGCAAATACTCTCCTGCTTGATGACCTATATTATGATTCCAAACTTTTGTCCCTAGAAAAAACGGCAGCTTAGACTCCCCACTTCATTTTACAGATACCAGCACACTTCTATTGAAAAGCACAAGTGAAACCTAGTTAGTCTTAAAGTGAATTGAGAAAAATAAGGACGTATTTTAACAGCACTTTCCTAATACTTGTAACATATAGACTTTTAATTGTATCCTTTCCCTGAAGTACTAGAACTGTTAGAACTTAGCGTTGTGTAGACTTGTGCAGTTAATCTACATTTTGCAAGAGGAAAGCCCATGACCAATAAATGGTACTGATGACTTAGTATATAGAGAATTTGATCAAAAACATACTAAGACAATGTAGCTTTCAAATCTAATACTGAAAGCAGTATAAGAGAACTTTATGCTATTTCTTCTTTTCCCGATCTCAACTGCAGATTGCTAATAATTGCTGTATTAACTAACTGGTAGAGCCCTAGTATCAGTGTAAGACAAGTAATAACTGCACACACAGACACAAATTGACTGAGTAATATTGTATTATAGCATCTGAGCAACTTCTAGGTATTTTCACAGTTAGACAGTAAAAGAAGCTTAAAGGCAGATGTTCACTCTAACCACACTGTATTTCAAAGCATGTTCAAGCTTCCCATCTGATGTGGCCTAACACAAACACAAGTATTATAACCCACCACTTTGAGAGAAAAGTAGTCTTGTGCAGTTTGTATATATTTGGCAATTTACATATTGTGGAGGGAAACAAGATATCACAGAATTATATTAAAATATCTCACACAAGCTCAAAGCGCAACTGTTCAGCTTTTTTGGTGAAGAATGAATAAGTCTTTCTAGAACTATAACAACTTAAACTATTCTTAAGATAAAACCTAATAGATTTAGGTGATAGTTTAAGTGGTGAACACCTCATTGATACCACCAAATGATAAAGAAACTTGAAGCAACATCACATCCACAGAGAAAGACTTTGGAAAAATCTCTTATAAAAAGGAAAGAAGATTAAAAAATTCAACTGCTGTTTATATTTGATAAGCTTGATGTGAAAAAAACCTTATGTTTTGTGGATATAAATGCTACTGAGAAATCATTTATTCAAGCTGTTTAGGAACACTGTACAAGAAAAATAGCTCAGATAATTCTTTCCAAAAAAGACTCATCCTAGGAGAAATCAGCAAAAGTAGTTCAGTCCTACTGAACTTCAGCTATGGCACCTGCTTCGTAAGACTTACAAAAAGCCCCAAAGTATTTGTGATAATATTGCTGTTTACAAGGACACAATCAGCACCACTGCCCAGGCAACAAGTCAGCATCACACTGGATGTATTCCATTCTGCTGTTGCAGCTGTGAGCAAAGCCAGCTCTCTTAGGACAGCTAACATGGACACAGGCATACCTACAACTCTGGTCATTTTAGGACTGTGGGAAAGACCTTAAGGTATAAAGATCTACCTTAAAGATGCCTTGAGATTAACCCAGGCTCTCACAGTGTACATTAATTCTGTGCCAAGGTTTGCTTGGTTTGACCCTGAGAACTTTTAGACTGTGCCGTTCACTTTATAAAAGCCTTTAGGAGATTAAGAATCTCCATTTTAAAAAAGGAAAAAAAAACAACAAAACCCTGCAATGGAAATTTAGCAGCTTGACACTTTGAGCAAACATGCACAAGCTGTGCATTTGCTCCTGTAGGAAATATGGAGAAATACAAGACCAAGACTGAAGTCTCATGATCGAAATGTGAACCAGCACTTTGGTTAATTTTAGCTGCAGTTAATAGTCTAGATGTGTGAAAGTTCACACTCTCAGTTCTCTCCTGTGATTTTTTTTTTTCCTTATCCAGTTAATGATCTGAGGCTTTTCAAAATGCCTGTTCCTCTTTAGCAGATATTATATGAAACCTTTGCAGTATCTCCAAGTATTTCAGAACATGTCAGAGGCAGCAATGAAGTGAACAATGTCCTTCTGTGATTTTTCCTGAAGCAAACTTTGCATCTATCACTTCTGTTTAGTGTATCAATGATGTAAATTTGTCTTGGGAGTCTCAGAACCTTCCTCCTCAGTAGTTGAATCAGCACACTTGCTTCCCCATGCATTTTATGCTTCTTTGAAAACATGCAACACACCTAGTTAGACCTGTATCTTCTCCGCAGTCTTTCAGTGATTTTGAATTTTGATTTTGCAGTAAATGAAGACTGACCAGCTGAGTATCTCAACACTCCCATGCACAGGGCAAACCCTTTCTCCTTTCTTTGCACATTAGTAATTTCAAGATAGAAAAACTATTTTGTCAAGAAAAAAATCAGGATACATCTCTGACAAATAGAAAGAGGAAAGCATTTCATGTAAGAATACAGCAAGAAGAGAAACAGATAAATATACAGAAGAATTAAAAATGCTTATCCCTTTTTACAGGAATTGTAAGCCTAATGCAGTAACTGGAGAACTGCAATTTCAGGTAATTATGTCACATCTGAGAAGCTTTACTAAAGAACTTCTATTCAAACACATCTTTGTTGAAGTCCCAACCTCAACTTTGGAAGTTTGAGTATCAGGTATCAAAGATCAGCTCTGGAATAATTTATATTTCATGCAGGTCCCTTTCATTACAGAACAGTAACTGATAGCAGAAGAACAGGAGGAAGATGTTGCTCCCCCATAACTTCTAACTACAGCAACCCTTATGTTGGAATCCTCAGTCTCCTGCAAAACAGAGTTTAATTTTCTTACTTCAAACTCTGGAGAGCAAAAGCAGCTCCTTTTCATCTGCTCATCATACCAAAGCACTTTCTAGAACTAGAAAGTTAGGCTAGTATTTTCCATGCCTTCACTCTGGAAATGCTGTTATCCATGTTATGTAACTGCAAAAAAATTTTTTTTTATAAAAGAGGATTTGAGAGAAAAAGCACTACGCAGTTCTGATATTTGTATCTCTCTGAAAACTAGTTTACAAGTTTCCTGCTTCCCACAGGATTAAGACCATGCTTATGTGAAGGAGAAAAATGCACAAATATGAGTAGTAGTTAGCTCTATGTGTGTGGTAGTTTTGCATTTGCAACACTACCTTCTTATTTTAATTAAAAAACATTATATTTCCTCCTTGAAAACTGATTGGAAAAACCTGAAATAGCTTAAGGGGGAAAAAATAAAGTATACTTTGAACTGATGAGTGCTTCCTCACATTGGTTCCTCTCTAGCGAGCAATATTGTTTTCGCTGCTTTGCTTTTGAAGCTTAGTGGAATCAACATATTTTTCCCATTTGTCAAATAAATCCTAAGCAACTTCATCTGAAACATGATGTTATACTTCAGTAGGCACAAATGTGCAGTAGGGAAAGGTAAACTAAGTATTCTGTAAGGCATTTATGAAGGAGTCTTATAGCTTTAATTCCCCTCACAGAATCATACAACTTTTAAAGAAACCTAAGGCTACAGGCTGTCAACACTATCGTTTAAGCTCTTAAATGCCAGCATCAAGAATGAGAGTAAAGAAAACTAAAGCAATGCATGCTTCCCAAATGGAGCTGCAAGCACAAAGTTTGCTTAATCACACAAGCATATCTTTCTTAAATCATCCAATTTTAATAGTTTTCACAATATTTTTCTAAAGCATTAGATAGGCACACAAAAATATACAACACTATATTCCAGGTAAGCAATTGAAATATGTTTTAATAAGAACACACAGTCATTTTCCTACAAGATTCATTGACGAGTCTTCAAGGCAAAATTGCCCAGGTTGAACTGCAGAGATCTTTCCATTGCACACAGGCTTATCCCTCAGAACTGATGCTTAGGTTTCAGGGAGAGTTCAATTTCCAAACCCTTTTCAATTTTTATAAATAATTGTCAAAGATGAAAAGCTATGACTTTTTACAACTTTAAAAACTGATCTCTTTATATCAATATATGTAACTTCCAGTATGAAAACTACTGCTTTTAAAATGCTTTATCTTCAACACATATACAAGACAGCAATCACTTAAAATTTATTCTTACAGAGATTGTAATTTTTTTTTTCCTAGTGGAACACAGCTTTTTGACCCTGCTGCCCAAGAACTCATGAGTTTCAGTCTCTACCTTATTGTATTTTATGATCCCTAGATAGGAGCAACAATTAAGACATACATAAATATACACATACGCAGTAAGAACTTTGATTTCTAAAAGGAAGCCATCTGAAGCATGTAATACACTTGACAGTCTCCTTTTAAAAAATCAAGATAGGGTTTTATCAATTGTCCTTTCAGAAATCTTAGCATTATTTTAAAGCTGTTATGTAACAGAAACAGATGACAACATTCTGAAGCCTAAGGAAAAAAAGAAGACAGATGATGTTGAAGAGAGTGATGAGAAAAGAGATGATGTTGAATAAGCATTCAAGGGAGCACAAAAGCCTTAGCCAACCCATGGGAATTATTCATTCACATTTTTATTTATAGAAAGATACTATGGCATATTCATTTAAAGAGTGGCTTCACATAATGGAAAGTCTAACCAATTGCAGAGCTGTAAAACACTACCAGCAGGAGTAACTGACAGAATATCTTAGACAGGCACTCCCGTGCCTAAACTCTTAAGACATTCAAATAGAGAAGTTTCTGAATCACACTTTCTCCAGACTGGGAGCCACTGAAAGATACACCCAAACAAAAACACAATCATCCCATTTTCCCTGCAAGGGCTGTACCATTGGAAAAAAGGGTGCACCACAGCAGCAAGAAACTCCAGTGATGACTTCGCCATGCAAGATATGTGGTGCAAAGCACCTAATTTTGATTTACAAGAGCAGATTTTCGTCTCTATTGTCTTTAGGATTTAATTTTGCTGGGTTATCTTTCATCTGATCCCCCAGAACTATTCAGTTCCTTACATCAAGGTATCATCCCTAATATTTCATACCTTTTCTATTAGTTTCCCTAAAATTTCTACCTTCCTTAACTCAAATTCTCTTTCACCCTCACAAGAAAAACCTGCAAAAATTGAAAAGTGATGAGATGGAGAAGAGATCCCTGCACAAAAGAATTGCAAAGTATTTTGCTGGAAAAAAAAAAGACATTCCTTAGATAATCAACACAAATGTCATAGATATTACACTCTAATATTCATCTTATATCTGTGCTCTAAGCTTCAGCTATAAAATATCACCTGAAAGCTCTTCTGTTTCCCTTTATGAACAGTGAAGGAGGTTAAATCCATGAAGAGCTGGAAGAACTTAAACACAGGCAATGGGAACAGTTTGAGGGGTTATTTTTAATATAAAAAGATTTAGCAATGCTAAAACTGCAGGAGGTGACAGCAATTTTCAAAGCTGCTTTAATTGGTACAGTGAAGGAAAACTTTCAAGGTTTGTTAAAGTTTGTCGTTGTTGAGCTCTTTTAGAAGATGAGTCTTTATACTGAGGACAACACGGCATTTCTCCTTTCTTCCACACTTTGATGCAATGTGTCCACAGTATCTAGAGAAAGCTATTATTATTGGGAACAGTTTTTAATAACAGGCTATGTATCAAATATTTTTACAGAAAACAATCCTTACAAAAAAGTGCTCCTTAGTTTTTACACCCGTACAAAACAGGGGCAACGAGACTTTGTGGGGAGAATCATTTCCCTCCCTTTATTCCCAGCAAGATATACAAAGATCAGAGCAGAATCAGGATAAGCTGGGTTATTCTTGACAACAGAAAACTCATATTATTTGAGTATTATGAGATGCAACAGGAGCACATTGCAAGAGACTGCAAGCAAAATTTAGACCCACTGATAGAGGCTAGGGCACTGCAAGACTGAGATTTATGTACTGCAACTCAAGAGAATGTTCCCAGATAGGTGCAAAAGCAGCAGAATAATGGAAAACACACTCAAAACAAGCCCTTCAGAGATAGCACCCTGGAAACATCTTATTTGTATTCAGTTCTGGAGGGTTTACAGGCTGTTCAAAAGAAGTTGCTGGTCTAGAAGTTATGCTGCTTGGAGGTGCAGAACCTGAATTTGTACAAACTCAGCTCCATCATTTCAGTGTCCATTAGAGTATGTATCCAGCTCAGTTACATTGCTCAGATATTTACTCCATGGCTCTCCACAGTATGCCTCTGCACAGTATGGCCTCAGCCTTCCTGTCACAGCAGTGTGCAGTGCTGATCCCCAGCAACAGAGAAGCAGTGAGGATAGCTGCTCTCCTGGATCTCAGGTGTAAATGAGGCAGAGGCTTGGGGTGGGAAGGCTGAAGGCAGCCTTAGCTGCAATGACCATGAGATGCTGATGTTTTCAAAGACAACAGTAAGGTCTTGTACCATAAGTATGAAACAGAAAAATGTGGAAATGGGAAAATCAGAGCCTGCTTGCTGAATGGGGCAGGGGAGCTAGTGACACAGACATGGAAAAGGCTGAGGTAATAGCGCCTCCTTTGCCTCAGTCTTTACTAGCACAATAAACCTTCAGGGACTAGAGAAGATGGTGAAAGACTCCAGCAAGGAAGAGAATCAGTGCAGGGAAGGACTCTTAAACAGATGGGTCATACCTGACTCCATGGCCCCTGATGAGATGCACCCACGAGTGCCAAGGGAGGTGGGTGATGTCACTGTGAGGCCATTCTCAATCTTTAAGAGATCATGGTGGTTGAGAGATGTGCCTGATGACTGGAAGAATGCAAATGTCACTCCTACCTTTAAAAGGAGCTGGACTGAGGGAAGGTCAGCCTCACTTCAGTCCCTGGGAAGATGAAAGAACAACTGATCCAGGAAACCATTTCTAGTCACATCAAAGACAATGCAACCAGTAGTACTGAACATAGGTTCATCAACGGGAAACTGATTGACCAATCTGATACACTTCTACAATGAAATGACTGGCTTGGTAAATGAGGGAAAAGCAGCAAAGCTTAGTGAAGGAAATACTTCACTACAGCCTTTGGCTCTGCATCTCAAGATCCTCAGACACCTGCTGTAGGAATGGAGCGTGGATCTAATGAACGTGTACAAAATCCTGAATGGATAGCATAAAGAAAATGGAGCCAGGTTCTTCTCAGTGGTGTCCAGAGACAGGACAAGAGGCAACAAGCACAAACTGAAATACTGAAGCTCCCTCTAAACATCAGGGAACAGTTTTTCACTATGATGGTGATTAACCACTGGCACAGTTATCCAGAGAGATTGTTGAGGCTTTATCCTTGGAGATACTAAAACCTACTGCACCATCACCATGCCTCTCCAGCTCTTTTGAGAACTCCTGTCTTACACAAATATTTCATGCTTCTCAAACACCATCAAACACTGGAAACTTTATGATCATGTGAAGAAGCTGATGCAGAACAATGCTAGATTAGGCTTGCCAAACTATGAAATTATTTATCTTTGTTATGGGAGCTGCTGCCAGTGCTGAGCACCTGGACATCCGAGGGACAGAAGAACTTGAGGAGACAGCTGGCACTCTATTACTCTTGCCTATTCTTCCCATCTTTCACCCAAATTAATTCCAAAACTTTTAGAAAAATCCCACCAGCATGGTCCTGCCTCCACCACCACAGCACTAGAACAGAGATGTGCAGACTTGCTACAGTGAGATCTACTTTTCCCATCATTTTCATTCTCTGTTGCCTCAAACCCAATTCATTGCTTCCCAGGTGCAGCTGTGGGGGTGATAATCAATCATGGCATACTCCAGTGTTTTATGTACTGATGCATTAGCTCTCAGGGAAAAAAGGACCACAGCCAAACAAACCCAGGCTATACATTATAAAGACAAGATATTAAGTGATCTATCTCTGCAAATCTGCTGAAAATTTGAATTCCTTCTCCCTGGACAACTCATGATACCAGAGAACAGTGGAAAAAACAGAAAATAGGAACAGTTTCCAGTGGCTGTAAGAGTTCCCAGAGTATCGTCTTTCCCATTATGAATTTGGGAAGAGGGTTTCTTTCAAAATTCTGCTACAGGAAAAACTTCTCAAGGGCTACTCAAGGTTTCTGGAAAAAAAACTCTACAGCATCTCAGAGGCTTGCTTTCTACAACTTCCTTCAGTCCATCTGAATGTATCTGGTTTTGTGCCTACATTTCTGTATGTGGATAAAACACAATTTCAAGCAAGAACATACCACATGACCATTGAAAACACGGAGATTATGGTAATTCATGACTAAGACTCTACTGAGAACAAAGTGACTACATGAATCGCATACAATTTTCTGATTTTCTCAATGCAGTGGCAGCTCATGCAGCTAAAGCCGAAGATGGTATAAACTGCCTGTTAGACTTCCAGACTTCCCTGAGTAAACTTCCACTCTTCCCTGAGTGTGTAAGAAAAATGTTTGTACACATTACAGATAATTAAGCTGTTGGGCTGCTTGCTTTCCTAGGTAAGCATCCTAAGCAGAGGAAAGGACTTTTAATTATTGCAGCTTTTCATTTCTAAGTCTTGCAGGTTGCAAATGCAATTTATATACATAGCCAAGAGAAGACTTTCCAATACAAACTGTAATTTTTCAGTGTAACTGGATGACAGTAGAGTGTTACAGACAACATTACAGGAGTAAAGCCAACTGTAAAATTGCAGAGAAGACTTCTCTGAAAAAAGACTGGAGGCAAACTCCTACGACATCTTTCCCCTACATCCTGAATATTCATCTTCCTTCTCTCAAGTACTTTTCTTAGTTTTCTCGACGACTGGATGCACACTGTTTACCAACAAGAGTAATCAGCAGCTGGAAACACAATGACAATTTAGTCTGCAACTTAACTGAAGCTGCAGTAGGTGTATTTTTGGCAACAGCTTCAAACTTTAGGCCATTAAAATCATTAGCAAGCTTGAAGATATGAATGACTCATCTACTTAAGTGCTTTCATAAAGAAACTGAGCCATGCGTTCATTTGCTTATACAAAGCTGTTCTTACCATTTATCAGTGTCACGCTTATAATTTAAGTAATTTAACCACTTGAAATTTTAAAAGAGCGTATTGTGATGTCCCAACATTTAAATGATCAAGAAGTAACTGCAAAATTGTGTTCACTGTCTAGATATATGAATATCAGATTTAAAATGGGAATCCAACTCTAAGTGTATGAAGGTTTAAACAGAGTAATTCTGGTGACTTTTTTACTTTTGTCCTATTGACACCGTATGCACTGAGATGGTACATTTGGCATTCATGCACTTGGGCCTTACAGCTGATTAAGGCAGAAACAGGGTTTTAATCTGAGCTCTCAGTTCATTCTCTGGACTGAAGGTGCATTAGTGGCTGGCCCACAGCAAGCTCTTGGAATGAAACCCCAGCTTACAGTTTATACTAACCTGAAGGAAACTATGAATCCTGAGACTCCTTTGGGAACCACACTGAAGCATTGCTTCAAAGGCACACTACTCACCTGGGTTAAAATACTAATGGAGTTACACAACCTCCAAGTACCAAGGGCACCCCCAGTACCATTTGCTTCTTGGCTGAGTACTTACTTTGTGTACAGAAACTCCTTCATTTCTCACAACTGCTTTCAAACATTTGCCACTAAATGTCCTACAGTTTCCTCTCTGATTTACCTCTGAGGAAATCTGAAATAAATAATATATCCATTTATTTTGTGCTTTTGCTAATTGTTTCCTGAACAGATAGAGTAGTTCAAACTATACTTGATGATTTATAAGCTATTAGACTTGTCCACATGAACTCTTCTATATGAGAATATAAAGCTTAATTTGTTTAAATGAATAAAATAAAAAGCTTCTCTACCAAAGCAGCAAAAGAAAACTAAACACAAAATCTAAAAGTGAAAGACACACAGACCTGAGGTGGAAGTTTAAGATATTAATGGAAAGATAATTTCTCTTTAAAAACCTAAAAAATTGATATAGATTTTTACCTCAAAAATTCCCCATGGGAACAGTCCACTATCAGTACAGAATATCAAATGAAGAAAAATATTTTTCACTAATTCTGAGGGTTTTGTACTTGTATTTGAGAATTCCATTTAATTTTTCCAAAAAGCAGTGTCAACCTGCCTTTCCAACTGTTCCCTCTTGCAACAGATCTCCCAGATACCCTTTTCTTTGTAGAATTCTTTTTTAAAGTAGAAATGAAATACTTCCCTAAACCATCAATTTAGTTAGGCATGTCAGACATTTTTCTCCTTTCTACTATCAAATATAACAGTGTATTGAAAATAGCAGCACACATTTATACTCCTTAGAGCACACCTACCTACCAGTAACTTCCAGAATCTTTCTACCCTACTCTGGATTTACAAGGGTGTAGAACATCCCTCTACATCTTCACCTTCTCCTGACATCAATGCCACAAAAACACCAAGTAACTCTCATGAATGCATTTTTCAACCCAATTATCTCTGTATGATTTAAAGTTAGTCTTCCAGACTTAACATGCCATAGATACACCTCACAGCTGGGAAAAAAACAAGCTCTAGCTTTAGAGGACATTCATTATAGCAGAATGCAGACTTAACTAAATTTAATATTGAGAAAAAAACATGAGAATCAAATTTTTAGCATAGAAAAGCCTACAGAGACCTTTCTATTAAGTAAAGACTTCCTAGGAAGATTATACAGAACAAAGCAGAGCAAATTTAGTATAATCCTTTCACGGCAATGAAATTCTGAATCCTTTGTAAAAAGCTATTTAAGAAGCATCCAACAACATGCATCTGAGCAAATTCCTGCAATGCATCCAACAAAGACATATTAGCCAGTTCAGACACAGTAAATAAGTACAATATCATTGCCATTTTGCAAATGCCATTATTTCAAATACTGTGTATAAAAGAGTCGGATGATTCAATCTTAAATTCAAAAAGACTCCTTGCAATGTTAAGGAAAGACAGTCAGTGAAGTAGCTTTGAAACAGAATGGAACATATATAAAACCTTAAATGACCTGAAATGTAGACCTAAAGAGAAAATCCCTTGTGACTTGGACCAAATCTGTGTGTTCCTTGTACACTTTCCCACTCAGAGAAGAAAAAACCTCCAGAAAAAAAGCAAACTTTACACAGTACTCCATAATATAGCTAAAGGCTGAATACTGTGACCAGCTGGAAGGCATCTAAGGAGTAAGGGATCCTTCATACTGTTAACCCTGCTTAGTGAGCCTGGCAAACCTCACTGGAGAGTGAGTGTTAAGATCCAGATAAACTGTTCCATACCTGTTTTAGAAGGCAGGCATCTTACCAGTGGAAAAACACTGGCATATTAAGGTGAAAAAGAAAGCAAAATTCTGCAATCCCTTTCCCCAGGAAGCACTCCTTTCCTCTCACTTGACTAAGTGACTTGCCCACAACAAATCTGCTCTTGAATATAAAGACGGCCGGTAACTTTATTGTATGGGGAGACACAGAAGAACAGCAAGTGGCCAGCATAGTAACTTGCTTTGTGAGCCACGAGTAACAAACAGGCCTCACAGTTCTTCTGGTTGCTGCAGACAACAAAGTAAACAACAAAAGTAAACAACAAAAACTACAAAAGTAGTTTTCCTCTTAAAAGATTATTTCACATGGTGGAAAAAACACAACTCTTTGCCCTGCCCTTGTCTCTAAGGAAACACACAGATGAACACTGCCTACAGGTGATAGCTTCCTCAGGACAGAAGTCATGCTGGATCCCCCATCTTGCTCTAACAAGAAGAAAAAAAATAAAAAAGCAAGCAGTTTCTCTTATCAGAGAGCCTAAAACCTATATTCTGCAATATTTTTAAATTAATTACAGAGTAACTCAGCATTTTATAAGAAAAACCCAATGATGCTTAATCTCATTAGTGAGAAGAAAAATCTCTGTCTTCTACTGGCACTGTTACAGGACTTGCACTGTCATAGCCATCAGAATGCTTGTGTTCTCTATTGTAAAAGCCTTCAAATACTCCTTCAAAAGAAAGATTGTCTTAAACTATGTTACTTCTCTTGCAAATGAAACATTACTTATTATATATAGTATTTGTGAGGCCACAGTATAAGAATGACTTTTTTTAGAAGTGCGTTTGCAGCTGAGTGATATGATTGGCATCTTCAAAAAAAAAGATCTAAAGATAATAACTGGGGTGATAAACAAAAACATACTGGCACACAGATGCAGTTTCAATGGGAACACTTCCAATAACATTTCCCAATTCCTCCTACTGAATTTTTTAATTCTCCACTAATATATCCAATATGATATTGGAACAGTTGAGTTTGTCAGTGACTTGTCTAGATATCTACAATTACATTCTAATATTGTTGAACTTTTCTGATTTAAAAATCCCTTAATTTTCAGGTTTCAGCGAAAGCTCCACGGACCAATGAGTAAAGACACATTGAGAACAAACTCCCCAATATTTACTGAAGGTTTATGTAAAAGATTGCTATAGGGAAGGAATAACTTAAGAGCTTAGACACTGTTTCATTTCAATCAAATTGATTATTTTGTGAAAAAAAGCTACTCAAATGAAACAAAGCACGGTCTGTAACTGCACTTTTCAAGTACAAACATCCTTGGCACAGCTTGCTCTTAAAACCATCTTTTGTGCTTTGTAACAAAGACAGGGACCAAAGGGTGGGATTTAACGTAACAGATGGAGGAAGTTCAAGTCAGCAAAACAACCTATCTCTCTAAGCTACTTTTTTTCCAAGAGGAGGGGACAGAATGACTGGTTCAGAAATACAAATTAGGAAAGGTCAATTTTACCACAAATATGCGAGACAAAGACAAAAAGCTGAGATTCAACCTGAACAGAACACCAAAAACAAAAGTACCAATTGTCAAAGAACCAATATCTTAATAACCTGGAGTGTGGTTAAATGGGGATGGGATGCACTTCAGTTGCCTAAAGCAACTCTAATGAAGCTTTGAAGATGTTCACTGATCAGATCCTAACCCTATCAGATAAAGATTACAGCTGAAGGACCCCTGGTTTACAGGACAATTTGGACAATTTTCAAGAGGACCTGAAAAAGGCACACACTTGATACATAAACTATCAAATGAGATCCAGCATTTGTTTCCATTTATTCAATCCTCTAGAACCTGGATCTACAATTTTCTAGCTGGCAGACTGAAAGTAAGTTGTTAATTCAATGTAGTACAGGGTAGAGTACTTGGAACTACACATACATGAAATAAGAAATCACCTTTGGAAAAAAATGTTAATTAAAACAGCTTCAAAAAGCTGTTATTACCTCAGTATTGATTTTCTCATGTGGAAATTTTGGGTAACAAGGGATCTTCCAAATAAAAACATTCCTATATGAAAACTTATTTGTAATATATAAGTACAGAAGTGAATTATGCTTTGCATGCCCAGAATCGTCTTTCATTTTAGAGTCTTCATCAAAATCACTTCCAAACAGGAATGACATTAAAATTTTGCAGAACAGCCGGCTCATGTGAAAACAGCAAGATGTGCTGCCAATAGAAGCACTTCTCTTTAGAGGCTGATCCTGGATTTCAGTCTGGAGTGTTTCACCATTGCTTCTGGGAAACTGCAGTAATTTTGAAATTGCTTATGTGGACTACATCAAAGAGTCTGTTTACTTCCAAACTGTTAGAAATGTAAGGAAATTCAGTCATTTAAACACACTCTCAGCTTGCAGTAACTATGAGAACAATTAGTATGCCAAGGAAAAAAAAATGTACCAAAAAAAAAAAAAAATAAAATTTCTCCTCTGGAGGTTGAGTGCAATCAGTAGTTTTGGGAAAAATGAAGTTGGTGAAAAGTTTCAGCTCCCAGTGCCTCAGAACGCCCCTCTGAATAGCCATTTAAACTCATCACAAGAGTACTGTACAAACTTTGAACATGCTGGCCAATCCAGGTGTTGCACTATGCATATAAGTTAAGTTTTAAACCCAACAAAAAAGTACTTGTAGCAACCTTGCAACTTGCAAAAAATCAGCCAGAATTTGGTTATGTAAAAAAATATTCATCACATGGTCTTATTTTTTTGAAGGATGCTTTCTTCTCCCAGATGTTTAATTTAGAATGCTGAATCAGACTGAACTTACAGGAAATTAACATGGGAGACAAATTTGGGCTGTTCTCCGTGAAATAGACTCAAACAATTTGAAACTTTTGAAGTGTAATAATCTATAAAATTGGAGCCATCACATCATCTATGTTGAGTTTCCTTAACTTGCTTCCCCTTAAGAAAACAATTCCCAGGGAAGCACCTTCAAACTGACAAATGCCACCTATCAATGCAAATTCTTAAACCAAATCAGCCTTTCCCACAACTGGGAGAGGAGGTGGTTGCCTGTCAAGGATCTCTAATTTTACAGAGTTTAGGTCTGGTTTTTTTACTCAGTGATTATACATTCTCTTTAAAGGCTGAGTGGGTTTCCTGCTTTGTTAAGGAGACATACTGAATCTCTCCAAAATAGAATGAGACGCTCATTAAAATGCATTAAATGCACTCAAGTAGGAAAACAGCATTTACTTACCAAATTTCATCAAGGAACAACAATGAGCTGCTGCTCCTATCAAACATACTTCCATTGATTTGGGATTCATTATCTCATTGCCAAAATCAATAAATGGGCAGCATTTGCTTCCTGTAGTTTTCCAGCAATCTTAATTCTATGCAAAGATCTTAAACCCCCTGAACAAGCTGCAAGATTCAACCTCATTGACCAATACTTAACTGGAGTGCTGCCTCTGCAAGACTAAGATAGATGGAATAAGCTTTGAGGGAACAGTCTTTAAAATGAGACACGTTCCTCTGTAATCTCACAGCCACTGACATGGCAGGCCCACAGCCAAAACCACAGTGCAGTTTCAGAAATGAACTGATTCTCTAGTTCTGGCCAATTCCAATAATGAACTCTGGCTCTTGCTGAGGGAAATCTGAACAAGAGGTTTTCAAAAGGACCTCACTATTATGCATGGCAAAACTCTAATGGCTCCAGTAATGTAAGTATCTTAGAATAACCACACATCACAGAATTCAGATTACAATTTTGAAATAATTATGTGGAAGAAGCTCTTCCAATGAGAGCAAAATGAATTTGAATTTTCTACAGACAAACAACATTTTTCAATTACCGGCAACGCAAGCAATTGTTTATTTTAGGATTTAGTCAGTCGGAATTAATGTTTTCCTGAACATCCAAGCACTGACCACAGACAGAAATTTTGATCCCTTTTCCTTTTGCAGTTATAGATATCACTGAGTGTCCCCTTAAATAAAATCTATTCTAAAGGAGAAGAGATAATGAAAGATTTAGTTCTTAAAATTAACTTCACACAATATATTTTTATCTAGGGTGACTTTACAGAGAAGCTCTTTAACAGACAGATTGCTTGATGATTAAGTGAGCTATGCTAATGCAACAAATGATCCAGGAGGCAGGAAATGATGACTTTAAATCACCAATATTTCTAAATTTAGATCTTCAGCTCTTCTATACTGTAAAAATCAAATCAACAGCATACTCACATCATCTAGAAAGGGATTTTGGAAGACTATTCAGTATAATAACATTACAACTTCACTAGTGAAACAATGAAAAAAAGACGTTTAGGTAAGAAAACAGAGGAACCATGATTCTTTGGCAAAATGGTTGAATTTCTACAATTATTTTGTCAGTCATATTTGAGATGTGCTGCTGGCTATTAAGAGTACTTTCAGGAAGACTTTGACCACATACCAGATAGTTCCTTAATATGTTTTGAATGGTTTGTCACTGAAATTGTTTTTGAAAAATATCCCAGACTATAACAAATCTGAGTCTGACAGCTTGGGAAGCACTGAGCTGTAAAAAACTTAGGTCCCAACATTCTCAAAGTAGAGTGTCTCAAGACTGGGAACTGGAAAAAAGTTATAGTGACAATGAATATACTTTCAATTGAGATAAAAGATGTCACCAATAAAATTTTGCACCGGAGCTTGCAGCAGTCTTTTCAGTCACTAAGAAAGAAAGGAAAACTCTAATTTTGGTCTTCTAAGAAAGTGGCTGTTGTATGGAAGTACTATTATATTCGAAAGAAAACACTTGGGAATCAAAATATCACTGCTCCTTTTAAAGTTCTAGTAAATGGGCACAGAAAAGATAGTTGAGGGATTTCTGAGGCCCTGAGCTTAATTTTCTTTGATTATGAGTTAGCAACGGATCTAGGAGAAAGGCTGCATTTCCCCTCCAGTAGGAGCTACCAGTTTACTCAAAGATTATTGTTTTCTCCATGCTTCAGAGTTTCAGAAGTGGCACCAATCAGAGAAATTATCAAGGTATTCTGTAAGTTTCAAGACTGAAGACTAAGATTAAATGTAAGTGCTAGATTTTTTTCTAAGAGCTATGGCTCCAGTGTCAGTAACTATTGGAAAGGTGTTAAGGAGTAGTAGAAGCCCACAGTCTCTGTAGGTCTTATCTCTAATAGGAATGAGCTGAGCCAGATTATAGGAGTACTGGATAATTTCTAGACTGTTTCTTGTTCATCTTCTCTTTTTCAGAGATTGCTTTTACATTACCCCTCTTATACAGAATCTCTTTAGCACATACAACACTGACTGAACTTGAAAACATCAATTTAAAGCTTCAAACTTAAAATGTAATTGGAATGACAGGCTCCTTTCTTATCAAGCAGAATTTCCTGCCTAGTAGACACTGGGTCAGCATCTGAACCAGCACTTTGTGAGTATGTTTTCCAGCATGCCATTCAAGCTCAATCCTGAATGCAATTTAGCAAACTGACAAGGAAACTCTTAAGAGGTGGAAAGGCTGAAAATAGAAAACTTACTTAAGAAGCTACTCAAAGACTTTATCCCAGCAGAACACCACTATGTCTATACAGTTTCTAAGTGATGAAGTATTACCAAGCTTACTTAAAAAAACCTTCCTGTACACAGAATAAAACTTAATTACAAATGCACTTGGCTCTATCTTTTTACACCATACTTGGGGAATAGTATTTAGCAATATTCCTAAACCTGACTCTTTCTTCCTTTTGATTTCCAGAAACTGGTATGTTTTCCACACAATGAAGCATCACAGTATTAGGATGACTGAACAGTGACATGTCGTCACCATGCCTTGCTGCTTCAAATTGTGTTCTAAAACATTCATCATTTGCTTGCCTGTCCTCTTCTCAACTTCATTTAGGAGAAAAGTTTTCAACTAACCATTTAAGACAAATCGAATTCTCATAACTTTCAGACTTTTTTCTGAAGAAGTTAAATGACTAGAAATACCTATGACAAACTAAAAGGCCATGCAAGCTTCCCCTGTGGCTCTTTCTCCAGTAAAACACACAGCAACATTATTGCCCCAATCAAAATTTCTCCATAAACATTTACATATTGCAGTCTGTGGCAGTTTTGGCAGTTTCTCTCATACCATCTTTGTGTGCTAGAACAAAACTCAGGAAAGTTAAAAGAATGTAAGTCAGTTGCTTAAGGCCTACTACTTACATTATCCTCATTAAGGAAAAGTGCTAAAGCCTAAAGCCTTATGGTTGGGATCAGAGCTGGGATAGAGAACAGAAAGGAATTACAACACACATCTGAGTCATGTTTGCACTTTCAGCACCCTGTAGTACAGGATGATGACCCCTGCAATTCTGAATTAAAATTTACATTACTTGCTCTAAATTGTTAATCTTAAAAACTATTCACAGGCTGCAAATTGAGAACCATTCATTAACATATTTAACACAAGCACTTAGTTTATTAAGTTCTAGTACACTAGCAACTTGGTTGATAGTCATTATCCAACAGTCAATGCTGAGACACTAAAATCAATTCTGAAAAAGAGACTAGCAAGTTTAAAATTCTGTCTAAGTAGAAAAGCATCCCAACAACCTCAGTGTTATGAATGACCAACATAAAACAATCTCAAAAAACCAGGATGAAAAAAACATAGCTTTCCAAACCATGCTTTATTTCACTTGAAGTGACACTGCAGAGTACGTGTTCTATATCTGACACAGGCTGAAGACAACTTAAAAAGAAGTGCATGAAGTTTCCTTCAGTTCCTTCTGAACAGGTGATAATCTGATTCTCAACAAGACATTTAAAGACATTTACTAAGACCACTTCCTTAAATAAATCCCAAAATGTTGTCAAGATAAGCATGACAACTTCACAGACTTACAAGAAAATGCTCGCCACACATAGTTTAACATCAGATTGCAAATACCAGATAGTAAGAAAGCATGCTGAATAGCAGAAACACAATGAAACATCACTAACACTTCCCACATTTGAAAAGTTCTTACCTGGGTAAACTGCCTGTTAAACTTCTTTCACTTGATGACGATGATGATGATCCAGGTCTCTGATCTGCCTTCCTCCCTAGAGTCTCTGTTGCACTTGTCTGAGGTTTTTCACCTTCCTCTTCTGGCTTTTTTTTTTCAGTATCACTTTCGTCACTGCCTTCTCCTAAGATGTCATCCACCTGCCAAAGAGTGAAGGAGTCAGTTTATCTTACAGCAGACTTCTCTGTATTAATCTTTCATAATTATCGGATCACTCTTCAATAATCCTTAAGAATATGCTTCAAGCTTCCTTGGCCTTCTCTGTCAAAATTTAAATTAAACACCAGTGTCTTCAACACAGCCTCTGTAACAACTCTAGCAAGGTTTTATTCAAATAAAGTGTATTTATTCTATCCTTAGCTTAAGGCACATATACATATACTCACATACATTATAGTCACACAAGAAACTATTATAAAAAGAGTGCTGCCTTCTGAAATTAAGGGGATAAATGATTTATACTATCGTAAAATACTGATGCATGCTTTCTAATAGACACATTTTAAATTATTGTAACATATAGAATCACTTGGGCAAGGCATATTAATCTCTAGTAAGAATTCTTTTATTTACAGGTATTCCTTGATACATGTAACTGTAAAGAAGTCTATTTCTAAATAATACAGTATGAATGAAACAATGTACAAATCTCATTTTAACCCATCTAATTGTGCTAATTAATAAGGATAAATATATCAAAAGATGTCATGTTAAAAAGATAAAAGATATCATGTTTGTTAAATAATTGTTCATCCTTTACTTTTGAGAAGTTACCATAGGATTTGATAGTCCTCTAAAAACCTATGAATTTGCTGTGACAGGTCTGAATCTGCTGAAACCATTACTAAAAGTAAATCATACTCATGAGCCACCCTAATGAGCTTCAGAAGGTTATATTCTTTGAGTTAGCATTCAACCTTCAGAAAGACATGGAAAACAAAATAAAGGTGAAGAACGCCCAGTCTCTCAAGTTTTGTGAATGGTAGAAGACATGGAAATAAGACATATGTGAGCATTTCTCTATTGATAGTTGAGAATTTTTCCTAGAAGCAGTTTATCTCCACATACATTAAAATATGCTTCACCACTACTCTTTGTTCTCACTAATCCAAACCTGCTTTATCAAGAAGAAAAATATCTGTATATGAAATTGGACTAAAAGGTTTTATGCTGTTTGTCTGCTGCTTTTACATGAATAATCCCAAAAGCTAAAAGAAACTTTGGATCTTGGGGGAGCTCTAGGCAAGAGGTTTAATACAGCATGCATTCTACTAAGACAGGCAATTAACCATTAAACCTTAAGCATCCATTTCTGATCTCTGAAGGTTTGAAACTCTAATAAAAATGGAAATAAAACCATAAAGACTATGAATTTAAAAAAAAGAGGGCATGCTGTGGTTTAGCTTTATTTTCATGAACTCAAAACTCTTAATTTCCTTTTTCTCAGAGAGCCAGGGTTAAGAACACTGAAATTACAGGACAAAAACTGAGTGGAGGGAACATCTCTATTAAATAAGTAGCCACAACCTGAGTAGTGGAAGACTGAAACAGACCAATGGCTTAGAGAAGTTATGTTAAAAGTATTGCCATAGGCTCTTTTGTGACAAATACAGAATTTAATAATCTGATAAACTGAACCACACACCACTACTGCAGCCTATTGGTACTACCAGCAAATTCTCTTCTGCACAGTAAAATCTGTGTCACTGGGCCATCTTTCAAGTTTACCTCTACCTGCAAGTCTTAAAAAACAAAACAAAAAAACCTGCAACAGAACAGAAACTCAAGCTGCATGCTCAAGTTCAAGTGCCACACACTACTAAATTTCCTGATTTCACTTTAGGCAAACCTTCACCTTAAAGAAATGAGGCAGTGAGTCCCCAGGTGATAGTTTGTTGCACTCAAATTTTGTTAAGAGTCTTTTTGTAGAAATAAGCACTATCTAAATATCCATAGACTGGAATACCTAGGGAGTCTGTTGATGCTATACAAACAGAATACTAACGTACATAAACTCCTAGAAGGAAGAGAAAGGAACAAGGAGAAAATTCTTATAAAAACACAGTCTTTGTTAATCTTTAAAGAACACCAAAGATAACACCACTGTAGTTTTATTCCCAGCCAACAAAAAATGTCTGGTAAAGACTAGAAATACCCATACCTGCTCCCTTTTCGTTTAACGCAGGTGGACATTTCAGGGATTTCAGCTTGCTGCACACATCACTTCAGCTCCTATCTTGCAAAACTTTATAGCAACAGGTTAAAAAGCTGTAGCAGCCTACAGCTGTACTGCTCACCTATTTTAAAACAAGACAGTATCACACTTCTTGTTCTCAAAGCCTTCCTTTAAAGTAGAAAGTATGTTTTGCTGATACACAGCAAAGAACAGCTTTGTCTTGTAATTCTGCAAGCCTAAGAACTGTCAGTCTGGCTATTAACTGAAGCACAGTTTTGCCAGAAGTTGTCATAACTTTCTTCTTCTTCCTAGAGATGTAGCAAGAGACACGCACAATCTAAATTTCTTTTAAAATAAATTAATCTAATTTGTTAATGAAAGAACACTTGCACAAGTTGCTCAAATTCTGTCATAAGACACCACTGACATATTAGGCTGGAAATCCTAACATTCTATTAAAAATGACACATGGCAATTTAAGAGGGCACAGAGCCTAGGTTTTGAGTGATCTTTTCTGACACTTCACTGCCAAGGGGAAACATCAGTAGGAAGCTGCTAATGAAGTGCTGAGGGCAGCATGATAGCAGTATGTTACTATCACAGAATTATACAATTTCTGAGCATCTAAACTGGTTTTATACTATTTAGGTTATGTAAAGAAAGAGAAATTTGGGTAAAAATAATTTAGCACAAAAAGTACTTGGTCCACTTGTACTGCTTCTAATCAGTCCCTCAGAGCAAGCCTTTTTTAGATATAATCTTACAACTATTTTTTGAACATCAAAATACCGTCAAGTAACGTCTTGACAGTATCTGCTTTCATGTAGTTTCACTTAAAAACACAAAAGAATCTATGAATGTTGGACACATCTACTGCAGTGTTCCTCTCCATGTGCATTTTGTGGAAGATAGCATACTGATGGCCCAAAACTAATAAGCAACAGGATTCCTAGGCAGCTAGCTAGGATGAAGAGTCATCTACTGCTAAAAGTCACTTGCACTTTGGTCCAGTTTATAAGTTTCTTTCTGACACAGAGTGGCACCTCTGAAGAGGTATGGACAGTTTTTCCTCATCCATGCAGCTTGATGATTGCACAAACGGTTTTTAAAAGAGAATGGGACAGTTCTCAACATATACTCACCATTTTATGTGGAAATGCCTGTTGAACTGGTGAACTAAGTTTAAAACAGTATTTTTTTTTTCCCTAACATGAGACACGATTCAGGTTTTTGCAGCCTGCGTTTTTAAACAGAAAATCTCAGCTTTTATGAAAGAAGCACTAGGACACTAATCTATATATTCTCTTTCAAGTCATCCCCAAAGTCATCAGTGAATAGTGTAGCCAACCTGCAAGTACGCTTAGCTCATTATCCTTGAAAACTGCCGAGAAGCATTAAAGGCTTAATCCATTTGGTTATTCCGTTACAATGGGAAAACCAAGAGTGGGAGGGAACTTGATTTGAACTAATTTCCAAACACTTCAACCTGATTTACAGATTATTTAAACTACCTTTGAGGCTCTAATGTGCTTCAGCTCAGAGGCAAACACTAAACCTCTGAAATGCTGCAACCAGAAATGCAGTCTCTTATTGCACAGTCATGATCAGAAAATGTTATAGAAAAACAGCCATAATTATGGAGTTTACTTCAGAAGATACAAGAACCAAACAATCATCACCCTAAAAAGAAGACACACAAAAGCATCAAAAGAGTTGCTGATACAACCTGCACACCACCCTCCCATTTTTTGCATCTCAACTTTCAAAGGTTTCTCTCAATGAGTCCTTGTTATCACACATTTTAACAATATTCTGTTTCACCATCCCAGGGTTAACTGAAAGCACACCTTTTGCTTAGAGAGACTGAATACACATCACTACATACATATTTCAGAGAAAAATAAGGCTGTTTTCCTTTTCAGAAGTTCAACTCCTTTACTTCTTGTTCAGCAGGATATAGGATATAAAGCTGTTCAGAAGTCACAGTCTAAGCGAAATTGAAAACATTATGGTGAGAACAAATGACAGGAAAAAAACTGCTTTCATTTACCTGCATGCACAAGCTTTCTGCAGTCATCACAGCTGCAAAGGAACTCAAACTATTGCTTTGTAGAACAGCTGGGGTACAGTAGGGCTTACTAGCTCAAAATCACTGCTACAAAAACACTGATATGCTGTGTTCAGCATAGATTTCGTCACACATACGATGAACAAACCCACCCCTAAGATGTGTAAGCCAGCCTGGATCTGCCTTGACTTGCTAATTTTAACTTGGCATTGGCAGACATCAGCTGGCTTCATGAAGCATTATTTGTCAGTGAACTTCCCTCTTCAATAACTCGATTACCTTGGTTTTATTATTACAAGAACCAAGATATAGTTATCAATGTGCTCAAGCTAACAAAACCACCTCAAATAGTAAGCATTGGAGAAAATTATTTCTGGTTTTATGAGATATTTAAAGATGACAGTGAAAACAGCAGTTTTGAAACAGTTTCTGCTGAACTGGGCAATGGGACTGCTTGATTCCGTACAGGCAAGCATGCAGCTTTTAAATGAAATAGTTCAGAAATATGAGCACTGTGTACATGGAAGCATCCTGCATAGCCTACTCAACAGATGGAATTAGGCATGGAGTAAGTTAAGGAAAAAGAAAAGAAGCAATCCATAACACAGTGAAAGATAAGCCCAGCAGCTGAAGAGTGGTCTGTTTCTACAACAAGCTCAATATTAAGGTGATTGAATACCATGCAGGTTCTGGTATGATCTCTGTACCATGGTATGACAGCTATATCCAGTTCTCAATACCTCTGGGATGAAGCAAGTTTGATGTTGGAGCATTGAAATATCTGGGATAGGCAGCTGTCTGTGTTACTCTCAGAGAAAGCAGTATCATCCTATTTGCTACAAGGAGTGACAGGGAATATTATCCAGAGCTGACTGTGACCCCCAGCAATTAGAAAGTGCAAGCTCATATACAAACCCTGTAACAATACAGAGTAACAAAGGTGTTCTCTCAAGATCTAAAATTAATGCCACTACTTTAAAGTTTCTGCAGCACAGCCATTCAGATAATTATGCATTTTGCAACTCATCACTGCAGAGAATTTTGTATATCACTAGGGGGCTCTAGTTCTGCAGCTTCTCCTAAGCTCTATTAAAGTTGTACATGGAATGGAAGTAGTGGTGCTGACACAGGAGCTAGAACACCTGGAGCTGAAGGACTATCACACAGAGTGGCTGTACTCAGTGTACCTGAAGCTGGCACCTAAAAGAATAAAGACTACCAAAGCAGAGATGCTTTCCCTTGAAAAAATCACTAACTGAGCAATTGCAATTATGCACAAGTTAAATTTAATGCATGTCACAACTGATCAAGATCAGCTGATTAAAAAGTTTAGTACAAACTAAACTGTCCTTCAATGCTGTATGTAGAAATAACCTGGCCTCTGTGCCACCAAAATGGACTTGTATTTTTATCACCCCAGAATTCCAACCACAAATTAAGTTTGCTAGCAGGCTAGCATTATGCAAATATTTGCAAAGATTCTTCACAGCACTTAACACACATTATGCCATATTGCATACCTGTATTTCTTTGTACGTTGAAATACAAGTTCCAGAAGATCTTGTTAAAACAAGCAAAAAATAGTTATGAAAAAAAAGTTCAGACTTAGACTGGGACTTGAGCAGACACCTTTAAATATCACTCATGGAGAGTAACAGCTCAAATTTAGATGTAAAAATATGTTAGACTCGTGATGAGGTACAATCAGGCCCTGTATGCAGCTGCTCAATTATGTTAGGGATCAGCTTGCAAATTGTTTAACACGGCTCATGCAACTCATTTTTAACTGTGGCCAATTAGTGCTGACAGCCTAGCTGCATTTCATTTAGCATATGGAGGTGGTCCTATATGTTAAAATAAGGTTACTGAATTCCATTTAAAGAGGTTTTTCTCCATTTTGTTGAGTAAATGAACAGCTGAAAAAGGCTTTCAGCTTCTCTTTACTAAGGCCAAGCAGTAACATAATGTACTACCAGAGGCAGCTGAAAAACCTTCACAGGATGTATGGAAAAGCCTTCTTTCCTATGGAATAACCAACACCTTGTATATACATTCTAGAAGTGGGAGCTTTATAGAACTACTTTCCCTTTCATATAGAGTAACATTTGAATAACACATTTGCTGTAAAATCAGGCACAGTTTAAAAGCCAGAAGTTGTTAATATCTGCAGTATCACAGAGCTCAAGATTTATCCTTATTTGCATAATAACTTTTACTCTATGCTTAACAGAATGATAGCAACATGGAAAAAGAAGCTACTCTCCTAAAAAACCCAAACTTACAAGGAAACAAATTTTTGAACACCTTTGGGAGAATGGCAGAGGATCTGAATCAACTGTTGATTGAACCAGGAAAGTGTGAAGACTATGTAATAGGGCAGAACTATCTTTGCTGACAAGTAAATCAGTCCAGTCTTGGACTAACTAAGTTTTGCCCGGATTTCCCTGTTTTTCTATTAACAATCCATCAATCTGAAAACTTGAGTTTTATCAGATTCCTCAAAAAAGTTAGAAGCAAGCATGTCTACTTCTTTAGTTATATCTGCTTGGTGCAGCCCATTACTAATATTTATTGTAGCACAAATATTTCTACTTAGTTTATGAGCAAAGTAGACATAATAGAAGTGAAGTCTCAGTTAAAAAGAGGGAACAGCCTGAAGTCATGTCAGGGCAGGTTTGGGTTAGATATTAGAAAAAGGTTCTTTACCCACAGGGTAGCTGGGCATGGGAACAGGCTCCCTAGGGAAGTGGTCAGAGCACCAAGCCTGACAGAGTGCAAGGAGTGTTTGGACAAGACTCTGAGTATATGGTCTGACTCTTGGGGATGATGCTGTGCAGGGCCAAGAGTCGGACTCTATGATCCTTGTTGATACTTCCCACTCAGCTTATTCTGAAACATTTTATTTATTTTCCCGTTAACAGCGTGACCAGCCAAGAACTTGATTGATCATATTCAGTTTGCTCAAAAGTCTTATATCATATTTTAATTAACAACTTGTCATGACTGCCATTAAGCTAATTCTTACGTATATAGGCAGTCCACATTTTCATCTACAAAATGCAGGTATTTATACTGTGTGTCATATGAATGCCAAGAGGTTACTGTATGTTTCCCAGACTTCCTCATGACACACAAAGTAAAAAAAAAAAACAACTCTAAAACTAAAATAAGACAAGTACTCCAAAAAAAACAGTGTTTAAATAGTATTTTCTAAGCAACCTGTGCAGAAAAACAGAAGTCATCCACAAATGATTGCCTACTTGAGATAATACAACTTCAATAAAAATCCTGCTCCTATTTCAGTAATGAGTTGTCTCCTTGTAAGACATTGTAAAAAAGCCTCTCCAAACACTTCTAAAACATGCTAAGCAAGCTTGATCCATGATGCCCTTAAACAAAACTAGCAGGCCATCAGCTCCATGCAACTAGTGCATAAACTAATGGTCTGCAGAAAAATATCACAGCAAAAAAATAGACAAACACACGTTTCACATTTTGATAATCCATTTGAATCTCAATAGCCTTATCTACACTACATGTATTTTGATTTTCTCTATCTATTAGGTGAATAACAATCAGTGTCAATGTTTCTGGTCAGGATGATTTATAATAAGCATGACCGATACAGTTTTTTTTAATGTTTATGTCTTCTGAAACTAACAAACAAAAGAGGAAAGCATAGCTGCTTTTTAGAGTAGTTTCAATTGTCCAGTAGAAAATGAATTCTTTAAAGCAAAACAAAGGCAGAAGCAAACTACTAATGGCCAGCTTCTTTTAAGCGCTTATCTTTCTTCTCTCCAATGCTCTGTAGCAGTATCTTAATTCTATCCTGCTGATTTTCACTGCCAAACTAGTAAAAATGGCACTGGAAAACTTTACTCAGTTTTCTGTACTAATCAGATGAGATATGGGTGAAACAATTGTTTTACTATTATAATACATAAATGCTCAATTGCTTCTGTATTATTTAACCATATTAAAGAAGGGTTAATGTCAAAATTGTAAAATGGGAGAAGCAGTAAATACACTTTCCTTGTAATGCAACTGCTTTAAGCTATGTTCTTTAAAAAAATACATTACATTTCTTGGTGCATCACCCAGCCATCACTTCTCCATGAAGACATGCCAGCAACCTGATTCCTAGCATTGCACTCTCACCATTTCTCTCCAGAAAACTCAACTCCCAGGGAAAGAAAGCAAGCAATACATGTAGTCTTGCTGGGTTAGGTCATTTGGTAATAAGCACTCCACAGTGAAAACAAAAAGCTGTTCAGAGCATGGGGGCCAGAGGTGATATAAGAGTCAGCATATGAAGGAAGGTGATAATAGGACTGTCAGTAAGGAAGCAGCACCAGGAAGCACCAACAGACCAAGACCAGCCAATCTGAGTCTACTCAGGTCTGCTTATATCAGAAGATGCTTTGCAAATCCTTTTCATAGCAGTCTCTTACTGTCTCAATGGAGAGCATCATGCCTACCCTTCTCACCTCTCAGTACATGCACTTTCACAAATAGTTACTTCAAATTGTTTTTACAAGCCCAGTTTGAATGAAAGCTCTCAATTTGCAAAGCAAGACCCCATCACTTTGAAGGGCCAAGAGGCCTGGATGACAATCAATAACAACAGCAAGCGTACATACAGGCTCATTATTTTTACTTCCAAAAAAAGTACAGTTTTTAAGAAGCTAACCAAATTCAGCATCTGTACCATTTATGACATAGTACATGTTAGGGTGGCAAACAAGAAAATCTGTATGAGAAACGTGGTTGTGGAAATTTAAAGAACTGTTATGTGTGAGATAATTGTCCAAGGGAGCCCAGCCAGCTATTATTTGCTCTAGAGACCACAGCCTCCACATTAAATTAGTACTTTTTAACTAAGAGGCTAACCACTTACTGAGATAATAGTTTTCAACAATTTGAAGGAGAAAAACACTCTCTCCTATTTCACTGCACAGTACAGTCAGTAACTTGAAATAAAAATCAGAAATTAAGGGACAAATTTGCTTAGGTAAAAGCAAAATGCAGAGTGACAAAATACAAGAGTATAAGTGGCCTTATGTAAGAGCAGAATGTTGCAATTTTAGTCTTTGTATACAGCATATAAATTACGATTTAGTTCAACGAAAAGAATGTGCAGAATATGTCCCAAATCAACAGAACCATGTGGACGCAAAAGTAGTTCATCAGACGATTCTCACTCAAGAAAAATCTGTATACTTAAATGCACTCGTGCACAGAACATACCTTTGCAATGTGGTCACTTTGCAGCTGCTGACCACATATCCCAACCGGATGGCAGGAATCTGCAGCTCCACTAACTGAAGTGAGAGATAGGAAAGCTGGAGGTCGGACTGGTATCAGATTTGCTCCCTCTCTTCCCCTGTCCCAAGTCCCAAACTGACAGGAATTTAAACCAACAAAATATTTTACCTTAGGTGGCAGAGATGATGACACTTGACAAGATACAGATGCTACTCTCAAACACTGTGACCAAACCACAGTACCAAACACAAAAGCCTAAGCATCCTACAGCTAGTAAACTATGTGTGCACAGCTGTTCCAGGATGTTAGTAATCCCAGGCCATCCTGGATCAGAAGGTACTGTAGAACAAACAGAAATCTTTCTGCCTTACTGAACTTGTTTAATCTTACTGCCTTTCTGGAGGTTCCTTTTCCACTTCCTTCCCACTGCTGAAACCCATGCTGGCACCCGTAAAGGACTGGTTCTGAAAGTACTGACACACATGAGGAGCTATGGCTGTCTGCCTTCTGCTATTACCATGGATGTAGCAGCAGCTGAGATATGAGCAATTGAGAGCAGGCTCAGGGTAATTTCTTTTTCCTTTATCACTGACATTTTATAAAGGGACCTTCTTAGATTCTTGCTATGCATTTCTACTATTTACATGGACTGGTGAACTAGAAAGCACCTGAAAAATAACATAAGGGAACTATACTGACAGCCATAGCTCTAAAATGAACAGATGAGAATAATTTGTAGCGAAAAGGAATACAGGAATGAAAACTCCTGACCTTGTTTACTTATTTCATGGTCAAGTCATTTGTCATACACAAGAATGTCAATGTAATTATGACAGGGACACTTATTAAAAAAGGGAAAATCTTTAAGATTATATAAAGCTGACTCAATTTTTAAAAGAAGCTAGCACAATGCACAAGGCTAAAAATCACCCTCTGTGTCTGCAACAAATACCCATGAAGAAAGAATACATTTTACAGAAAAGCAAAGTCAAGGAAGCAATTAGTATGTAAAAAACAAACACCTTATTACAACATAGGACACAACATTGTTGTGAATGACAAAACAAGCATTATAGGATTAGATCAACTTAACTAAATAACTGTGCATGATACAATCCCAGTTATAAGGTTCTCTCCAAATATAATTTAGGAATCCAAATTTAGAAGAAAATGATCCCTAATAAAAAGGAACTAGCAATCAGTTCTGAAGAAACAGTCTCACAAGATCATCCATGAGTAACCTCTGCGAATGAGAGCTACGTCTCATCTTGTACTGAGATAATCAGTTATGAATGGAAAGACGTGTATGCCTTCACATGGTTTGCATGTCATTCCCTTCCTTTGCACAACTTGCTTTAGCTAATAGATCTTATTTCTGGAAACAAATAACAGTCATTTGAAGCCTAGATTCCACTTTCTGTTTTTTTCCTCAGTAAACCACAGCAGATCCACACAACATTGTAGTGACTGGTAGGTCAGGAACTTTCACCTATCCCTGGCAAAGGAGGACAGTGCCACACAGTTCCATCCCAAGCATGTAATGAAGGCTCCAGCAGGTAAGCCCATTCCTGCTGAAATGGGGAACAAGAACAGCTGCAGACAGCTGTTTATTCACCCTGTAGGACAGGCTTCTGCAACAGTTAATTTTCAACACAGACACTAAAAGTAAAAGTAGATAACTTCTCTGTAGAGTGATAAAATTGATCCTGAGAAAACTAAAGTCATACTGCAACAGCTATTAGTGACAAGAGGTTTCTAGTTAGTTATCGACTGCATTTAATTGATTGGAAACCATTTCTTTAATGATTTCTCTTTGGTGAACATGACGGCATACTAGAGACAATTCTACATAAATAGCATTTTTATGGAATGATCTTTTGCAGGTATGTAGCAGATAACCAGTTATTTAGAAGTAAAAAATTATCCAGTCCTGCAAAAATTATTGTAAACAAGCTAATTTGACTATCAGGATTTAATTCTGCTGCCCTTTACTGTCCCATAGCAGAGATAAACAGCAGAAATCAGTTGGAAAGCACCTATGTAGTACAAGCTAGTACAGAAAAAGGGGAAAACATTCTCTCAACTGTGAGGCAGCAGGACCAGGAGGCCACATATTTCCCAAGCAGGGATACATTCCTCATGCACTTACTCTGATTTGACAATTGCCCTTTGAATGGCAATTCTATTACACTGAACACTCTTGTGCTTCCACTTTTCTAAAATTCTAAGTCCTTCATGTCAGAGGGAAAGGAAGCTACCATTGGATCAGATCTCCCAGATCATCTTGGCACTGAAAAAGATACAAAAGACTAAGTGACCTTAAACTGCAACCCAATAGCTGAAATGCTATTCATTTCCTTTGATTTACTTGGTATGCATAGCACAAATACAACTGAAAAAATAAGAGAAGGTAAACAAATCTACATAAAATCAAATTTTAAGAGATGCTTATCCACAGCAGTTCTTCCCAATGGAACAGTAGAACAGCTACAGCTTTTTTACTAGGAAAAGCAACAAACACACTTTCAAATAGGTTAAGGAAGGAGAGATATTTAATTTGGGAATATATAATAACTGAATTCTCTTTATCAGCTTCCATTTTCATACTTCCAACAGAACTTTCCCACATATAAATTACATGCAAATTCTGAATTACCTGGGGCTGTGTTGCCTTTCACAGACTTTTGCAAAGAAAAAGCAAGATTTTCTTTAGATGTTAGCTGCAAAGGAGTTATTTATTGCTAGCTATACCCATAGAAACAGTATATATTAATGCTTGCATTTCCTATTTAATTTCATTGAAAAAAAAATTCCAGTGCCTCCAGCTAAAAGACTCCTTTTGATCCTATCTGAATTTGTGAGGGAATTCAATAGAAATACTGAGGGTGCAGTTTTAAAGCTTTAAATGCAGTTCTGCCTTCACTCTTATTCCCAGGTCTTCCTACACTCTGCCTGCTCCTGGCACTAGCACTCATGCAGCAGCAATGGTGGGTTATTTCAGGAAGCTGGAAATGATAAAGATTAATCTGGGAATGATCTTTTTTGTCCCAGCCAGCTCCCTGAGCTGTCTTGCCTTAGGGTTCCATGATTACCAACAGTGGCTTAGGGCAGAGACACAGCAGTTGAGCCTGGACTGGCTTATGCAGCAGGAAGGTCCCGCTGGAACTTGTTTTCCCTCTCCTTGGACCACATACTTCTAATCCAAACAGCCTCAGCATGAGGACCTAAGAAGTGGGGCAAGAAATCACTGCTGTGACTGGAACAGACACCCTCACTCTGCCCAGGTAGCCTGCAGTCAGCTGCAGCTCTGATGGCTGCCATAGCCACTTGAATGCATGCAAATGAAGCAAAAGCATTTCTGTGGAAAAGTAGAAATTTCACATCTCTTAGTGACAATCTGATGCCAGAAAGGCTCTTACCCTTTAACACGTTTTGATAAAGAATGAGGTGGGGCCAAACACCTTTCTCTGGACGTTAAAGTAGTCACAGTGTGACCAAAGTGAACCGAGTCCCAACTAGCAAGGCTTATCAAGCTTATTTTGACTTTATTTGATAATGATCCTGACAGCAGACTCTCCTGTGTACACTCCACTAAACTTTTGTATTTTATAGACTACGTTACCACATGTCATCTGTTTCCTAAGTGTACTCCCACACAATGCTACAAAATCCTGTTTAGTTACTTGCACTATGTTTCTTCTACATGAACACAACACCTTTACTAAGGTGATGTTAGCAGTCCTAAGTTTTCCTTGCCTGTCTTTTATAGTCAGCTTCCAGGAGACAATGACCTGGCTGACCTACTACCATGTACAGTTCAACCTCCCTGATATATGTCCTGTGTGCACTCCTCCTCCTTGTCTTAGTGCTAATATTTGACCCTTGATAAAATCACATTGGGAAGCTAAAATAGCAGAAAAATCCCACCCTGCTTCTGCACCAAACAAACCCCAAACATACCCTGCTACTGGTTCAGCTGCCCAGGGAACAGAGACTTGGTGGATGGGAAAACTTCTGGCAGCAACTTTTACCTCAAATCACACTCCTGGAACCAAAGCTAAGCCAACTATGGAAAATAAGAGTGACTGGAATTTGGGCTTCATTTTTTCTGAAGTTCATGTAGTCTAGCTTCCAAGCACAATATGCTGCTTAAGCAAAATCATAATTTAAAAACAAATCATTGCAATTTAAGATGTTTATAGTTGTAGGACATAGAAAAACTTAAATTTCTTTAGTCATAAATGTAGCAGCAGAGAGCAGTCAATCACAAAACAAACAGTGCCAAAAGATTCAGACTTTTTACAAGGTTCCTAAATAGTATCTTTAAAGACAGAACAATAAATATTTTATGCAGTGAGTCTGAAAAACGTGCACACTTCCTTTTGACTCAGTGCACACACTGCATCAGCAGTTCATTAATATTTTTCAAAAGCCACATGATTAGGAAAAAATATTAGTCCATAAAGTCATAAACGTGACCCATAAGATCAATTGTCTTTAAGTATCACTGATGATACAGATGGAAGGCACAGATGGATTCAGGGACTGGCATCATGACAAGAAGAAATGCTGTTTCTGGGAAAGTTTGAGATCAAATGGACAAAATACTTCAGAACAAAAAGCAAAGCAAATCAAAAGCTGTCAACTCCAAGAGTTACCAGTTAAGTTAAAAGCCTGGCATCACCTGAAATTCAAAGGAGATCATCACAGCATTTGAAAGTTATGGGACATTTCCCCAGAACACCAGCTTAAAGTTCTTCCAAAAGTCCATCTCAAATTTACTCTGTACTGTACATAGAAAGACCGTCTTTTGTTGCTGAAATATACAGTTCCCTTCTCATACTTTTATTACATTTTCTGAAGGTAACTCAAAGTGCCTGTTATAGCTAGAACCTTGGAATGGACTTACTGCCAAGAACATGTCAAGTTAAATGCTCCTGTCCCCACCCCAATGAACTATCTAAGTTTGAAGATGAATTCAAGCTCCAGGGTAACTGGATTTTATAGTAAAGTCACACAGAAGATAAATTCATGAAAACATGGTGCACAGTGATAGGTAATTTTTCTTCTATGTATCATTTAATATTAGGTAAGACGGTGGCTCATTTGAAAAAAGTGCATAAAATAGTAAGTGAAAAGTGAGCAGCTAGAGAGAGGTTCACAATGAATTGAAAATAAAGTGCTTTTGTATGAAAAGACATGCAGTTCACTCTGCAACAGAAAGCTCCCTTCCCTTGCAAAACAATTATAGCTATGACTTAACAACACTGCAATTACATGTCTATGGATAATGAGGTCCCATGCTCTTTTTTGTCTCCCCAATCTTCCATACAATCTGTGCCTTTTACACCAGCAGAACTCTCTTCGTTCTCCCACCACTGATTTTCATCCAGATTATTTTGAGATTTACTGTTAAAAAAAAGCAAAGCAAATAACCTCTAAAGTGACACGTGGCAAAGCTATCCACAGAGCAAATTCAGTAACACGTTTAATGTGAAAAAGCTATTTTTAAATGAAGTTCTACATTAAAGCTCTACTTATATACCACAGTATTCTGTTTTGCTTTGCAGAACATAAATGCATTTTAGCCTGAGCCGTACTTTTGTCTGCTGCAGCTTTCATTTAAAGTTACTGTAGTGTCATACAAGGTCAGTTCACATACATGCATAATTTAATAAAAGTTAGAATGTTAAAAATCTGTCAGAATTAGTTAAGCTCACCTCTTTATCCATACTCTCTAAATCCTCTTTACATAGAGTGTACAGGGGCATTGTTTCAGACATACTTGGCTGGCGTTTCCTCTTAGATGGACCAGGCTGTTCTTCATTTTCACTTGCTGGTAGGTCGTCTTCTTCAAACATTTGCTGTTGATGTGGCTGAACAACTCTGAAAAAATTCAGGGGTCACACATAAGAAAGATTTACTTGGTTCAGGGCTACAAATAAAATCCTACAAACAATTCATGACTGCCACGTATCTATGACTTTGCTTAATAAAGCTGTGTGTTCATCAACAGGTCAGTCAAGTCTCCTGATTAATGTTTTTATTTTCAGTCTGACAGCTGAAGTTTTTATTCTGCCTTTGACAAGGCACTCACTTCTGCTTTTGCATTGTTTTTTTAAGTAACCATCAAATGTTTCTTGTTGCCAAGAGCTTCAGTAGTTTCAGATGCCTTGCCCTTAAAATACATTAATATTCCTGCACAAGTGGAGTTTCTCCATCACTTGACAAATTTATTACTCCAAAAGCAATGCCTACATTCTAAAGCATTTTCCCCAATCTATACTAGGCTTTTAATTTTGAGTCTCCAAGCACACCCTTCTATTTCTCAGCCTTACAGACAAGAGTTCTGCATGTAGAAAGAGCATTTCTGCAGCATCAATCTTCAGACATTCCCCACATGCTAAACCTGGGTAAGATGCAAAACAGCCAATATTTCTTTTTGGCTAGTGTACTGAAGTATGGTAGCTTTTTCTTTTAGTCTGTATTCTATTACATAGTTAATTACTGTACCTAATTCAAACATTTAGATACAAAATGGAGTATGAAAATCTCCATTAAAATGGATAAAATAATCATAGCTTCATGGGAATTGCTTTATAGTAATAAAAAGATGGACTACATGTACAGCAACAGCAGGAGACTTCTACTTTCCTTAGGTAAATTTTTTGGGACTATTACTTAAGTACTAAAAACTTCTAGAAGCTAAAATTACTATACAATACAATTAACTACCAGTACTGTGTCAAATTAGCCTCCTGGAACAAGGATCTCAGCACCACCCAGAATCCAATTCAAAAGTCCTGGGTCACAAAATATTTATGTTAGCCATAAGACTGCATTTGGAGAATACTACCAAAAGCAGGTATAAAAATGACTGTATTTGAAATCACAAGCAGTTTCAAGCTGCAACTAACAAGTGAGAGCCAATCAACCTATTTCTGAGGGTGACTATAACTGAAAAAGGGTACAGCGTAGTCTCTGCAGACAAGAGTTTCTATGCAGAATGGCTGATTCTCATCAAGCCAGGATTTACAAGACTCAGCTTTAGACCAAGAGTCCGCCACAAAAAAGCCATTATGAACTTAGGCAAATCTAGTCAGCCATTGGTAAGGTCCTACAAAATTATTTCTCCTTTTGTGACCTTGACAACTTCTTAAGCACATTATCAAAATATCAAGGGTGTTTTAATCTCCATACTTAAATTCCAGAATGCATGAAATCTGAAAGCTATACGAAACTGTCAATTTTGCCCATTGTGACAGCTCATATTTTGCAAATACACATCTCTCTTCTCAGATCCCACGGATAAGTGCAAGAAATTTGAAATCTTGCTCTGAATGGGAGGTTGTGAGGGAAAAGAGCCCAACGACTGCCATGCTACCCAGACCTACACTCTCCGCTGCAGAAGACCCCCAGCAACATAGCACAACTCACTCAGCAGCCACGTGCCCCTCTGTAGTCTCTCATTCCTGTACAGTGGAATTTCTTGTGAAGCTTAACAATTTAGATGCTGTGAAAATGAACTAACCAAACAGATTTTTTTGCCAGTTTCTCAACACTGCAAGCAGTTTTTGCGTTGCGTGTTTTTTTTCCCTCCCCTCTACTATGTTTTCTATTTTAAAGATCACACTGTTGTCTTTTGCTATGAAATTGCTCTCAGACAGGAATTTTCTTAGGTAGATGACTAAAATAATATGGCACTCCACTATATTTTCCAAGAAGTTCTTTTAAAGTATTATTTCCTTGCCTTTTTAATATGTAGCCTAGGCAAGAAAGGTGGCAATGCCATTTACATTCTTAGCAAAATAGAGAATGACAAAAGCTATAAGCATCTTACAAAACTCTATTAAAAATATGACAAGCTTGACCATTCCCAAAATTAGAGAAGCTATATGCAGCATTACAGCCAAGCAGATTTTCTTAGACTACAAATAAATCTAAATAAATATAGCAGATTTTTAAAGAACATACTGTCATATGGTTGAGAAGAACTTCTCCTTTTGTAAAATACTGTGAGATTATACTTGACTACATTGCACACAAATATTAATTGCAAAGTAATTGTATTAATAGCTTCTAAAGGCTTCTGTCATATGTTTTTTCTAGTATTTTCCCACTGCTACCAGATAAGAAACACTGGGCCTTCTCATGAAAGCATTCCAAAAGCAATGTAAAGTCTTCTTAAAGGCTTGTAAGATACATTTATTTTGTCAAAAACATTTTTTAATCTTTTACATTTTCATCTGCTTGTAAAGTCAACAAAAATTAAAAACATGAAAATGCAGGAATTTACATTTATTTCTAATTAAATGAGATTCATAGGTACTTTTTAGAAAATAACACCATATTCAACCCTACAGAGGTTGGTTGCTACTTGCCAGTCTTACATCCACAAGGACACGTGTGCAGGGTGGGTTCAACATTTGTGGAAGTAACAAGAACTTTCCTTGATACATCAGGGTAAAAGCTAAAATAATATTAGCATCATGGAAGAGTTAAAATACTTAAAATTCACATGCTCAATTTGGTACTTCATATTTTTGCTGTCATGATAACATTGATAACATTAAGTAGGAAAAACAGTAACTATGAGCATAGAACTGCAGACAAAAATGTTGTGAGTGAAATTAATTCATACAAATCTTCAAGTGTGACTTAAGCCACCAACATCTGCTTGGCACACCTCTTCAAAGCATCTTAGCATTATTTTAAACCAGGGTGCTACTTTTAACTTCTCACATATAAATGACACTCATGTTTTAAGCCTTGCCTTACCTGTTAGCACATTACTAGTGTTCACTAAAATGTAACTCATGGTATAACTTTTTTCTTTATTCTAGTCCAAGCTGCCATTAGCTTTTACATTACTTTGAAAAACACTACATTACACGTCTTATGACCCATTACAATTTTAGTGTTTACAGCAATGTTTGTGGAATACTGTTTCTGTATGAAAATGCAAATTGTTGAGATACATAAGGCATGTCAAAACTCTGACATGCAGGTTATTTTTAGAGAAGAATCCTTCCTGTTCTCAGACAAAGAAGAGCTGCTAGCCATCAGCAGCCCCTGAGCAGCATTGCATTCCCTTTCATCCTACTACATCTGCAAACTTTGTTCACTCTTCCGCATGGGCTGCAACAGCTGTGATAAAAAAGCAGGTGCTCAAGTCTCAGAGCTGAGCACAATGGCAGGACCTGTTGCTTGAAATGTTGACTACATTAACTGACTGTAACTCAGATCTGTGATTCACAGGTGACAGTTACACTGCAAGTTGCATGCACAAATTTAAACTAACTATATCCAATTTTTAATTACGTTTCAAATTGAATCCCGGAAAACTAAAAATGTTGAAATCCAACACAGTGAGAACTGAAACAGCTCTTATGAAATGGTATTCAGACAACTTGCAGCCCTTCGCAATAACCAGCCCTGCAAGGAAGAGGACCTCTCCTAAGCACAAGGAGGTCTATTCTTAGACTAAGACACCAAGAACCATTGCTATGCCACGTGAAGCTACCATGTCCCCAAGGGCTCCCACTCACAGCAGTGCAATTCTGTTTCCCACTATCTGAAATTCAGAATCAGATGAAGATTTGAGTAACTATCAAAGAAAATTACTGGAGGCTTTGACTGCAGCCACCCGCAACAGGAGCGGTTGCGAGAGCCAACAACTTTAACTCTCCTTAAAATCAATGGTGTAGTTAAAATAATTCCCCTCTTTCTGTAGAATGTGAACAAGGGAGCACATTAACTCTGTCAGGACAAAAAATAGTGTCCTCCACCAATAAACTGCTGCACTAATGCAATTCTCTTATGACAAATATTATATCAAATTTTAAACCAGACATGAAGATTTTTTTAAAAAAGCTATTATTAATGAATGCTTTAAGATAAAGCTCACAGTACTGCCTCAGCTCTTCCTCAGTCAAGACATAGCAAAGCTGTTTCTATTCAGCTTTTAGTTACTTCTTTACAGCCTTCCTGCTCTGTCTGCACTCCTAGACTTTGCCAAAACACTCCACAGGATCTTAAGAAGGTGGAACTGCACTGAGGAATAGAGATGTGTCCTAATTAAGAGATTAGTGTTTACAGGTCACCAACTACACCACTAAAACCAAATCAACAGGAAATGAGAATGAAAATAATTTTTCTCAGTATAGACCTTATGCTCATCTCTTTCCTTAAGCTGCTTAGCTGTGAGGTAAAGTTGCAGCACTGAGTAACTGGATTCACAGTCAGATTAAAACATCTCAATTCTGAGCACTGACAGTCACCAAAAACCCCCCCACTGAACTGAAATAAAAGAAGAGAGCAGAAAGGAGACACAGCCTCATTCTACCTCAAAACCTGTCTGAAGCTCTGTGAAACTCAACTAAAAGTACAGCTAAAGGATATTTCTCTCCTTTTCAACAAAATACTCAAACTAAGAAGCACTTCAGCATTAAGGAAAAATAGGCCTAGGTGTGGACAAACTCCTTATCAAGTTGTTGACAAAGGTAGAAAAACCATTAAAACCTATTCTTTTAAAAGCATTCAATGATGTATTAATATCAACATTACCCATGATACTGAAGCACCTTACAAGTGTCATGAAAATTACACACAGGTAAAAGCTTCCCAGATTTATTTCTAGAAAAATTCCTTTCCACAATAACTGACCAAAAAGCCCCAAAACTTTCCAGCTCCTCTCTGGATAAATGCTGTGTCTTGACTAAGTTATTTAATGCTCCTTTTCCATGTCATAGTAAACTAAAACAGACTTTACAAGACATGGTTAAGAAGGAACTGAAAACAGGACATCTTCACAAACAAGAGTCAGTCAAAAAACCTGTGTTTTTCAGAGGAAAGCTGAAATAAGAAGAAGGCTACAAACTGATAACTGAAAAAAAAATAACAGGCTGAAATACTTAACAACAGGAAGACAGAGTGGAAGCATAACAAGCTCCACTAGGACACTAAATCTGTATAAGTGTTAACACTGCTCAAGTGGCATGGAAGGGAGAAGAAAGGCAGAACTGTGCATTTATAATTTGTGATTTATATTTTTTGAAAACTGAATTGCTTTGTAACAACTGCTGTACTCTGATCATTTTGTACAAGGGAATGCAGACCACACTTTACAAAGAAAAGCTTAGCCTTTACCTGGATACTTCTTTACCATTGGAATGAACAAGCCTTGCTAAGCTTGTTAGAATTCCAGAAAGTCAGATCTTTTATTTAGATAATTAAGGATGAATTCTAGATATTTTACACATCCTTAAGAGACAAGGGGTGCTTTTGCAGCTTAACACAAATTTTGACAAAGTCCAGAGAGGTACTAGCCTTTGTACTTCAAAAAGCAGATTGCCACTTCCTCCTCCAGAACTAGTGTCTTTACTTTGTGGTCTAAGGATTAGTAATGAGCACTCAGCCTTATGGCCTTACTTCACAATGCTCAGTCAGCTACACATCTCTTCCATCACTTCTGATATTCCTCAAAAAAAAAAAAAAAATTTGGTTTTGTCCTTTGTTTTTTGTTTAGTCTTCCCATTTGAAGGAATTACGCCAAGAGGAAAATTTTATAAACAAGAACCAACTGCTCAGGTATATTTCATTAACAAAAAACAATCCAGTATTTTAAGACCATTAATAAACATCAAGCTGCCTCACTTCAGTGCCCAGTAACTGTAACATTCTTTAGACTAAACACACTAACTACACACTGAATTTATTTGGTTTGAGGTTTCCAGTTCCACTTCAGTGAGGCACAAAAAGCATCTGGAACTGTAGCATCCTGACTTCACTTCAGCTGATTATTCACTTTAGCTCATTTTCTTGGCTTTTTAAAAAGCAAACAAAGTAAAGCAAAAAATGCCAATTTGATCAAATGAAAGGATACTGAGAGTAAGATTTACTACAGAATCTAGAAATGCAGATAATGTGACTCTTAGCTATGCTTTAGGTACCTGAAGGACGAGTGTTCACCGTGGACTGGCAAGGTGATGGGAGGAGCTGGAGACTGGATGTACATTGACTGCCCAGATGTCTGGGTGCCTTTCCTGATCAGCTTTCCAGTGTTAGGATCATAAATTCGAACTTCAGGACCAGGTTGAGACTTCGGATGGATGGGTGTTGGGTGAAACAGAGCTGTCTGAAATGTGCTGGGTGTATCAGGAAATGTGGCAGGGCTATTTTCTCTGTTAGATGGAGTTAAGAAAAAAATTTCATTAGAAATTTAAATAAGCTATCTAACCAGAACGTAAAAAACAAGTACTCCCTTTTTCTCTAAAGCAGAAGAGGGAAATGGTTTGGAAAATCTCTAAAGAAACATTTCTTCTCCTCCATCTCATTAAAATCTCACCGAATTTAAAACAGAAAACTGCAAATACAAGATAATATCAGGTTTAAATTACTAAAATATTAACAAGTGTGCCTTAAAAATTGTCTAAACACAAAGCTACTGAAATGGCTTCCAGGTAGTAACAGCACAATTAGTATAGTATGATAATCTGCAAAAATGTAACAAAGAGAACAGCAGGCTACTGTATCAATCTATTTGCTCTTCAAATTTGCTCTGAAAGAAAATAAGCAGGTAGTATTAACTTGCAAGTTAACCAAACTATTTTTTTAAAATACTAAACTGCCTATGATCACCCTGCTGCATTTTAAAAACAGCTTTAGAAGTCCCAGCAGAAACACTCAGAGATGAGTCTGCAGGAATCAACATTATAGCACCCTATCCAATTATGATGAAGTACCACAAGAAAAGCAAGTAGATTGAATAATTTTTAAAAAAACATCAAATAAAACAGCATGTTATGCTCCATGAAAGCAATGCTATGTAAAGAAAAGATTCAATTAATTTGTAACAAAGGTTAGAAGTAACAAAAAACTGGAGATGAATTTTCACCAGATGTTTTTATGGATGTTTCTGAAGTAGTCTTGTAGCAATGACACGGTAAACCAATTCCAAGCTTACCTATTATTTTCTTGTTATCTTAAGTTCATTTTGCAATCAAATGTTTTCTCAGACTTCTCCCCTCCCCTAGTTTATGTGCTTTGGACCTATAATCACTGTTTCAAGCAGCTTCACTAAGGAGAAAAATCTTTTCCAAAGTAGCTGCATGTATTGGGTTAAAATAAAAGTATCTGCATTAATACAGATATCCTACTGACTGAAGGTTGGGTGGGGGGGAAGTATGAAGTCAAGATGCATTGTATTTGAAACACAGAAGTAGGATAAAATATCAAGTTTTAGTAAAATGGAAGAGTAAATTAATGGAGGGTGGAAGACTAACATTCACCCAGACATCAAAAAACAATGTTCTCAAGCCACTGTCCAGGTTTCTGCTGCAAACTTAGCAGTGTCAGGTCTCTGAGATATATTAAGCATCCTGTGCAAATATTCCAAAGTTTGACTAAAAACCATCTGACAGTACTTTCTAAAGACTAAGTATCCTAGTCAAGTCATAAGCAGGCTATATGACTTTCCCTAAGTTATAGGGATCCTGTGTCTCTACCTAGTGTTGCATTTGATAAATGCCCTCTCTGCCACATGTTTCTTCTTCTGGTGTCTTTAAAGGCTTACACATCCATGTTCTGCCCTCAAAGGGCATCTTGTAAGTCAAAAGTAAATCCCTAGCATAGTTTATCACACCAGTATCAGTTTAGTACAGAAACCCCACTATGCTGTGCTCCTTCATGTCTAAACACAGAAGGGAAGATCCTTCATTAGGCTTGCAAGATGTGGGTCTACCCAAACATGTAAGTAAAGAAGCAGAGGCTGGCTTGACAGTACCTTGTGATGAGTTAGTTTAACCATGCCACTATCCTGCAGGGGACTGTTATTGACAGCCATTCAACTTCCTCTTTGTTAATAATGTTTTTGGCTGCCTTTTCTACTTACTGTCACCCTTGTGCACTAATTATTTTTTACCTTTTCTCTTTCTGCACTTTCTTATCATCCCAAAACCACATCTCACTACTACCTATCTTCCAGTTTTTTCCACCTATCTTCATGCCTTCCAATTCCTCTTAGAATTTTCAATGATATTTTTCTGTTTCTCTCTTCTCGTCACTACCAAGTTTCACCAAAAAATTCCATACTTTATCAGCTCTTCACATAGTCAAAGTATGTACATTTTTTGGCAGTGTGAATGATCCTGTGCCTTGGTGGCATTCCCTGTGTTAGCATATGGATGAACTGAAAAGGGCAACTTCTGCAAATTAAAAGAGTTAACAACAATAACTGCTAAGGAAAGTAATGTTACCACAAGTTTTCTCCTGACTGTGCTAGTTACTGAACTGCCTCCTGATTCCTTGACACTCTTCAGTTTAAGTAAGAGAGAAATGGATAAAAACAGGGAGTTCTTCTATAGAGCCCAAAAGCATTCCACATCATTCTGAACTTGTCAGAAAACAATTTATTAACAAATCACAGCATTACTGTATGAATAACCTGTTTTCACGGCCCCTATTCCCTGAAGGAATAGCACGTACCTGTGTGTTTTGATGTAGTCATCCTTTAAAGGAAAGAGCTGCTCCTCAACCTTGTCCCAGCGCTCCAGGCAGCTCCACAGCCAATCAGGGTTTACAACATGGAGATCCTTGCAGTCCTGAGCTTGTCGTACTTTTTCTGTGCCTATTACAGAGTCAAACACAACATAACAGTGTTCCCAGAAACACAGAAGACAAACCAGCAAGTAGTTAAAACTAAGAACGTTCTATCATCAATTGTACAGAAAAAAAAAGCAACACTCCTCCCAATCCAACAAAACAATCACAGTATATAGAAGTGACAATCTAAGTAAGATGCAGAACCTCAGACTCAAGCTGGATGAATGTAACTTTCTGAAGAACTGGCACCATGCAAGTAAGCCACTAAGATTTATACAGAAAATCTCTGCATCTTTTCTGCATGTTAGCCCAACAAACAACACAAGTGCACTTTTGAATAACATCTCCGTCACTTGTATTTGTTAGTAATCCAAGAAGAAGCAGCTTTTTAGTGCTGCTGAAGCCTGACTAACTTAACATACCAACTTTTTTACACATGGTTCCCTGTTCATACAGAGTGCTACCTTCAACAGGCTGTCACCCACTCAACCTCCATCTACCAGAAGTGGAGGCAAACCAGACAGAATTCCTTTGTGATGAGACAGGAACAAAGAATGTGAAGTTAAACATGTCAGGCTAACATGCAGTCCAGCTGAAATCACCAACAGGGCATCCTGCAAGTAACAGGTGATCTCAAATTCTGCTCTCTGGAGATGCCAGAACAAGAGATAAACAGTAAAGTTGCTACACATCTGCCAAACAGCATGAAAATCACTGCTGTGATTTAATCCCAGCCACTCTTTGACTCCTCCAATCACCCCAGTGGGATGGGGAGGAGAATAATGGAAAAAACACTAATTAACACTAGTGAGTTAACAACAGCTAATTAAAGAAAGTAAAATACAATAATACTAATAATATGAGCCCTTGTCTGTTTTCACATGTGAGAACAATGAAACAATGAAGCCTTCAGGGGGAAAAAAAAAATCAAGTTTCAGAACAATTCTGACAAGGAAGGAAGAACAGTAAATTAATTTGATGCTTTCATCACAGTTCCCTGGAGTTTTATTTTCATGACTGTCATTCAACAATATGATTTTACTTGTTTCAATTTAGATGAAAATCTTGAAGTACCCACACTTCTTCACGCAATTTGAAGATGAGATGAAGCAGCTAATCTCAAGTATTTAATACCCTTTGTGCAAGCTGAGCTACAATCCACTGGGACAGACAGATGAAACGTACTTGAGGATTGACCTAACTAGTTGGTTAGACAGCTTAGTTTAAGACATCTGTAAGATTAAGAGACAAAATAAACAGAAAGGAGATAATGGTCCTTTATCAAACTGCTGAAAGCCTCTGTTTCCTCACTTTTCATCCCCCAAACCCAATGGAATGCAGGAGTAGGGCTAAATTTTTCTCTAAATACACATATATTTTTTCTTAGATTTAGATCAACAGAAAACAATGTTGTGGGCACAAATACATTTTTTTTTTTCAGCTGTAAATGCAACCCATTGCACAGTTCAGTATGTAAGAGCTGTACATATAAAGCTTTACTCTACACTAATACCATTTTAAAAAAAGGTAACTTAAGGACCCAAGATAAACACAAACAAAAAAGATATTTCAAGATACAGCCCTGTCCAAACCTCTAATGATCTGGACATGGAATATTTTAATTTTAGCCATGAAATAAAAATAAAAACACTGTGCAACAAAGATTAAGTGAAAAACAATTTTAGAACTGCAATTGTGTTAAACCCAGCACACCACTGCAGTCCAAGAAGTTTTAACTGGCTAAAACATAAAACTCTAATAAGGGAGGTCAATTTAATCCCTGAATCATACATGCCCTGATTTAAGAAATCTGTTTTCCAATTAATTATCAGTTACAAAAGTAACTGAGAAATTTCATACAACAATTGCTGGAAATGAGCCAGTTTACAGTGCCAGAAGGAGCTTTGACTGGAGGTATTATTAATATTTAATTAACCTCAATAGGAATTGTAGAAATACCTGCAGTTAGAAACAGTTATGCATAAAGCTGTATTTAATTTATACACAGGGTATATTTCAGAGGAAATAAAGAAAAGGTTCTGAAAGAGAATCAGTTGAATTGATCTGGGAGAAAAAGGATTGAAGAAGTTGAAGTTTAAAGCTTAGCTTGGACACTGATTTCTGTTGAGAATAAAAGAGAAAAGGAATAACAACATCAGAAAACAAACCAGTAAGTAAAAAAAAGGCAACAAGAGCAAGAAGCCTGGTAGAAGTTATGGTTTCTATGCCTGGTATTAGATACTGGATCTAGCATCAGACACAGCTGGCAATACTGTCCTGCACATAACAGCTCTGGAGCTGACTGAATATCACAGACAAAGCTGTCATTTCACTCGTAAGCAAACACAACAGTTAACCAGAGCTAGTGATACTGTTGGACAGATGGAACTATGCTGCTCTTTTTGGACTTCATCAGGGGAAACATGGACATAACTGTAATACTGCACCTTCACCTCATGGTATATCTGTGAAGTTACACCAGGAGATGGCTTTCTCCAACTGTTTTTCAAACTCATGTTTCTGCACTGATGTCAGGTGTTTCATCTTGCTGCCCCTTCCTCCCCACCCCCACATTCTGCATTTACACATATCTGATTGTTTCATACTGCACACATGATGAGGAGCTATACAAATTCCAGTTGACAGGATTGTGACAGAGAACTTAAACATGAAAGCCAAAATAGCACAATTTTGTATGAAGCTGCTACTGGAACTAGATGGTCATTAAGGTTCCGAACAACCTAAGTGTTCTAGGATTCTGGGAAAGCTGGTGACACAGACTTGTGTGTAACCAAACCCACCTCTCAAGAGTCAAAAGTCTTACCTTTCTCACCTCCACAACATGAAGGCTTTCTGCCTCCTCCCTATTTCTGAAGTGCAGTGGCCTATTGCAAACTCCAGCATACTGAAAACTGCATGAGGGAATGCAACTGCATCCTCGTGGAGAGGACTTCCTACTTCTAGCTGACATCTTCACAAATCCAAGATTTCACATGTATAATGTACTTAAAGCAACATTTGGTGAAACACCAAATTTAACTGGGAGGAGAAACAGCACTGTGATAATATGTTTGCTGTCTCCTCTCCCCTTCCCCACTGTAACTTCTCCTTTTTGAATTACGCTTATTAAGACAAAGCAGCAGAAAGATTTTAATCCATCCAAGCAATGGTACTTCTGATGGAACTAAAAACATCTGAATTACCCAGCTGAGCTGGAAATCACTTAGAGAAAAACTAATTTTCCAGACTACTTTTTTGCATTATTGTCATCTAATCACCTTACCCTACTTCAAATTCTAAAGTTGCTTCAGAAAGTTAAAAAGGCATAGAAGTTTTCCCACATGAAGCAACTGGGGCCCAAATTAATCACACCTACTCTCTGATGGATAGAGTGAAGAAGATCGTATTGGCAAATGTTATTTTCAAATCTGGGGAAAGTGCTTATAAATTCTACTTCTGAACTTGCTGAAAACAGTGCTCAGCTGACTGTGGCCTTTGATTCAATTTCACCCATGAGGAACTCAGTGTGAACGCTTAAGGCTGTGCCAGGACTAACCAAGGCATATGATGAGAGATCACCAGCAGCACTTGCAGAACACTCTCCTGATTCCAACACACCAAAATCAACATATCCTTATGGCAGTTTACAACCAGGCTGCCAGACATTGCTCGGAAAATCCAATCACTAAAAGTTTATTTCTCTTCAGATAATCTTTATGTATAGATGTTGATTTATAATCAAATCTTGAAACTCTTCTGCAAGAACACTGACCTAAGACAAGGGACAGATGTAATGTTCTGAAGCACATTAAACCTGAACCTTTAGTTCAGGTTTTACTCTGCACTCTGCTTAACCAACAAAAGCAATAGGCTTATCTGGTCAGTGGCCAAGTTTAGAGCAATGCTTAACCCAAATATTTTTAAAAGACACAGCCCTCAAACACATTTTTCAGGAAAAAAATGCTGTTGACACATCACAGGTGTAGGAAATGGCATTGACTCAAATATATTTTGGGAAATAAAAGAAATTTGGGGCCTAAACTGATGTGCTTCCATTCCTACCACATTACAATAAATTTTGAGAGATCTGAACAGCTCTATCTGGTCTACCAGCAAAAATTCAATACAAGAATCAACTACGGTCTCCTTTATCTCTTCAGGAAGGAACGTAACAAGGTTTATGAAAAATAGTGTGATAACTGCTTAGCCAAGTATGTACACAGCTATAAAACCTCATCCTACAGTGCAGTTTACTGATGCTTAAAGCAAACAGCAGATGTTTCAAAAACTGAAGCAAAATTTGTGCAGCCCATAGACAAGTGGTAAGTACTACAGGATAGCCTTTTCTCAGTCACACTTTATAAAAGCTGACTAGATGATGCAAAGATCCTGTATTTTACAGCAATTCAGGCAGACTATTTTCTGCCCTATGTAATGAAAAAGTCCTAATTTTTTTCAAGAATAAGGATTTATTAATTTTTAGAATTCAGAGTAGCTGTGTCTACATGGAAACAAATGGGCTATCTGCAGACAAAGAGACAAGTATATGTAAAGAATAAAAGAAATTTAAATAATTTATTCTAATAGGCTGGAAAGAAGGCTGTAAAAATCTAAAATGTTTTTCAGCAGCTGTTCATTTCAATGCACCTAGCTATGATGAGGTCATGTAACAGGGGAAACCCCATCACTTCAAGATCTAAGGGATAACTGTTTCACATTGACTTCTTCCCTTTTAGGTCTCTGCCAAATTCTTCCTTTGCTTTCAAAATGAGAAAGCTAATAGTAGTTACCCCCAAACGCTGCTGCAGATTAATTACCTGCCTTTCCTTACATCTCACTTAGTGCAAAGTAAATATGCACATTCAGCTGCTTGTCAGAGTCCCAAGTCTGCTGCTGTTAGTGGTGTCACCTAGAAAGACTGAACCAAAAGGTATTTTAGAATTGCTTTTCACAAACACATTAAAAAAGAAAAAAAAGAAAAAAGTATATAGATAACAATGTTGCCTGGTCTTACATCACTGACTTCTGAATAAAACTCAAGAAGGGACATGCTTTTTTTCCCCTTTTCACCAGCAATTAGACATCAAGCAGTGCTTCAGATGTTTGCCATGGGAGCCAGAGATGCAATATTTGTATGGCTTAGTGTCAGTAAGAGGCCTGTAAGAATTTGCTCTCTAACCATAAAATAATCACTGTGAAAATCACATTGACAGATGAATTATCACAAATCCAGCTGTGACAGGACAAAATTTATATCCTTAACATCTCTGATTAAGAAGTTTCCTTCATGAAATTAGAATGATGCAGCATAACTACTCCCACCTGCCAGAGGTGAGAATAATTGTCTCCAGTTTAAAAAAGCCAAAACCCCATCACAAAACCAGAACCAGTCAATCCATAAGAACCTTACAAAGGGTTATTATTGGATAATACAGTTTTATTCACTCTAAATCCCTCTATTTCATTGTCATTGTTACAGAAATAACTATTAAATGATGATGAAAGATGACAACAGTATTTACCCTTAGGTGGAAATGACTGCCAATTTACCTCATCTAGAATTAGCACAATATGCAATTTAATAATAAAACAACAAAGTTAAAATAGTTTTTCATATTAAGATATACTTTAGTATGATTCACTAAGAATGTGCAGTGGCACGTAATTTACTTATAAAAATAGAACACAAGGATGCACAGATACATCTACATAAACACAGAACCCTCAAACCGTACATTCAAAAAAAGAAATCAAATTAAAAGTCAACTGCTTCTCATTACCATGTGATGTGTACCTTAATGTGTTTTTCAACACTTTTCACTCTAGAGAAATCTGTTTGTTTGGGAGAGTCTCATTTACATTTATCCTGTCAGTTTTACCCCATCACACAATAGTTGCATCTGATGTATAATTACATTCCGAAGTCATCTAGCTTAAAATAAACAAAGCAACTTTGAAATGAAGCATTTTAAGATTTGAAATTGGAAAAACATCTCTTATATTGATGGCTATTATGTCTCCAATGAAGTATGATGAGCTTGCATAATTCCCTGCTGAAATAAGCATTACTATTTATGAAATTTTAAAACAGCTGTTCAGCAACTGTAAGTAAAACAGTGGAGTCCCAAACTGATGCATCCACTGATTTCAATACTTCACATTCACTGTTGCAATTATCACATCTTCACAGCCCAGAATCCCAGCTAATTTCAATGCATCTAATTCCAACTCCTGAGTTTTAGGTTGTTTTTACTACTAAAATGTCTGAGTTTTAGGTTGTTTTACTACTAAAATGTCTATCTCCATTTATATCATATGCTTTTACTATATATATGCCTCTCAACATACAGTTTTATGAGGAAAGTACCCTCTCCTTAAAATACAAGCCAGTGTAACCAAGCTGCCTCTGACGTACGAAAACCCCACATGAACTGCAGTCAAAAAACCCTAAAAATAATAGGTGGCAGATAATGTATTCTTTGCTTATGATGCCTAAGCGTGTACTAAAACTACCTGTTTCAGATGATTGAAAACATGGCAGTTTTACTTTTGGATTTCATGGGTATGACTATCAGATACTTAGATTCCACGTAATTTCAGATGGCCAGCAATGAGGGAACCAAGCCTCAGGGTGCACCCCCCCAAAAAAGTGTGCTAGAAGGTAGAAATGCTGACTGGTAGCCCCTCTATGGCAGCTACCAATGATACACTGCTATCCATTACAGCTATGAAAAAAACAGGCAGCTTTGTCAAAGATAACCTGAAAGTTACACTGAACTCTCTTACGTTTCCTTTAACAAAACAATACAGGTTAAGCACAGTGCAGTGACAGGGTGTTAGCAGTCTCTTAAAATAATTTGTTTGAATTCCATACCAAGTGAAACTAAACCATAAGAAGTCAATCTGAGAAACTGAGAAAGAGAGCACAACTATACCTTCATAGCAAGATGACCATAAACTTTTCTTCGACACAAATTTTAAAAGTTTCTAATCAGCAACTTTGAATCTTTGACTATTATATTGCCAATTCCTAACAGAAAAATGGGATGTGACACATTACATTAATGGGTCCTGCTTTTAACAATTAAAAGTCACATTCTGAGCAAAAAGGAGAGAAAGATTCTGTTATAAAGGCTGCTAAATTGTTTTAGGAAGAATCCTTCCTTTGATTTCAATTCTAATCTCAGTTACATTCAAGTCTGTAGATTATACAAAAGTGCTCAAGGCATGAACTCTAACAGACTAAAAGCTTCTCAAATACCTACCCGTCCTTGCTGCAATGAGATGTGTTGCTTTATCAGGATCATCAGCACTCAATACAAGATTCTTCACAATTTTAGCTCCAAGTGCTGTGGCATGATAGTGTTCCCGTGTCTTTTCAATGGGGAAGTTTGTTGGGTAAAGTCCGCTAAATATTATGGTTACATCTGCCAAGACTTTACTTTTTAGTTCTGGTACTATTTTTCTGATGTCTGGAATTTCTTCAATCTCTTTTTTCAGGTATTTATCATACTTTGTGTAATAATCAGTGTGAACTCGCACAAGGATCTCCTCGAGGTATATTAAATGGTCGTCATCATCTGTATCATCTTCCTCTTCTTCCTCCTCCATGCTCTGGTTTAAGGACTCACCCATTGTCATTCCAGACTGTTCACTAATCTGAGATTCTGTTTCAGCTTCTTTCTTGTCTCCAGACCCATTTCCTGATTCACAAAGGCTTTCCTGTTCACTTTCCTCTTGTGCTTCAAGATCAATTTTGTCCTGGATATTTTCACTAGGTAAAGACTGTGTGTCCCCAGAATGGTTCACCAGACCATCCTTTTTCTCACTCACATCAGTGCAACACTCTTGTAGCAAATTTTCATTCTGAAGAGGTTGTTTGGACTTCTTCCAACTTCTCTTTTCCTCATTCTCACTATCTGATACAGAAGTGGATGACTTTTTGGTATCCAATCCATCATCACTTTCACTGTCACTAGAAAGTTCAAAGTCCAAGTCATTTGTTGTCTTCTCTTGGGTTTGCTGTTTATCTGTAACTGTTCTGTCAACTTCTTCTGAAAAAATCTGCGATTCTTTCGTATCTGCCAAATCATCAGTGACTTCACTGTCCATTTTGTGATCAGTGCTATCATTTAAGGAGTCCTGAGCATTAACTCTATCATGGGAGTTCACATCCCCATCAGATGTTTCACTGCTTACACAAGTACTCCCATTTGCAGTGCAAGTGTCCTTTGCAGTTTTCTTGAGACCATTACTGTGCTCTTCCACACATATAACATTCTTTATTTCTTCGACATCTTTTGCTGAAATCACTGCTGAATCCAATGCCTCAGGTTTTGTAGAGTGGTTTGCTAAGACATGGGCAAGAAAGAAAACATATACATATTTTCCCTTTTTTCAAGATTAACCAAAATTTAATTTTCATTGACACAGAGTTTACATATGGACTTAGATTTCATTATGCTTGGAAATGATCACTAGGCTTTTCAAAATTGTTAAGAATCTCTAGGTGCCAAAGGACTAGGTGAAAGGACTGTCAAGCCTAACAAACACTACTTTTGTACAGAAGTCATATAAGCAGATTTTTTTTTTTCTTTAAATCACAGGTCATAAGCAATTTGTTAACTCTACAAGCATTAAAGGATTTGTCTTGTAGTGTAAGTTTTACGATTACAACTTGAAGCAATGAAAATAAACAAATGGGGGATAGAATTTGCTTCATAAGTCCTTATCCACAACTACACTACAAAAACTTTATTTATAAACAGCCATATCTTTCACGTTACCTAGTTTTCATAACAAAATAATTGAACATTAGTCCTTGAAAAGATATGTGAATTTCAGCAACACAAAGATGACATTCAAGCTCAATTTAAGACTGCAGAATTGCCAGTAAAAGGGCAATAGAGTCAAAAGCAGAAGAACAGCTTTAGGATGTGTCTGCAGACATCTGCACTAGTAGAAAGACAATTAAAGAAAACACAGACTTCCAAAACTATGCACACCAACATTCACTGGGGACATTTGTGTGAAATCATGCCACTTTGTCTCCCTTTTGTGATCATGTTCCTACCCTGCAAGTAACAACAGGAGTCAAGTGTAGAGGACCCACATCACAGTGACCCAATTCAGGTTGATCACAGTATATCTATTGTTGTACTGGGCACTTCTACTTCAAGAAGGGAAAGAGAGCAATGTCACAAGTATTAAATGAACGAAAAAGACCCAAACCCTTGGCTAAACTGGAAAAAGTCTGACAATTCTATCTTATGACACTGTGCTTGAAATACATTTTGCCCCCAAATAATTACCGATCTAGTAATGTGTACTTTCTAAATCCATTATGCGTATTACACTGCTGAGCCTGTTGAACATAAGGTTCTTGTGTCAAGTGCCAGAATCCCTTGTTCAGTAGGTGCTAAAAATTCACACTAATTTTATTAGCATGGTTTAGATCAGGAGGCAAACAGATTTCAACATTCATTTTCAGCAGTGTGTTGAGGCCAGAGTTTACAACCTATTCCTCCAAGTCCCAAGGACAAAGAAGGGGACTGAAGAGGTGAAACCTACAGAGAAGAAAAAGTCAGCTTGTTTTACATGGGGGTGTAAGGGAGAAACTGTCCCCCTCTACACATTCTTCAACAGTTTGGTGCATTGCCAAATCAGCTCTCAGCCATAACACATTACTGCTTCACTTCTGCTCTGGTTGATGCCAAAAGGAATGCTCTCAGTAAGAACTGTCCAGCTTTACCAAGCTACTCACACTGGTGCTGTCAACTTCAGGTGTCTGGGATTGCCCAGATCAGCACAACTGCAGTATTACTAAGACCATCTGAATGACTTGCATTAGTCATGTCTGAAAAGTAGACTAAGTTACAAACATGGTTTAAAAACAGTCTAATTACCTTTCTTCTTCATTTGCATTTCTCTTGATCCAGGAGGTGCATTAATATCTCCTATCCCCTGAAAGTATACATATTTCTTCACAGTTATCAAATTGGGTGCAAACTTCCAAACATCCTCTCTATCATCAATAATGCAAACCATGGAATCTCCACAAGGAAATAGATCTCTAAGGGACAAAACAGTTGATAAATTAAGCCAGTTTTGGAAATTTATACAGCAATGAAAGCAATTTCTGTTGATGCTCTGTTTATGAGCATGTTTGCAGAACACAGAACTTATGAAAAGTCAGCAATATTAAAATTATGGAATTCAAAATACAAGCTTCGAACAAATTAAAAGTTAGTGGAAAAAAAAGGAAACACCTTTTTTAAAATCTGTCTCCCAAAGGTTAAAAGCAGAAAACAAGAAACTTCCATGAGAACAAACCATTACAACATGTCAGTCTAGTTTTCACTGGCTTTTGTCAGCCAACAGCCCAAAGTCAACTATCACAAGGTCAACAGACTACCTATATATGAATAGGTAAAAGACACAAGAAGAGTTTTAAAGAGTAGATTCATTCAATCCAAGTTAAGGAAACATAAATACTAATATCACCAATCACCTAGGGGGAAGAGGAGGTAGAGTACTTAAGATGCATATGAAAAACAGTGCAAGAAAAGAAAAAAAGCTTCTCTTTTGCTACAGTCAGGTGTGGAAGGGCAATAACTTCTAGTATTTCATAAAGCTGCATTAAACCTATCTTAGAAAAAATCTTGGCTTTATACTCTGAGAAAGAGCAGAATGTGAATTTAGACTAGAATATGAATTCAAGGCTCTAGATGACCTAATTTTGAGAAACACTAGGAACAGAAGGTGCTTTTAGCACATTTGAAAGCCAGAATACTAGGTATTCAATTATGAATTAAACTCAAACTGAGAATTTTGGTTTAATTAAAAAAAAAAACAAAACCCCACAACATAAGTCATTATACACAATCACAAGACAAAGTGGAAATACAGTTGTTATTACAAGAATAAGAAGCGTAAGTGAAAAAATGATGCCATGGCATCATGCTCTTAATGTTCTGCTACCACAGAACCCATTAAGCAGAAATGCTGCAATGCCCAACACCTCAGTTTTACTGACGTGATGTTGATATTTAAGAGGCAGACAAAGAAGGACATAAAGACATTAAATGCAGAGGGAATAATTTTTATTTTTTTAGCATATTTTCTGGTTGTTATCCTTTTCTATATAATGCCAAAGACATATATACATACCTAAGATTCCCAGTTTTAGAAAATGGATCAATACATTCATCCCTTGACAATATCCGATGGGAAAAAAGCTTCTTCTCAGGGTCCAAAAATCCTTTTGGAAGAAGAAATTAAAAAGTTAATGTTCAAGATGTTTATTCCTTGTTTATGTATTATACACTTCTGCTATTTCAGTTTGTGCAATAGCAGTGTAACAGACAATTTCAAGGCATGAGATATGGGAGAAAGTACAGTGGATCAAGTATTTGTAGCTAATTCAGTAAGATTAATTTAAAAAACTCCATCCCATTTTCTTTCATAATGGCAATAAAACTGAATTTGTGACAGCCAAATAAATAAGGCTGAAAGAGATACAGCAGGTGATACGTACACAATTTTTGCAACTTACATTCATCTCTCTGTAATTGGTTCTTTAGAGCTACATGCTCTCCTTAGCTCATTATGCCTAGGGACTGCAGGGAAGTCTCACAAGAGTCGGCAATGTGCTGCAATATTTAAGCACAGTAGGAAGTCAAGTGACAGTTCCAGCCGGAGCTCTTGCATTTTGTAGGTTTTAAGTTGTACCTCTAACAACTACTTTGATACATTTACACATAATGAATATATCCTGGGAGTGCTAGAAATATTTAGGCCCAGATATAGTAACTTTCCTGACTACACTCTTAAAAAAAAAACAACCAACCAACCAAAAAAACAACCCCAAAACCAAAACAGAAGCTGTGCTAGCTGATCTTAAAGCAAGATAAAGCGCCATTATTTACAAAAATTATGACTTGGGTGTACAAACACACATGCACATGCTTCTAAACCTAGTCTCCAATAATGAAATTCACCTTCATGAGCAGATCACAGCCACATCATTGCTTAGAAAGAAACTGGTATATTACATGCTAACCTATATTTTTTGTTTTGCTGAATTTGTACTGAAACTAATATCAACTTCTCATTATTCTTATGAATAATATAAGGCAGTCAATGCTTACTTGGGAGCCATCTTTTCAAGTTTTACTGTCTTTTACTTTAAATGATGGCCATATTGTAACCGGAAACAGAATTCAAAATGACTACAGACTCCATGGAACCAACTTTAATTTTCTTTCAAGGAGCTCAGATTTGTACAGAACATACGTTCAACTCCTTTTAACAGTCTTGCTCCCAAGAGTACCTTAAGTTGGGACAAAGCTTAAAAAAAACCTAAAAATCAGTCATCACTTCTGAAAGTTGATCCTGGATGTAATTAATATTGATGTGTAACTGGAATAACTTAAAACCCATAAAAGCAAGAAAATTCTGAGTTAAGGACAGAGGTTCAACCTTAACTCACCCGACTATGCTTAAGAATTGCTGCAAACTCGTAGAATCATCCCCTGTAGTGAGACCCTTGCAGTACCTAGGCATAACGAATTGAGAGAATTAGCTACAAATATTTATTGCTGTACACACAGATACTTTTGACAAACTACAAAAGCTGTCATACAATCTGCTGTTCTCCCCAACAAAATTCTCTTCTGCTATTTGTCTGAATACACAGGAACTCTCTACACTGAATTAGACACAAGCGCACTGATTACATGGCAAAATTTCAATGATGCACTCAGCTGCAATGTTGCCAAGCTAAAACTGTAAGAAAAATGAAGCTGAACTAAAGTCCAAATGCAGAAAGCCCGGCTGCCAGGGATTAGAGATAAGGTAGCATTCCAAAGCTTCACAGTAATGCTTTATCTCTAAACTAAAAATACACTAAGGATAGAGCTAATAAAAGATCCATCTACAAAGATACAAGCCCACCTTAGGAGAGTACAAAGTTAAGCTACCTGAGTAATAACACAGAAAACAGCACTGGTCTCCTTTAAAAATGTTCCTTCCAGGTCAAACTGGTTTCTTTTAGATGTTCCCTAGTCAACTGAACCAATATAACAAATAATTGGATGTTTTCACATCCCAAGGAAAGGGCAGGTAACATTTCATTCATTTCATCATTTATCTTCTTCAACACACCAGGCACCCACCAAAACCACACTCTCCTCTGCAGCTGGACAGGGGAGAGAAAATATAATGAAGGGGTCATGGACTGAGATAGAGACCAAGAGAGACGGGAAAAACTGAGCTGAAAAACTGAGCTTCCACTTAGTCTCATAAATTAGACACTATACTAGGTATGTCCCCAAGTTTCTTGAACAAATTGAAGACACTATAATTATCCTTTACCACATTAGGAAGGACTACCCAGTAGACTCACCTAGCAGAGACTATTACCCCAGTTATTTGTTTCCCATTATCTCAGACTGGCTCTTTGCACACAGACTTAACAAACCATACTGCCTGCTCTTAATAAAGACTCCCTTAAAAAAGAAAATTCATAAATAAGTAAAAATTAAATTAAAACCATCAGAAGATACAATGTTGAAAACTAACTCATATTGGGGATGTCTCAAATCTTAGAGAAAGATTGAGTTAAATAGCAGTTCCCAGGAGAAGTTACATAACAGTTGGAACCAACACGAATCTGAGTAAGTAATTTTATAAATACAACTAAAATTGAATTTCTGAAGAATCAGGTTACCTTCAGTTCTAGTTGAGATTCTACTTTACAACCTGGAAAGAGCTGTTGACCCGATCTTTCAAAAGCTGGGACAACTTCAGACACTGGTGCTTATACATACATACTGTACACATTCTGTAATATATTTACTATAACAAACCATACATATGAATGCTCTCACTTTGGTCCTACTTTCTAAATTTAATTTTCAAAATTTAATTTAATTTTCAAAAATCTGAAGTGATTTCACATCACTTTATTGTTGCTTAATAGCTTCTGAAAGAAAAATTCTCTGTGGTATTTTACAACTAGCTTTTAACTTGACATCAGTTTAAAATATACTACGCTTCTCTCGTACAGAAAAAGAAATTAAGTAAAAATTGTTCAAAGTAATTTTTTAATAGAGAAATTTTCCAGGGAGCTCTAGATAATAAATTCAAAAGCTCATCTTCATAAACATTACTACCAGATATCACTTTGTAAACATGTCAAACTAAAAAAGGGTTTAGGATAAATTATTGCAGCAGATATAAATGGTGTTTACAAATATCAGCTAATCCCACTTAACAGCTGGCAGGAGTCAGCTGAGATGAGAGAAAAGGACTGACAAGGTGTCATCTCTTTTCAAAAGACTTCTAGGACAAAAAAGGATGAGGCCAGAATTCAGAAACCACAAACATATATAGGATGTCTACAAGGACCTAAGCAAACAACCTTTTTCTTATGAAAAAGATCCCCAGCATTCTATTCCAAGTTCTTTCTTTATGCAACACAGAGATAACAAGGAAGAATTGCAAAGACAGCTATGTGAGAAACCATTTAACCAATACTGCCATCAAGTGTTCTCTATATGTATCAGCTATGTATTTCTCTAGCACTGCATCTTGGCTGCACAGGTGGACCAAACAGCTTCTGGCAGAAATCCAGAAGTCTGTGGGTAACAGGAAGCAGCAATACCCTGATTTGCTCATTTGGTGGCTATTCCCTCTATGGAATAAACAGGGTAGCTTGAGTATGATGACCTCAGTAAGTGTCAGCATGTGGCAGCACTGGGACTGCAGGGTAATCCACATTGGGACTCAGAGATTAAAATGGGCAGAGGATCAAATCACACATTGACAGAAGACAGGGAGAGTACTTAGACATAGTGAGTTAACTGCAACTCCTGAAGGCCATTTGCTATACAGCTTCTGACCTTAGAACAGATCATGGCACACAGACTCAGTTGAGGAAGACTGCCCCTTCACTTTCTGACTACCATGTATTTAAACCCGTGGCATAAGAAAACTATTTCTCTTTTGCCACAGAAGATAAAAATGCATTCTAAGGAGGACAGAAAAGTACAAAATTGCTCATGCATTAATAGTACACAGCACTTAATCCAACAGCAAGAATGACAAAGCTTTAGGAAGATTCTTCAAACTGCAGTCAAAGACTGAGTGACATAGAAACATTCACTTGGACTGGCAGAACAGGACATGCCTCAAACCTTTCAAGGAGTATTATCTGGAGACCACAAACAAGCATCATATTCTGATTACAGAAATACTGTATGTTGTCATTCAGAAGTTTCTTATAATTGTCATTACAAGCCTCTTTTAAGGCATTTAGCATGCATAAAGAATTGTTTGATTATGCATTTTTTTTTCTGTAGTGTTTCAGAGCTAACTAGGATAGCTAGCTGTCTAACTGTTTTGCAATCTTCCTTTCTTGCCAAGAAGTGGGATTACTTGGATACTGTTGTTCACAACATTCCTGGCAATATAACACAAAAAAAAGGCAAATGTGAAAGACAACTTTTAAAAAAGCTAGGAGACATGAAACAGCAGCATGGATAGTTTGATAGAGTCATAAACTAAAATATTGTTAATTATACTGTCTTACAGCAACAACTTGATAAAGGGAAGTATGAGGAGAAAATGTTCTTCCAACAGAGTAGACTAAAACTGGCTTTTACACCATCTTGACAGTTTAAACATGATGTCCCTCCTAACGTGACTCAGACCCACATACTTGCATAACCAGGGCAGGTTTCTTTTATGTTTCTCGGAAAAAAAAGAAAACATTTCAGCCAGTGACCCACACAACAGACTGCTACTGTTATAATTCAGATACAAGTTTTCACTTACTAGGTGAAAATATTTTTAAATTCTTGAGAAAAATATGTGAAAATACTGCTAGATTTTTGTTTCTCATAAAGTAAGTGTATCTCAGCTACAGGACACAAACAGAACGGTTGTAAATTAATTTATAGCAGCAGAACTTCCTTTGGTGAAAGGAAATGATATGGGAGGCAGTGTTCCCCAAAGGACGAGATGATGCCACATCGTCGAATTTTACTGAACGTTTATGTTAAGATTTGTAAGACAAGTGAAGTTGCAGATCATTGTTAGGGTCCATCAACATAATTTCTTACTTAATAAGAAGGCACTAGTTAATCTGATTCTCTAACCATCAGTGAAGCAAAGCACATCTGATGGGGAAAAAAAAGTATTCTTTCTAAAATTACAGGCCATACAGGCATTGCTTTGTAAACAATCTATGAATTCTACAGAACTATTTAGGAGGTGGCTTTGAACAAAATAAAGAACAAATACTTGAAAACAACTGCAGAAAGAAAATTAATTATGTGAGTATGAAGGCAGGGTAGGTAAATATTTTTAAATGTAACATACTACTCACCTGCAATTGTATGTGCATATAATCTGCTGCCAAAAGTAAAAACATGTAATTCATAGAGCTTGGCAATTTTTTCCAGGAATTCCTTACAATGAGGACGCAAACGTGTGTGCAACATAGGCTCACCTCGACCTAACTGGAAATGAAATATTCCCTAGAAGAAAAACGATGTTGAATATTATCAAAATAGCAAACAAAAACGCCAGCATTTCAGAGCTACCCTCTTTCCTCACTTCAAATTTATTTGGTCCTATGAGATCAAAGCAAGTTTTGGTCACAAGATTATGTGGATGAATAAAATCCAAAGCACATTTTTGCTCTGTGCCAGGTAGTCCAACAATAAGGCTTTCAAATGCAAGAAGCTGTACTGTTGAAAAATTTATGATGCAGGTGGCTTTCATTCACATCTTTACTTCTGGCAGACTAATCTGAGAAATTTCTCAACCTGTTTGCTTCAGAGAAGTTTAGCATCTCACTACAATCTCAGTGAACTTCTGACAGACTCATTTCAATATGCATTAAGCTCAGAGAAAGTATTTTCTTCATCCAACAAACTCTATCTATGGAAATATAACATCAGAGAGCAAACCAGGAAGGAAGCTTCCAGATAAAGATCCCAGTTAAAAATCTAAAATAATTCTAAAACTATTTTCCTTCAAACCACAAATTTATACTGATAGAGGCATAGCCTTTCAGACACTCAAGATTTTTTAATCCTTAAATTGAATATTCACAGTTCCCTTTCCTCTTAATCACAATGTACATTCCCAGCTTGCTTTTTCCTAGCAATTGTGAACATATGCTGACCCTACTGGACATGCAAGAAGAAATAAAAGAACTAAGCAATCACAGTTTGCATGATATTGATGTTTGTGTTTGCATCCTCTTATTCCAGAGACTGTACACCTTCCAACAAGTTCCTTGTTTTAGAGCTTCCAAATTAGAAATGTTACAAGCCAATACCCCTTGTCAGTTCAATAACAAGTGTCTCATGAAGAAATTAAACCACAATACACAACCTCTCCTCACTCATCCAAGAAAGATTTTTATAAAAATCCTGACACATAATCATGGAATAACAGACAAAGGAACCACAGGATTGCTCAAAAAGGCACTTTGAACAGCAATTCACTGTATCTGGCTCAGACTTGGAGGGAAAAATAGTCTCATTACTGAGAAGTCAGCTTGTTAATTGCAGAGGAAGGAACGCAGAGATTAAAAATAGCTACCTGAAACATCTCTCAAAGTGATTAGAAAGGAAAAGTGCAGGAAAGCATGAATGGAAGAAAGAAAAACATCAATTTAATGTAGAGAAAAAGGAACATATTACGGACAACTTGTTTCTCATTTTCTTTTATTCTTCAACTACAGTTTTACCTAATCACAGAATGTGTTCATTTAAATAATCATCATTTAAATATTGTTAGAAACATTCCTGTTATATGGGATTGAAAGGTAACCCCAAATACCTTATTAGACATTTGCTGGCAGTGCTGTTCTGTAGTATGGATCAATGTCTGGTCCAAATCTACCATGAGCACCAGTTTTCTATTTCGATGTAGCCGCTGTTGATCTTCTCTTCCCAGCTGCTCAGCTTGCTGTAACAAATATTCACTGATAAGCTTAGCTTCATAAAAGTAAATTGGGTTTTTTGCCTTTTGTATACTGCACACAAGAAATCCTTCTGGTACAAACTAACTGCACAAGAAATGATGCCTCAACTTAACTGTAGCAATGGCAGCTGGGGAACAATTTTTTTTACAGAAAAAAATGCTCTCAAAGTCTACTCTCAGATCTTTGCGACACTATTAACTCTTAAAAATCAAAAACTCAACACAAAACTTTCAAATGTAACAAATAAGCAACCACTGATTCAATTTAAGGCCCAGTGTCCTGACAGGAAATAGCAGTAGCTTTGAAGACAAAGGAAATAGGTCTGAGAACTTTTGACTGCTATGTTCAGCAATTTTGCATCATTAAGTACAGTACGTCTGAAAACACCACACTAAGTACAAAACTGAAGCTGCTGGTGACAGAAATGCTACCTATGAACTTCAGATTACAGAATGTGCACCTTCAGACATAAATAGCTAAGACTATGCAGTGCCACAAGGGCACTAACATTAAGAGCTTATAATACAGTAAATATGAGTAAAGATTACGCCTCCTGCGCATATTTACAGACTTTCCAAGTACCACATGAAGCTCTGTGTTCACTGGATTCACTTCTGATAGCAAGTTGCAGTGTTAGCCTCAAGACAGCTGAATGTGAAAGTTAGAGCACTACTAAGCAGCAAGACACAAGTGCAAACTGCCCTCTGAAACACTCCTCTATGATGGGGACACATCCAGATGCTTATATCTTCACAGTTCCCCTCACTGGTGTGCTTTAAAGAATTACCAGGAAATTTAAAAAAAATCAAGTAACAACATAGTAAAAAGAGATCAGGTTGATAAAGGTGATAAGCAGAATGTTCATCTTCAAAATAAACATGCTCCTTTCCCCTACACAAATTGAGGGATAAACAAGCATAGTTTGATAACTGAGACGAGTATTTGAAAAATTCATGAATTATGAATGCTTAAGAGTATTTGAAAAATAATGAAATAATTTCACCATACAGGTAAGTTGCAGCAAGCTAGCTTCACTATATCTAGTGGGTCAATTTCAAGGCGAAGGTTAAAGCTAGGTTTCAGAGACATTGCAAGCTTTGAATAGATTTCAGCTAAGGGAACTTTTCCTAACTACTCACTCTTGGAGACAAAAATGTTCAGCTATTAAGTTTACAGGCTGCTGTAAAAGTGACATCTTTTCAGTATACAGCTCTTAAAAAACCCAGTATAAACCTTGAGAAAAATCAATCTACACTAAGATAAACTCACAAAGCCCTGGGGCTACTAATGTTCAACACCAACTTCCTCTTCAAAGGGATGCCAAACTTCCTGTGTCAAGTACATACAACATCTATAAAACTACTGTAATTAAGTTTCTCAACTGTGGAGCTACTGTGGAAGGTGTGAACAAAGAAATCATGATGGTACTTACCTCAGAGCTAACTTTTAGCTCTGGGACACTGTGAACCATTGATACAGTTGCTGTGGATAATGGCACGCTCTGTTTTCCATTCTTACTTCGTATCCTAATCATATAGGGAAAAGAAGCATCACATGAGAGAGTAATAGTTGAGTGAAATGTTAAACGGACTAAAAACTGTAGCCTCAAACTAATCACCATCAAAAAATTATTAAAAAGAGCTATTTTAACTAACAACTCTTACAAATTCTTGCTAATGCAAGTAACTAGACAAAATGGATAGAGAGCAAAGAAGCTCACCAGAAAAAAACATGCAGAAAGTCACTGTAGTAAGTTATACTTCCATACAATTATTTCCTGACACATGATACTAAGATGAAACACATCTATGTGTCAATTTGCATGAAAAAACAAGCTATAAACTAGGTATAGCTACCAAACCACTCAAATTTAAAACTACCAGAAGGAAACACTTTGCTTCTCATTTTTTGCAATCACTTGGCATGCAATTATCTACTTGTTTTCTAAGCCAAAGTATGAAAAATATAAGCAAAGGATAGGCAAAGTTACTCTCTGCATACAGAATGACTTACAGGTGACTGCTGCTTAAAAAATACCATAAAAAAAATCCCCTAGTGTGCTCTTCCCATTGGCAGAAAACAGAGTGAGGAACTCTGTATGCCTGTGTCCATTTTGTTTATGTGTATATTATACACACAGTCTTACTGGTACACAGATGTGTGCATATACAGATATCAACACAGAATAGGTGTCACCCTTGAGTGTGTACATGTACGTGTGACAGTGTGTGTGAGTGCACACATGAATACAGAATTGCTTAAAAACTGACCAAATAACCCTGTATAGGATTCCTTTCACCAGCTTACATCAATCAATTTATTGGGAATTCTGACATCTAACTGATGACTCACCAATATTAAAAAACAGTACCATACAAATTTTGTCCTAGGTGACACATGCACATCTTTTAATTTGCCCATGTACCAGTCCTATGAAGTACAAGATTTGGTACCAGATCTACAAGAGTTAAACCAGAGTTTGCTTTGTGACAAGCAAACTGCTGAGGAACAACTGTACTGAGCTGAGCTGAGGCAGACAACCACAGACAGGTATCTTTCCCTGTACCACAGTGTAGGACAGCATTGATATCCAGGAATAAAAGTATTTATTTGGTCTAAAGTTTACATGTACATTTTAGCATCTTGCATACTTTGCTTCAGAATTCAGAAAACTTAATCTATAACCCTGAGTGACATTTCAAATAAGCCTTTAAAAATCATTAACCATTTTCAGACCATTTGTTGAATGACTACTAAGAATGCTGTACTTGCTTTCTCCAAGCAAGAAAAACATCAATGCTTTTGAATTGTCTTCTGATGTATGCTCGGCAGTCATAACACAGTATTGCAGATGCATAAGCCATTTTGTATAAAATTAAGACACAGGACATAGAAAGAAGCATTAGGTGAAAAAAAACTTAATTTGCTGAATACCTTGAATTTGTCTGGATTTATCATAGGAAACGATAGCAGTAGAGCAATATTTAGATGTGACTGTATTCAAACCTCAAATCAAGTATTCATTCAGGACAAAGCCCTAATCATGATTATCCTAACTTTGTTAGGTTTGCCAAATAGTACTTGTTCACAAAATATTAACATTTAACTTTAAATAACAAGTTATATCCAAATATTAAACAGGCTACTTCTTGCATAGCACTCTCAGTATTCAGTTCACTTGCACTGGTTTGTGGGATAATGTTCACAAGATAATTCTGAACAATGATAATGAATTAAAATGAAACCAAAATATTTCCAGCCAAACGAAATGAGTATGCAACATTAATTTATAAAATCCAGGCAACTATGCAGCTTGTTTTGAAGCAACTGTTGAATTAGTAATTTGATATGCATAAGAAACATTCTCTTTACTAAGCAACGAGAGGCAGCAAAGGAAAAATACAATCATCTTTTGAATTTGGTTTCTTTCTTGCCTAAGGCTTAAATTCCTTTAGTTCCATGGCAGAATATTTCACAAAAAATTGAAAACAGTTAAGAAGTCTTAAATTGAGAGCACTGGAGACAAGCTAGCTCCCATTCAGATACAGTACAAATGAAGCAAGGTCATATGAATGAGACTGCTACTACCTCTCAGCTATTTGCACCTGCACAGTAAACCTCTCAGGTTTACTAAACAAGCCACTGTTGACACACCATGCAACTCTCAGCCTCAGTGGTGAGTCCACGGAAAGCAAAGTGTGATGAGAATTTACCTCTCTACAAATGCACCTTATATTTTCTACCTAAGTTACCCTACATTACCTCCATGAAAAAAAAGAGCATGCACAGTTCTTAAACCCTAAATGAGTGAAGACCTCAGAATACACTTCTCTTTACAATCTTTAGCAACCTCAAGGGCCTAAGTGAGACCTGAAGAGGAACTATTTACAAGGACGTGTAGAGACAGGACAAGGGGGAACGTCTTTAAGCAAAAAAGGGTCAGTTTCATTAGCTACAGGAATGGAATTGTTCTCTGTGAGGGTGATGAGGCACAGGAACAGCTTGCCCAAAGAAGCTGCGGATGCCCCATCCCTGAAAGTGTTTAAGGCCAGACTGGACGGGACCCTGAGTAACTTTGTCAAGTGGAAGGTATCCCTCCTCATGGCAAGGAGGGATGGCATTGGAACTAAATGACCTCCAAGTCCCTTCCAGCCCAGGATATTTTATGACTCTAATAGATAAGCCCTTCAAGGAAGAGCTTGAACCAGAAACCAGGAGAAGTTAGAAAAAAAGAGCTGGCAGTACTTACTGAGTTAAATCCTGGCCACATTCTGCACACAGGCCTTTCATAACAACCGGATGGCTGCATCCTTCCAGTCTCACCAAGACAGTCCTGGAAAAGATATAGGCATTCCATTTACAGAAGGCAGATCACACACACATAGATTAGTAGCCCATAGACTGAATGAATTCAAAGAATAAATTCTGGTTATGACTTCAGCATCAGCCCCTTAAAGCTACATGCTTTTGCCACAACATAGCGAAAAAGACAACCACCCAAATTTTCAAATTATTAATTTTCACAACTTTAGAAGTCACTGAATCATATACTAATGCCAGTTCCTAACCACAGTTTAGCAAGGAAGTTCGATGAGAATGAGTATTGCTTGTCCAGAAGCAGTTTACATTCACTTACATACAATTCCCCATTAATACCCTAGTGAGATACACAGTAACGAAAACCAAATGCAGGAACTCCAACATCACAAAACAGCCCAGGTTCTCTTCTTTCAAAAATCACCGAGTCCACCCATTAACCTAACACTGCCAAGCCCACCACTAAACCACGTCCCTAAGCACCACATCTGCATGTCTTAAATTCATCCAGGGATGGTGTCTTGGCTCCTTCCCTGGGCAGCCCATTCCAATGCTTGACAACCTTTCCAGTGAATAAATTTCTCCTCATACCCAGTGTAATCCACCCCTAGCACAACTTGAGGAAATTTCCTCTCCTCCTACTGCTTGATCCTTGGAAGAAGCAACTCCCACCTGGCTACAGCCTTCTTTCAGGCAGTTATAGAGAGTGATAAAGTCCTCCCTTGAACTTCCTTTCCTCCAGACTAAATACCCCCAGCTTCCTCAGCCACTCCTCATAGGACATGTGCTCCAGATCCTTCACCAGCTTCACTGCCCTTCTCTGGGCATGCCCCAGGATTTCAATGTCCTTTTTGTCCAAAATTTAACCCAGGATCTGAGGTTTAGCCTAACCAGTGCCAAACAGAGGCAGACAAGTTCTATACCAACTTCATGTTAGTTTATTATTTTCATGGCAGATATATATTGCTTCAATCATCTCATAAAAATATTTAAATTTCTGATCCTTAAGCCTTGAATCACAACATCTTAAAATAAAGACACAGGAACTGACAGGTTATTCTCTTTTTTACACAAAGGCTAAACCAAACCAGAAATAATTTCTGGTAACAGAAATATAACATTCACTACTCCAAACTCTTTAGAAGACAAACTCTACTTTTCAGCTTAACAGTCCGACTAAAGTATTCTTCATCCAGTTATTCCAGGTCTTGAAACTATCATTATTTATTTTCTCTCAAATACTTAACAGTTACTATAAGAGTCTTGTTTTCTTCATTACAGATGAAGAAACTGATCTTTCAGGGTTTTTTTTAATTTTTATTTAAAAAAATTTCTAGTAAGTAGATATAGTTTGGCTACTTCAAAATTTAACCAACTCTGTGATAATGAGCTACAGCATCTCCCTAATATTAAAAAAAAAATTAAAAAGCAGCTAAAATAAAGACTCCAGCCAAAAAAAGCAAAACATCCCAACAAAAACTGAACTCTTTCATAAACTGGCTGTAGTGTTTTAAGTGTGGCTTCAAATCTGTACTGCAATAAACAGACTGCAACATGAAGAAAACTGCTTTGCATGCCCAAATATCTCATTCATATATCTGACTATTAAGCATTTGGGAATTCCAAGCAGAAATCTAGTTTCCAAAGAATACCTGCAAATTGCTTACTTGCAGCGTATCCCTTGTTCTTCAACAACCAGAAGAATGATAACTCTACTACCAAAACTGCAGTTCATGCCCATATTGAGGATTATTTTCCTCTTTGAGAGCAAAAACTAGATTCAGGTCAGGTTTATTTCAAAAGAAGTCTTCACAAGCTATCATACTACCAGTATGCCCACTTACACAAGTGCAGAGCTATGCTCTTCTTACTGGCAGTCATTATCTGCTTGGAGATTATACCTCCTCTTCCCCTGTAGGCATCTTAGATCTCCTTTTTTTTCAACATGGTATGTATTTCACTGAAAACAAATAATCAGAAATTCAAACTAAACCAAGACAGCTTTTTAAAAGAACTGCACAAGACGGAGTATTTTAGTGGCCCTTTACCGAAACAGAGAAATTTAGGATTAAGAATCAAGCATCAAGAAATGCTTTGACTAAAAGGGGAACTGACAAAACTGTATTATTTGCTATAATTTATGGTGCTGACAAGAACAGAAAGAGAGCAAGGCTACAGGGTGGAGTCAAGGGCTAGAATGTGCAAGCAGGATGCAAGGACACAGACACCACAGGATAAGGGGGTTCTCAGACCCCTGAGACCAGGAAAAGTGATATCAAAGTCCAGAAAATGACCAAAGGACTAAAAAGAGAGCATAGGCAAGGAGGCAAGATGTAAAGTTCAAACTGAGAGGAAGACTATTTACTTCATCCCGAAGACCCCCAGACGACCACCAGAGCAACCTAAAAGGAACAACGTACAGCTGAGAAGAGGTATGAGTCTTAATTTCAACATGAAGTCGGGATAGGTAATGAATATGTGTTAGGCATATTGTGTAGTCCTAGTTTGTGGAGAATAAAAGGAGAGGCACAGGTCACCAAAGGCATGCATGTTTTTGGAGGAGCTATCCCCCATGCACCTCAGCACTGAATAAATACATACCTACTCTTGTAACTTATTTTGTGGGTTATAGAGTGTTTTTCTGTGTTTCATCACTAGGGGCAATTCACTGCGTGATCATTTCACAGATTTCACAGAATTCAGGTCACCTCTCATCCCCCTGTTTGCATTATTTCATTTTACTCTTCACTCCCTCTGACAATATGTCTATCTTGCTGTCTTACGTTGATTCACTGCTAAGCCCCTTTTTAGGCTACCAACACACACTAATGACCTTGTCAGAATTTTTCATCCTCACCACGTGTTCAGTGTATGAATCAGAAATTACAGACACCTAAAAGGCCAAAAACCTGCCTCATGGTACAAGCTATACAAACATGCTCGAGATTACAGTAACTGAGTTTATACCCCCAAATGAATTGGTTCTCAATAGTTCAGAAGAAAAAAAACCAAAAAGTTCAATGCCATCTTAGAAGCCACAATATCTCTAGACATTCTATATTCTATTTTGCAGCAACAGGAGATGCTGGCATACTCCTGGGCTGAGATGTAATTCAAAATTGGACATGTAAGAGAAAATATTTTTATAAGACAATTAGAGTTCTAAATTATCCATTGATACTGTTCCTAAACAACCTCTGTACCTTATCTCATACCAAGCATGACCACTAAATAGTAGTTTTGCCCCTGCAAAATCTACACATAACCAGAACTCCTGGGCACACTTCGATGTGCTGGAGATAAGAAGTACATGACAAAGTCCTCTGTCATCATTGTTCCCTGTGATGCTTAACCCAAAGGACAGAGGAAGAACTCCAGAGCCCTGATAAACTTCTGAGCAACACACAACCAAAGGGTCAAGTTTCAATTACAACTGTCAGGATCTTAGGCAGACTTCTCCCAGGGAAAAAGCCCAACACTACTACATGCTCCAGAAAGAAACCCTGAACTCTACTAGGGCCGAGGCATACTTACATTTTAGCACGTTTTAATTACTAAAAAGCAACAAACACAAACCTCAATTAGAATGACTTTTTTAATTTCACACCTGAAAGCTCTCCTTTTACTGTTTCAGTGAGGAATTTCCAAAATGTAATGGCCAAGATCAAAGCCGATTATCAGACGAAAGTGTGAATCAAAGTGTGCATGTCTGGTTTTAAATGTCTGCATATACCAAACACAGGTTCAGGTTTCTGCCTGTTCTCTTCTCTGGGATGCAAGTGAAATCCACTAAGAAGAACAGAGCCTTTCCCTACTCCATTTCTATGAAGAATAAACAGATTCTCTCTCCCACCCCCTCCAAATACGAGGAACTACAGCACACTTTACTGCTGGCAACATTAACAGCATCTTCCTCTTCTTCAGGATCCACAAGGTGGTAAGCAGAGCTAATTGGCTACTTCAACAATAGCATTCCAAGGAAACTGTCACAAAAGATGCAAAACCTTTTTCTAGTTTTACAAACTGTCCCAACTGTGCATATGAGCCAGGTTGAAGCAACTGGAGAAGATCCACTGTGCTGTGACAAGCAAACATTTTTTTTCCTGAGCAACCCTGGAGGTGGTAGTTCATTCCAATACCCAGCCTGGGTATTGCTACAAGACTGCAACAGAACCACAAACTACCCAAGCAGGTTCTTTGGTACAATGAAACTTGAACTAGTAAATAAGGAAACCCACTCCGGGCCCTTTTTCGCATTCCTTCCAGAAGTACTTGTAAACAACACAGAAATCAGGAGTGCCATTAAGGTAAAATTTTATTTTTTGTGGCCACAATCATGAATAGGAACAGATATTTACCAACAGCCTCAGGATGCAGGTGACCATAAGCTCATCGCTGTTCTCTTGGTACTCCCACACTTACATCCTGTTTCTAAACCAAGTCTTTTAATATCTGCTTCAAGTTAGCAGAATGGCAAAGAAAGCAAAAAAGGGGAGGTGAGGGCTGGCCAGCTACAGCACACAAGTACAGTGGCCACGAGATCTCTTTGTAGCTGTCTTTAGTAAAGCTCTGTAACTTAAGGATACTCAGCATAACACAGGAATAGAGAGGTACCCTCTGCTACTCAGAACGAGTCTAATCTGACTGCACATTAACCATGGCCTTCTAATTACAGCTTGGCTTCACTTCCAGAGGCAACAGCTCCAATGTCATGCTGCCAGAGAAGGGCAATGGCCTACTTTCTTCAGTCCCAACCCTAGTGCTTCCTCTGAAAGCCCACTCCCTCCTCTGGCCCTTCCAGAAAAGATGATTTCAGTACCCTGCAAGGTAGAACTCACCAGTCCTAACCAAGTTCTCTGCTGGTTTTAGAGTCGAGCAGCTGGTGAGAGCAGTCCAACAAGGGTGCACATGTTGCACATATGAACAAAGCAGCAAATGTTTCACAAACAGAATTAAGACTGGGGAAAGAGAGACACAGTTTGAGCAACTCGCTTTTTCTCTCCACAGTAACCAGGCCACTTTGTTAGCATTTAACTTGCCTATCTGTAAAGACTAGCTTGGACAACTCCAAGTCATGAAAACATAAGTTTTATTTATTATCTTAAAGTCTGCTTCAAGGTACCATGCACTGGCATTGAAAACATAGTGCAAATTTACAAGATGAAGCTACTGTCCTGCACTGACTCGTATCTCATGCGAGTGCTGGTAGCCAAGCCATTGCTGGGTTTCCTCAGATCTGTTTGGTATAAAGAGATGTCAAATATCACAAGAAACACACAGAGCAAGTTGTCCCTGTGATCACTTAAAGCTGCTGTCCTCAATCTGATGTCATATGCCCTTCCAAATTGCATTAGAAGATGTCTAAGTGTACTAATACAGCAAAAGGAGATGCTGGTGTGCAATTGAACAGAAGCCACTGCCTTAGTTCAGCAGAATACTCACGGCAGTGTTACTGGCAAACTATCAAGGGGTAAAAATACCAGATGAACACATCTTCAGATCAATGATTATTAATACCAGCCATTACTGAACCAACCAATAGATCTAGGACAAATATGAGCACAAAATCCTTTAGTTGTCAGATGAAGTTAGAATTAACCTAAAACCTGCTTCTACCATTTCATTAGTCAGATTTCTGAAACACTAATGTGTTGGTTTGCTTATACCAGAACAGTATTTTGTGGTGTGTCTGCAGCATTTAGAACCCCTACTAAGAGCCTTTATAACCAATTTACATCAAACCACAGCCTTTGTTACACAGGACTCCAGTTTTGTAGTGAGGATATTTCCGAAGCCTGAATCACCTTAGTCTTGCCATGTAAGAGTATTTAACAACTGGATTTACATATTTATTTATTTAATCCTCATTAATATCTGTGAAGAAGGAGAGAAAGTCCTTGAATAATTGATTAAAAATGCCAAGGATTCACAAGGACACATGGCCCTTGTTGCTACAGGCAACACATGGCCTACAGCCTCTTCAAGCTGTTGGATGAAATGTCCACTACAGCAGCCACTTGACTTACAATCAAGGACAGATAGCTGCATTTCAAATATGCATGAACCCAAACAAATCAAGCCTTTTGCTAAAACACCCCAAAACCCAAAAAAACCCCCCATACCCTAGCCTAGAGAACTAGATAACAATTGCTGTGAGCAGTAGCTCACAGAAAGCACAGTTCACACTTCAAGGCATCATCTCAGTTATCCATCAGCAACAGGGAAATTACTGGTCTTGAGATTATTTCTCCTGTTAAATACAGACTATTCACAACTAGGAGTTAAAGTGTTGTGAACTTTTTTCTTCTACTTTTCAGGCAAAATACCTATTCAGGTTTAGACTAAGGTCATAAATGCCAAGAGAAACACAGGTCTGGAGTTTCTGTTTTATTTATAATTTAAAAAAACATCTTAAGCTTGAAGAAAGTCTATTTCCATGATTTGCAAGGCTTTAAGTATTTCCATTTACTTCTGGTGAAGAGCATGCATTACAATCAAGGAGGCAACCCTTTTTCACCTATGCACTCATCTGTGAACAGCTTCTTGCACATTTCAAAAAGCCACTGCTAAGAGCTAACAATGTATAAGGTACAAAAAACCCCCAACAAATAGGCTTGCAGTGCCCTTTGTATAAGATATAGTAAATCTTTCAAATATTATTTACAGTGTGTTTTTCCTCAGAGCATTTTAAACCAGAAGTATTATTACTTAGGAGGATTCGAGACCAATTTTTATTTAAAGGGAAAAGGTAAAAATACAGTTTTCAACACTTTTACATAGGACCCCTTCAAAACAATGAAGTTCACACAGAACAAATTCAGAAATGGAAAGATGCAAGCCTGTAACTCTGAAACTTGCTTCTTTAGCAGTAAGTACTTCTAATAATCACAGCAGAAAACAGGCTGTCATCTCAGTAATTCATTTAAGCAATAAACAGTTCTGCAGGTCGCTCCTCCCATTATTGTTGTCAGCTGCTGACATTATTACTTTTAAGCATTTGCTTTTCTATTGCAACTTCAGTCTGACTGCAGTGTTAGCAGTTCTCAAACACCTGCTGCAAAACTCCACCTGGGAGTTAAGGAAGATCCATCTGACAGCAGGATCAATCCAAATATATGCAATGAACCCTGGCAATCTAAGTGGCACTTACTCAAAAATTTGAAGTGACTGAATAGTGACTATACAGCCTTCTAATTGACAGAACAATAATTAACCTAAACCTGAAGTTTTCACAAACCACACCTGAACTTTCACATCAGATACTAAAGAATGGTACTCGCAGATGGGACTGCTGCAAATCCAGACACCAGTCTTGGACTAATCCCACCACTGACAAATTCTTTGTTTTTTCAGGCATACACCTCTCCCTCACATAAAGGCACATAACCTCCCCTTATCTCAGACCAACCTACCACTGCCCAGTCAAGAGCACCTGTAATTACCAGAACAAATCTGGTTTGCCTCCTGCACCTGTAAAGTCACATCTAGAGAAATAGCAACAGATTAACACCAAAACAGCCTGGACAACAAAGCAGAGAAGGGTGACTGAGAAAGAAACAGCTTCAAACACACACACACAGCTGACATCAAAGCTATAAACATGGGCTTTACTTCTTCCTGTGTCAAGAAATCTGTGAGGATTCTGCAATCTCTCCCCCTCTGCCTTGGAAAGCTGCATCTATTAACAGAATATTACACTTTCCCCAAACATTTTATCACCTTTCCCACTGAAACCATGCACTTAGGCAATCACAGTCCCTTGGTCTGTTACTTCCAAACAACAAATAAAACAAGAAGAGGTTTAATGCAGGATGCACAATCCTCAAGTCTAACAGCTTCCTCCTGTCCTTTCCTTTTACAGTTACTGTGGCAAACTTAGCTGGACACTACATCCTGCGTCCTGTAGGACTTGCTGTTAAACCAAATGAACACACTTACATAGGACAAATTAAGAACTCTTAACACCCTTAAGAGCAATTATGAACCAAACTGTCCTAAGTTACACCACAGTGCTCAGATAAGGAGAAGCAGCTCCACATTTGACAACCATATGACAGCAACAGTGTCATATGAGCCCAGAAACCCACCACACTCTGAAAACAGAGGACAACAGCTTAGAAAACTGCTCATCTTACAAAAGATAAGCATGATAAACAGCTGCAAAGTTAATGAATTTCTCTTCTTGAGCAAAGCTTTCCTTGGCTAGGGCCAGTTGCTCCCCCTGGCCTTTTGTGAATTAGAACCCAAAGCATTCACTCCACTAAGCTTGAACCAAGACCATTTGCCTTTCACACCTTTTTGAGTGCTGCAAAGTCTTAGATGTAATTTTTAAACTAGGAAGCACTAGAAAGCAAACAAATAGGCATTATTCAATTCTACTGTGTCAAAATCACTACCTTATGCTATACTTTTTTCTTGGAATAGTAGTAGAAAAGCCTTTTTTTCCAGATATTTGTGCAATAGTGACCTGGCAATATTCCAACTCTTGCCTTAAAAAAAGGAAGCATTTCCTTTAACACAGCAACACTGCGTTAAAGAAAACTGGGGAAACCTTTCCATCTTCCAAAGCCTTTTCAAGATGAGCAGTCTCTCCTGTTGGTGACAGTTCCATACTTCCCCCATTTCCAATTCCGTAGGTCTAACTTCAGCAAAACCAAACCTAGACAAAATGTATAATCAAGATCCTTAATGTGTAATTCATCACCTGCTCTCCAGGTAGTAATTTCATGCTCCCCTATACGCTTAAAAGGCAACCATTGCCATTTCAGTTATCCATATATGGTAGAAGACCTTCAGTTAAACTTTAAATTTTTAACTATACAAAATAGATATCCATAAGAATATTTTATAAGTGACAACTTACAATGAATTGTCTATTAGAAAAAAATTTTCAAAAGAAGTGACAAAATTTAAAGGCTGGCAGCTCTTTATTGAACCTTGAGGCTAGTATGTCCCATCTGAAAATATTTTTATATACTCTTGTTGATGTTCAAGAATTTGCAATACCATCACCCTATATTCACTTTTATTTAGCAAGTTTGAATGTTTCATTAGCCATTTTACCTAAGGGCAGTTCTTCCACTAGGTAAATCTACTGAAAATCCCAACAGCTGAGATCCCTGCTAGGGCAAACCCTTAAGTTAACACCAAACACAGAGTCATCAAATCAGAAAGGGCAAGTAGGCATGCAAGTGGTACTACTGAGGTAGTTCAAGAGAAAAAAAAAACCTCTTTGGGTCAAGACAAACTTTCAGAACAATTCAAAGCTAAAGTCCTGTTGCTCTCTTCCTTCCTCAGACTTTTCCAATTCCTTCCAGGACAAACGTCTACGTACTGGGCAACATAAAAATTAAAGGTCTCATTGCAGTCCCCCCGTGAGAATTTTTGTCCGTAAGTTTTCTCTTCAGAAGAGAATAATTACAGAAAACCACAAGGCAGCTGCTGAGGAGAAAAAACATGCATATTTGCCTTTGAAAAAGACAGGTGTCCTAAACAACTCTAAAGTAAAGCTCAAAAATACCCTGAAGAAACTAGGCAGCAATAACTGAAAAAGAAAATCCATTGTCATTTGGGTAAAAATAAAATCTATTTCCAGCACAGACATCTACAAACCAATGTTTTTTAAAAACTGCTGTAGCCCACTTGTAGTTCTACTCTGGAATGCATAAAACAGTACCATGAGCTACCTCATTCTGTCTGCTGGCCCATACACTCACACACGCAAAAAGTCCTTGAGCTCAAGTAAGACAAGGAACTTGTAGTACAAACTAATAGAGCAGAAAATTCCCTGGTTTGGGAGAAACCTTATAAAGATGAGAATGTTACTAAAGACTACCATACAAAGTACCAAATGGAACACAGACAACCTCAAAAATGTTATTCCCCAGTGTTGACATGTCATTTATTCCCTTGCTGACTCTACTGGCATTTACACAATCACTTTGATCTGACCCATCTATGGGCTACTGCTGAAAGGATAAATTACTACCCCTTTCCCTACACCACACTTCTGCTGAAGCAACTGAACAAAATGAGAGAATTGATTACTATGGACCATTTTACAGGAGATTGCACGGGAAGGACGGGAAGAAAAAGAGATGAGAAACCAAGCCATCTTCAACTACATGGTTTCCAACACCCTACTCAATGCAAGCTGAAGGCACTGAAGTTTGAGCATTCCTTCCAGACAACTCTAATATTAGCATGAAGCAATCAGGAAACCATGGTCTAAGAAAGTCACACAGAAAAACTGCATACACAAGGCTGCTACAACCACACTACTTGTAAATTACAAGCCTGATACCTGCTTCCAGCCAAACCTGAAGGAGCAGCTAGATCCTCTTAGATAAAGAGACTTCGTAAGTTTTGTGAAAACATGGCCATGTAAAGAAAAGGAACTTTGTCCTCTGCCATTCAGTACAATGAGCTGTCCTGTGACCTTCCAACTTGTTAAGTGTCTAGAAAAGAAGAGGGCAATGAAAGACAAAAGCCCTCATTTAGAACTTGTAGCTTTTTCACTATCCAGTTCAACCAAACAGATAGCCTTCTTTTAATGTTTCTTGGTATCACAGTATATGGCAGAAAGGAGAATAGGATTTTTTTTTTAAAAAAAGAAAAGTCAGAAACATGCATGCTGAAACTTACTAAAAAATAATGGGATTAATTCAGGCATAAAAAAGAATTAGACAGAGATACAGTGAATTGGTGTTGTTAAGTATTATTCAACAATTCTCAATGTTTGGCATGGAGGGTTTTTTAGACTCAACTTCATTAAGTATTTGCCAAGATATTATGAAAACATTCGTGTCTAACAAACAGCAAGGTCTTTAACCTGTAGTTTGTTAGAAGTGTTACAATTTTAACATAAACTGCAATTCATAGCGTTTTTATTCCCCTTGGAAGACTGTAAGATGCATGGTACTGGGGTCTGGGGTTAAGCAGACAGTAAGCCAGGTCCTGAGCCTATGTGACATTAGAGAACCAAAAAAAGATCTTTTAAAAAAAATCAAGTTTCAGGCACAAAAAAATATCGAGCAATGACACAAAAATCTACAGTTTTAGAGAACAAATCCCCACCTCTTTCCTGCTATCTCCTCCAAAACCAAAAAACGACAAATTTTGCTTCACTAGGATCCAGAGAGTTTAAACAAGATTTTTATTACAACACAAATATACTCTGTATAAGAAAGTGAATTTTTGCTATCAAAGGTATGTGGTAAGACACAAAGATACCCAGGTTATATGTACAGGTAATAAATATTTCAGAAGACTCTAACATGAGCCAAACAAGACCCTTGCAATAGTCTGTCCCATCAGTAGGGCAATCATATTAGAAATGCTAATGTAAATATTTGCATAAAGCATTAATAGCAATCCAACCCAGAATCGTGCCACACCTGTAGCACCTTCAGAATTATTAACTTTGATGGGTAACTGGCACTAATAATACAAAGAGCAGCACAGGATTTTTGGCATTTTATTTGTTGCTCCTGCTACACATCAAGATTATGCGTCATTAACATCAAAGGCCTTTCATTACTGCTTCCTGTACTCCCTGTTATTTACAGTCCTAAAAGGTTAGGCATGTTTCTCTCTCAAGTTCCAGTCTGACATGTGATGCAAGCCTACCTCTGCAAGAATGAGCAAAAGCTACCTACTACCTTCCTGCCTTGGGCTCTCCCCTGGGGAAAGTTTGCACCCTGTCAATGCTAAAAAGTAAGTAATAACATTACAAAAAAATTAAGTGCTACAAATGTGCAAAATTACTTTCACGCAGCAAAAGATTTCATCTCATGCTTAATATGAAAGAAAAATAGTTAGAAATGAGTCTTCTTAACTGGGAGACTCTTTTGCTAAGCGGTATCTTCAGTTCCAGAAATATTATGACCTAACTGACACAGAACAACATTGAGCCACTCATTGTTTATCCTCAAATAAAAATCAGGTTATTGTCTCATGTTATAAAGAAAAGGAAAAATATTTTTAATAGAAACAGTACTTGTACAGTGTTTCAGGGTCTGACAAGTACTTGCAAACATCTTTGGTTTATAGATAATTCAGCACTGAATCAACCAAGTTAATTTTTCTGAAAGCAGCATGGCACCTACCATTTTGGAAAGTCTGGACTACAAAAAAGTGCATCTTCTGCAGATGATGAATAGATTTCAGCTATGTTACTTACTTTAATCACACCTGTGGTTTAATAATGCAGTATCTTAACACATATTGAAATACTGTTGATAGTTAGTGAAACATTATTATTTCAATTCCACAAAATGGGTAGCCACAGGCGAGATTAAATGCTTGCAAAAAGAAAAACCCATTTAAGTGACCAAAGAAATGCAGTTATGTCTTCAATTGTTGACCAGTTCTACTACCCTTAGGTCATGCTTACTAGACCTCTTCACCTGAACTTTTCCCTTGCACTCACCCAGTAAATACCACTGCAACATGCCACAGTAAACCCTGACTGAAAAGTCAGAATTCAAGAAGTGAAACACCTAGCAACGGTCAATATCAAAATCTTTCAGTGCAAGATACAAATATTCCAGAAGCTAAGAAAAATGGTAATAAAGAACACCATTTATTTTCTACTTGACTCAAAGCAAGGACTTACTAATTACAACCAAGTGACTCATGCTATCCAGTCCAGTGAGAACACAGTATAAAAACTGGTGCATTCCAGTCCATGAAGTTAACATTGAGAAAAGCTAAAACTAAAATGTGTCTACATCAGCAGCAGACCCAGACTACTTTAAACTGATGACATTTTTCACTTACAATATTTTTAGTTTGGTTCTACTTCCAAGTGCTTAGCTAACCCAATGAAAATACCAGATAAAGTTAACTACCCTTCTATTCAGTGCTAGCAACATGAATTTCATCATGCATATAGCACGCTTTTAAAACTTCAGTCTGTACTTTTAAGATCCTTTTTAGTCTGACCTGGCATTTACAGTACCTTTGTTCTACATCAGGTACATAAAGACTGCCCATGCTGCACCAGATGCAGTAGCAGAATGCTGATGTGATACAAAAGGAAAGCCACCGGTCTTATCTCTGAGATATCTCTGCAGCAAGAAACACACAGCTTGCACCTCCTCAGTAGCATATTATATGACTGACTGATATAAAAATGCATCAGACTGTTTTTTTTTTCTTGAACCTTTGAGAGCACCCCTGTACACAGATGTTTTGCATAAACGAGTAACTTTAATCAAGAAAGTTTAGGTCTGGCTGCTCCCACCTAAAAATCAAGAGAACTGCAATCAAAGAAAATAGCTTGCTGTCATAAAACAGAGGAAGCAGACCATTTAACTAGTTTCCTGTTGAGAAAGAATAAATCTTCTCAAAGTACAGGGAGCAAGCTATTTGCCCAATCTAATCTAGAAATCTGAGCAGCCCACTATCTATCAGGCATTTAAGAACTTAGGAGTCAACAAACACCCAGCATTATCAAGACAAACCCATTGCTAAACTATATTAAAAAATCTTTTTTTAGTCCCTTGCTCTTCTGAAAGTTAAAATCACAACATCTCAGTTATATTTGTGAAGCCTTACACATTAACACATTTACAATACGAAAAACACTTGAACTGCCAATAGTATGTGTAAGGTACTTCGTAATTTTAAAATGCCTTGCTTCACTGTCGTTTCCCATTAAAATTCCTTCTACTGAGCACAAAATGACCTGTTTGCTCCCCCAGTTTTGCACCAACACAACCACCAAACTATAAAGAGTATGTTAGGAGATGAGGCAGTAGTCAGAAACTGACGCACAAAGTTCCACCTGAACACGGGGAACAACTCCTTTTTTTTTTGTGCTGGTGACTGTGCAGTAGAAGAGGCTCCCCAGACTGTGGAGACTCCCTCACTGCAGGTATCCCAGAACCGCCTGGATGCAATCCCGTTCAGCATGCCGCCGGGCGACCCTGCGTGAGCAGCGGCGTTGGTCCAGACAACCAACTGGGGTCCCTTCCGACCTAACTCATTCTGTGATTTTGCGATTTCCAAGTAGCGCTTCCAGCAAGAGCAGCGTTAAGAGAACCCCGACACAGGAGGAGGGATGCGCTACTCCCCGAGACAGAGCTCACACCAAGGGCTCCGCTCTGAGATACGGGAGTGGAGCACGAACCCGCGGCACCTCCCCGGCCGCCTCCTCCTTCTCCTTGCACGGCAGCTTCCCCGCGAGGAGCTGCGGAGGAAGGGCCTTTGTGAGCAGGGCCCGGCCCGGCCCGGCCCCCTCGGAAGAAGCGCGAAAGCCGCGTCCCGCCAAGGCCGCCCCTGCCCGCACTCACCCGGGCGCGATGACCTGGCCGGGCCGCGCGCAGAGCTCGCGCACCACGCCGGGCCGCTCCGCGCGCAGCCTGCGCTCGGGGCCGCCGCGCTGCGGGCGGGCGGAGGCGCCGCTGGCGGCGGGCGGCAGCGGGGCGGCGGCGGGGCCGGCGGGGCGCGGAGTGGGCGGCGGAGGCAGCGGAGCGCAGAGCGCCAGCACCGACCCGATCTGCACCGCCGCCCCCACCGACACCTTCCACTCCAGCAGACGCAGCGGCCGCGGGCCGGGAGCGCGGATCTCCGCCACGGACGCCGGGCCCTCCGCGCCGGGCCCGCCGCCCCGCTCCGACCGCTCCTCCATGGCCCCCGACCGGAGGCGGAGGGTCGTTCGGAGATGCCCGGCAGTGGGGCCGGACCCGGCGCTGCTGCCGCCGCCGGAGGTGGTTCGGATAGTCACCGGGGGCGCCGACAGCTGCGGGGTCACGGCGGCTCCGCGCAGGCGCCGCACCGCGCGTCCGGTCGCGCTTAAAGGCACAGGCGCGGGCGGCCCGGCCCGCGGGGCGGTGCGGAGAGGAACTACGGCTCCCGGCAGCCCCCGCGGCCCCGGGTGACGTCACTGCACCGAAATTGGAGAATGCCCTGGGTTGGGGATGCGGGGATCGGCGCGTCCGGCTCCTGGCCCTGCACAGAACACCTGCAGAATCACATCATGTGCCTGGGAGTGCTGTCCGAGCCTTTCTTGAACTCTGTCGTGCTCGGTGCTGTGATCAGTTCCCTGGAGAACCTGTTCCGTGCTCAGCCATCCTCTGGGTGAAGAACTTTTTTCTAATATCCACCTGTCTTGGTTTAGCCGCAGCCTGCAGCCCTGCCCTACGCAGCCACTTTCTCACTCCCCCGCCAGCAGCGCTGGGGAGGGACTTGGAAGGGTAAAAGCTGGAAAACTCGTGGGTTGAAATGAAGACAGTTTGAAGCAAAAGCCATGCACACAAGCACAGCAAAACAAGGAATTGATTCACTGCTTCCCGTGGGCAGGTGGGTGTTCAGCCATCCCCAGGAGAGCAGGGCCCCATCACATATAACAAGTTGGGAATACGAACACCATCACTTCAAATGTCCCCTGCCTTCCTCCTTTCTCCCTCCACTTTATTTACTGACCATGATATCGTGGGGTCTGGAATATCCCTCTGGTCAGTTGGGATCACCTGTCCTGGCTGGGTCTCCTCCCAACCTTCCAGGCAGCCCCACATTCCTTGCCAGTGTGGCAGTATGAAAGCAGAAAAGGCCTTGGCTCTGTGCAAGTCCTGCTCAGCAATAACAAAAGCATCTATATTATCAACCATGTGCTCAGCACAAATCCAAAACACATTCCTGTAACAGCCACTGTGAATAAAGTTAACTCTACACTAGCAAAAACCAGACCGCTGATCTAAATCTCCCGTGACACAGCTTCAGGCCGTTCCCGTCGCCACGGAGAAAAGATCAGTACCTGCCCCTCCTCTTCCCCTCACAAGGAAGCTGTGGACTGCAATGACGTTCCCACACCCTCCCCCATTTCCTTCAGGCTGAACAGACCAAGGGACTTCAGCTGTTCCTCATACAGCTTCCCCCCAAGACCCTTCACCATATTTATGGCCCTCCTTTGGACACTCTCTAATACCTTTATATTTTTTTTATACTGCAATGCCCAAAACTTGCACACAGCACACGAGGTGAGGCTGCACCTTTGCAGAGCACATTTGGACAGTCACCTCACTCTTCTCTGGGCTGGTGCTGCCCAAGGCCTGGACCATGAGGAGCCTCTGGAAGCTCTTCAGCACTCTGCAGTTCTCCCTTGGGTCAGAGGACAGGTGGAAAAGGAGAGCACTCTAGCCTGGCAGAGCAGCCACTTCCCCTGGGCTCTGGTCCCACACTGCAGTACACTGGCAGGGCAGGGGGAGGAATAGGGATGTCCGGCCGAGCGGAGTTTGGATGTGGACATATCCATGGAGGAGCTTGGACAAGGACATGGTCCTGGAGAGGCACAGCCTAACAGGGACACCCCTGCTGTCCTCCACAGGCCAGCAGGGCTGACTGGAGCTGAGGTCAGAGATGTCCCTAAGGCCACGTGTGCATCTCCATCAAAAGATGCCATGGACATGCTTCCTACCCATGGCAGGGTACTTTTCTCTCTTCAGCTACATGCCAAGGATGGAGGCCTTGTGCCATGCCAAGCCTTGTGCAGCCTGCTACAGAGCAATGAGATACTCTGAGCTTCTATGGGAATGCTCAACTACCTCAGCATCTCTAGTGCTTGTGTAACAAGTGCACCAAATCTTTTTACCCCATTTGTGTTCCCTGAATTAACGTCTTGACCTAAGAGCTCAGAGCAGCAGATACCAGGGACTTCCACAAGAAGTCTTTTCCAGAGAGTGACTGGCTTGCTAGTGGATAAGATTTTGATAGGGATGCTGAAGAATACATTCAGTTCCCATAGCTCAGTATGCAGGTGCAGTGTGAGCTGCAGATGTTCTTCTGAAGGGGCAGGATCCTGATCCTGAGCCTGAGCCCAAGGGGAGAGGCCATGACCTGCCATCCCTTTTCATAACAAAGGGCCTGGGGACCTGTGTCCCAGCCAGGGGACCTGGACAACCCAGAGACACAGGAGGAGTTGATGACTCCAGACTTTCCCATACTTGAACTTTGAGGATATAAAAACCCAGGGTTTCCTTTGTCATTCCTTAGAGGCACCTATGTCAAGCTGTTACTTTAATATTGCACCATGATTAAATTATTTTAAGGGTCAGGATGTCTGAGACTCTGCTAAGGGAAACCTAGGGTTAAGCCCATAAGAAAACCTGTTCTGACTGTGAGTATGGCAGATACAGCTGCCAAAGGGGCCTTGGTCCCAGATTAGGTGATGCCAGAGTGGCTTCTGAATGGTCAGATAGGGAAGTCTCCTTAATAGGGACAAGCCTGTCAGCATACAGTCTACAGGCAGTCTCCAAATAGTAGGTACTCCTGAGGTTTTCCCTCTTAACATTAGTTAAGAGACACCTTAAAACAAAACCAGTGTGGACTGGTTGGGAATTGGACCTGCAAGACTTTGCTATGAACATCATGATGAGCTTGCGTTGTGAGGCAGCCACTGTCACCAGCAACCGGAGACTGGGAAATTCTGGAGTGAAAGTTGCTGTGCCTCTTTTATCAGCTCCTTGTACACAGGCATAATGACATATTGTTCCCTAGTATATATTGTTTGTAATGGTCTTTTCATGCTGTCTTGCGCATGTAGTAAAGCTACTTCATAAAAGGTGAGTAATTTTTGCATAGTATTCCATCTCTATCTTTCTACTACTTTATTTGCTCTTTTATAACCTGAAATAAATAAAATCTGAAAATCTGAAATGAAAATAAAAATTATCAGCACTGAAGCACATGAAAACTGAACTTTGAACCCCCACTAAGCTCTGATAAGGCCACCTTCAAACCCTACAAGGAAGTCCTGACTTGCAGCATTTCTCAACTCTCATCTCAGTGTTTTTAGCTCACACCCAGCCTTCTTTCTTTTGTAGGGTGGATTTATATTGTTTTGCTCAGGGGTTAGCAGACTGAGCACTCACTTCCTGGAGAGTGCAAAGGAAAAAAGCCTCAAGGAGTAAAATAATTCATCAGTAATTTCATATTAAAACGTTTTAGACTTCCAAGTCTATCAAAATCTGATTCTATTAAGATTGGTAGTCATAATAGTCAAGGAAAGGCTGAAAAAATAGCTGAGGTGGAAAGGGATCTTTGGAGATCATCTAGTCCTAACTCCCCATCTCAAAGCAATGACAACTAGCAGGTTGCTGAGGGCTATGTCCAGTTGGGTTTTGTCTGTCTCCAAGGCTGGAGACTCTACAGCTTCTCTGAGCAATCTATGCCAGTGTTCGGCCAACCCTACAGTGAAAAAAGCTTTTTCTTGTGTTTAAGTGGAATTTTGTGTGCTTAAGTTCATGCCAGTTGCCTCTTGTCCTTTTACAGGGCACCATTGACAAGAGTATGTCCTTGTCTTCTTAACAACCCTCCCCCACCTCCATCAAAAGTTTATACACATTGGTAAAATCTCTCTGGAACCTTCTTTTCTCCAGGCTAAACCATCCCAGCTCTCTCAGCCTGTTCTAACTTGACAGATGTTTCAAGTATTTTAATAGCACTGTACCCCTTTGCTCCTGTTGTTCCAGTATGTCCATGCCTCTCCTGCACTGGACCCAGCACACCCAGTGTGGTGTCACCAGTGCTGAGTGTAGGGCAAGGAACACCTCCCTCAAACCTAGTGGCAGTGCTCTTTCTCTTAGGCAGCGTGGAATGTTATTGCCTTCTTTGCTGCAAGGTTTACCTATGTTGGTTCAAGGGGAGCTTGGTGTCCATCAAGGTCCCCAGGGCCTTCACCGCAAAGCTGATTTCCAGACGCTTGGCCTCCAGCCTGTCCAGGTGCATGGGGTTGTTCCTTCCTACAGGCAGGACTTGGCATTTCCTTTTATTGAACTTCATGAATTTCCTCTGTGTCCATTTCTCCAGGGTGTCAAAGTCCCTCTGGGCAGCAGCACAGCCATTTAGCCTGTCATCCACTCCTCCCAGCTTGGTATGACCTGCAGACTTGCTGAATATGCACTCTGCATCATGGTTAAGGTCATTAATGAAGATATTAAATGGTGTTGTTCCCAGTAGTGTGTCCTGGCGAAGCACCAATGAATGGGTAACTAGTGACAGGACACTCCTAGCACAACATGAAGCATCAGTGACAAGATTCATCTTCATCTTCATCTTCATCTTCATCTTCATCTTCATCTTCATCTTCATCTTCATTTATAGTAGTAGTTTTGTTTCCATTTCTGCTGTAGAGAATAACCTCTTTAAGAAAACCAGGAAATACTGTCAATTTTATCCAGATTCCCTGAGTGCAATCTTGCCTTGTGTTTGAAGATTAGCTCAGGTGAGCAAACTTTGTCCGTACTGAATGTCCTATTATTGTATGTGGAGAAGATAGTCTTGGCAGCAGAGCAGAACCATGGCACAAAAATGATCTGGCTTTGTTTGCCTTACACATCTCAAACTGATGGTTACTCTGTTTTCCTTTTGCCTGCTAATCCCCCTCACTCAAAGACACACATTTAAGGTCATGCAGCTTTAGCACCTGCCATTTTCTTGAAAGCTGGCTTACCACACAGCTTTTGTATGTTTCAATGCTATATCTGTTTTACCAGACCTCCTTGGAAGGGTAAGGATAGACAATATTTGATCTGTCCCTAGTGGGTTTGATGGAATGACTGAAGTCTGACATATCAAGTAAAGGATGAAGTGAGAAGAGCTTACCTCCCCTGAACAATTCTGATACGTTAACTCTTCTTTCTGGAACAAACTAAAGGTGTGCTGCAGCTTCTGCAGTACTGCTGATATCAGGAAACCTCTGCAGCCTCTCCTTCCACAGTAACTATTTTGTGATTTTCTCTGCACCTGTAATTGTACAGATGAACAGCTCAGATGGGAGAATGACAACAGAAATCTACATAATAATAATTATTGTTTCTGGTTTCTTTGATTGCACTGAGACAAAAGTTTACAAAATAATTGCACCAATCAATCCTAGGTAGGTGCAAGGGAAAATCCCTGAGATGGTGTGTGATGAGAGCATTAGGGGAAGAATCTGTAATTCTATTAAGCTAGTGAATCCTAAGGAGCACACCGTGTTAGGAGGCTTGACTTCATGTCTGGTTATACCAGATGGCTTCCATCAAGTGGCAGATGTTTTCCCCAGTCTTCCCCTCAAAAAGGACATCAGAATTTAACCATGCCTTTGCATTTGAATACATAGCATGAACAAAAGCATATGGTGTAGAAATCAGCTTAATAGAATGGTTGGGTGAAAGCACTGGGGTGGTAGATATAGCCTTGTGGCAAAGCACTTCTTGAAAATGATAGATTTTTAAAAATACATGCATTGTAAAAATACAGCTGACTTCCAAGAAGATAAACAAGATAATCTGCAGTGTAGTTACTTAAGGTTGAACCATGCTTAGCTAAGACTTCTTTAAAAATAAAAGACGTTACCCTGCTTTATGTGTTGTAGTTTTAATGAAAATTCAAAATGTATTCTATAATGCCTCTTAAAGATGATTCGGCTGAGTATTTTCCTATTCAGACTGATGACTGATGTTGTAAGCCTGTCACAGCATACTTAATCCTCACTAATACCTGTTCCATAGTAATTCTTGGGAGTGTGTAGAGCACAGGGTGGTCAATCTCCCAAAATCTCCAAGTGGCTTACAGAGATCTGCAAATGGGGGAGAGCCACAAGGCTCTCACTCCATACTTCGCTGCTCCTGGGAGAGCTGTGGGGTGATTTGCAGACAGGGCGTGACAGCAGCTTGCCAGCAACCCACAGACCCTGCTCCAGCCTGAAGTTCAGGTGTGCAGCTGTGGTGCAGGGTGTCTGGGCAAAGTCACTCTCGGCTTCCCCTGTGGCTGGGGATTTGAATGGACCAGCCATCCCAGTGCTAGACAGCCCCATTGCCAATTACTTGATATAATGTTATTATGAGAGCTGTTGCTGAACTACTCAGAAGTGATGCACAAGTTGTTCAGGAGTCACAGATTGGCCAGTCCCTATAACTGTTTATATATAATTCCTCACTACAAGAAGTCTGCAAGGTGGTATCACATTTAAATAATATGACACAGTATGGAGACATTCAAAAGGTCTCACAGCTCTTCTGTGTCCAGACACCTCATTGTATCCACTGCAATAACCAGTGATAACCAGATTCCAGTTGGGGAAGATAAATAACCTCATCCTATATTTTAAGCAATTCCAGTAGGAAGGGAAGCTTTGCCCTCTTCAAAAGCTAGCAGGGGTTTCTATCAGAAACTAAGACAGCTTGTGTCATATGTGAGCACCCTGTGTAAAAGAGGTTTGGGTAGTTTCCATTGTGGCAATCCTTTCCTGACTCTGGATTCTTGACTTCTTAGTCAAGGACCTTCTGCCAGAGTTTCTCCTGGCTTTTACAGAAACAACCCAGGGAATGACTTTAACACAGAGAATACAATAAAATGAATATCTGCTGCTTGATCCCACTCCCACTGAACTATCAGGAATGTTGTCAATTGCCTTCAAAAGGAGACATTGCAAATTCTTAGCATTGAAATAATCAGTTAGCAGGCAGTTTAAATTGCACTGTCACCAGCTTTTCCATCAGCTATCTCTTAGTGTCTGAAAATGTGATCTTCATACTCTGTTAACAGAGGATCTTTTTTTTTTAACCCCAGAAAATATCTTTGGCAAAGCTCTGTGCTTCTCAGTGGAAATATAGCAGAGACTAATTTGGACTCTCAAGTTTTGTTTTTCTTGGGCAACCTGAAAGAAAAATGTATAAAAAATGAACCATTTGTGAATGTTAGTGTTACATTTTCCCCGCAGCTCCTTGTCTGTGAGAGGGGTTAGTATTGCACTGATGGATCTGCACAGGTGTATGTTCAGCAGTGCAACTATTTGTAAATGGACATTTTTCTGTATAGCAGCATCAAGACTGGCTCATAACAGATCAGCTGCACAGGAGATTACTGCATGTACATCATCAGGTATGTGGCTGTCTACACATATTCCTCCCCCTCCCCCCCCCCCCCCCCCCCCCAGCAAAGACACGTCCTTTTGGTCCTGCCCTGGAAAACCCTACAGGTTGTTGTCTTTAGTCATAAAGTAAACCATTATTTACTTTGGTTAGGGCTACTACCAAAATGCCTTCACAGTCACGCTTCACTTCTTGAAGCCCACATAATTTTGAAGTGCATGACTCGGAAGTGTGAATGAACACTTCTACATTTCCATACCAGGGATGCATACAACTTAACATCCCTTCCTCTGCAGAAGAGGGACATGTCTAAATATTTTCATTTCAGAAGAGAAACTGATGACAGTTTCCTGTGCCATCACAACAGAAGTTCATTCAAGTGCTAGACTGGGCCATGGACCAGACAGGATAGGGAATTTTTATAACCTAGGCTGTTTGTGACTGCAAAGTGTTAGAGCAGTGATTTCCAGCCTGTGCTGTGCAGGCTTTTGGGACCGGTGAGTCCATAGAAGGTGATTAAGAAGGACACTTCACTGTCTAGTAGTCTACAGCTGGGAAAATTTTTTTCCCCTCACGTCCACTGGAAAATGTATAGAGATGAAAACCAGCCAAAAAAGCCCTGCCATAATGAAACATCTGCTCTTCTTATCAGACTAGTGTGAAAGGTTTATTGAGTCCAAATTTTTCAACTTTCACCCTGTCCCTCCCTTTATGGAAGGCAAAACTGGGGGGAAAACAAAGAAAGAGAAAGAAAAAGAGAAAGAAAAAGAGAAAGAAAAAGAGAAAGAAAAGGTGAAGGTGAAGGGGAAGAAGGGGAGGAAGTGGGAGGGGGAGGGAGAGGAGGAGGGGGAGGGGAAGGGAAGTTTTGGGAAGTTTTGGGAAGGGAAGTTTTGGGAAGGGAAGTTTTGGGAAGGGAAGTTTTGGGAAGTTTTGGGAAGTTTTGGGAAGGGAAGTTTTGGGAAGGGAAGTTTTGGGAAGGGAAGGGAAGTTTTGGGAAGGGAAGTTTTGGGAAGGGAAGTTTTGGGAAGGGAAGGGAAGTTTTGGGAAGGGAAGTTTTGGGAAGGGAAGGGAAGTTTTGGGAAGTTTTGGGAAGTTTTGGGAAGTTTTGGGAAGTTTTGGGAAGTTTTGGGAAGGGAAGGGAAGGGAAGGGAAGGGAAGGGAAGGGAAGGGAAGGGAAGGGAAGGGAAGGGAAGGGAAGGGAAGGGAAGGGAAGGGAAGGGAAGGGAAGGGTTTTTATCAGACCTGAATTTTTACACTGTACCTGGCAAGTGGTGGGACCGGAGTGCACCCCCAGCCCAGAAGGACTTTCTCCACTGTCTTATTCTAGCAGAGTGCCATAGGGTGGTTCATAAGAAGAAACAAATATTGAAAATATGAAGTAAGATAACTCTTACTTAAACAAGAAAAAAAAAGTTTATTTAGAGCAATGAAGAGAAAAGATCTACTAAACTGTGAAAAAAAGACCTGTGTTGTTTCTTTTACACAGGCAAAATGGGACAGATAAATTCAAAGTTCAGAAGAGGATTGAAGGCAATACTTCCCTGCTTATTGTGGATCAGGAAAAGTTCAGAAAATCAAGCAGTTATGTAGCAAGGGGGAAGAAAGAAGTTGTCAATTGTGTTTTTTAAGCAACGAAAAGGTTATGACATTGCCAAGAAGATAAACAGAATCAAAGGTGATTCATCATGGGGTGTCTGTTAATAGGCAGAACAAAAAAGTAATTTGGTCTGGTGGCTTGCTGAGGAAAGACATGCTGAAGACAGAAGTCATTACCAGATGAGGAGAGTAAGGCAAGCACCTTTTCTATTTTATTTTTTTTTTATTCAAAGCAGGGATGAAAACAAAAGCATCTGAGGAAGAAGGGGCAAGACAGGATAAATGATCAATAAATGATTAAAGAAGACATAGCATATACTATGTAAGAGACAAGTGTGGCAGATTCATGAGCTGATCTTAGAAACCATAAATTATGGCTGTAGCATTAATTATGAGCCTCTGAACTGGGAGGAGTGGTCTTCCATACACATTACTAATAAACCCATAATCATATATTGAAACATCTAGAAGCAATGTGGGTGTCTGCATGAGCTGAGAGCTAAATATTTTTCCGCCTTTTACTTTATCTGAAAACTTGCTGTATAGATGGTACTGAGGTTGTTGGTTTTTGGTTTTTTTCCTCATTCAGAGATTCTTTGCAGGAGATATTTTTATAATCTGTTCTCAGGAAGGCAAAATTTGGACTCCCCCTGATCTAGCTGATGGGCACTTTTAAAACAGAGAAGAGAAGCTGTTAGTAGTGATCCTCAGTCAGGATCCTCACTGTTTCAGGTGCCAGCTTTTTATAGCTTTAGATGCATCACACAGGTGGAGAGGTCAGGTCTTGTTGTGCACAGTCCTAGACTATGAAAATGTTTACAAGGTTAGTCCCCTGATGCAGATATAGTGGTTCATCACTGTACTGATGAACCAGTCTGTCACTGGTTTTTGGAGAAATATACGTGTTCTATTCTCCTTGGTTTGACAAAATACTTCTGTCTTAGAAAACTAACCAAACAGGGTATGTGTCTGGGGCAACATTCAGCATACTAAATGCACATTTTTATAGGAGCAAAATCATAGTCTAGTAGAAAAACTAGCTTCAGGTGCGATAGCACAAGTCGGAACTATCCTCACACAGAATTCAATTGTGGTCAAGATCTGGTAAACTTTTTACTTTTTAACTGAATACTTTGCACATTATTTGCATGATATCTTTTTTCTCTTTCCCTTGTTGGCTGACTTTGTGCCCTTTTGGCTTGTCCCCCCCTTATTTTTTTCTTCTTAAGCCTAGTAGTGATTCACTGAAAAAAAATTCATTTAGCCAGTGACCTATTTGCAAGTGAACTTCACCATACTTTTCATAGGTCAAAGTCAAGCCCAAAGTACTCCCCAGACTGCCTGTTAAAGCCTTGTCAAGTTCTTAGTGACTTTTGATGTTTCGTCTCCAGCCTGTAGGTGCTTACCTCACCTGGCCTGTTGTGTCATAGGTACTATTCACTGCTAATGCAGAATACTTTCCCTTAAAAGAACCTGTGTTCTTGGGGATGGACTGTGTATCTTCTGAAAGGTCCATAGAAGATACTGCATTGCTGGACGAATAATGAGAAATAATGTCATTGGAGATTCTGCTCTGCTTTCCTTGGTGCTTGAGCTGTTGCTGGCTCTGCTGCGTAGCCTCCGCGTTTCCGAGAGGATCATCCCCGTAGCTATGAGCAGAAAACTCTCATGTTTTACTGATATCCACCACAGGATGGCAGTGCAAGATTTTAATTTCCAGTCTGTTTCTGTTGTGTGTGTATTTGCCTCGTGCGTGTGACAGCATAGTTGGACAGAAAATTAAAACCAGTACTGCTTTTTTTCCGATTTGAAAACAAAGATACACTAGTTTCCTTTGAAATTGGGTGGATTGTGAAAGCACAAAACCAATAAGAAAACAACGGTGCCGCTGCACGTGAGGTGCTGCCATATTTCGGAAAATGTACCTCAGCTTTCTTTGTATGCTGACTATGCATTTAATTAATTTACACCTCCACCCCCAGTACAAAATCTGTATTTCAAAGGTTGTTTACACGATGTATTCGAAGTGGCTTTTGAATTTGGGGAGCTTTTTCCCTGACATTGCATGTTTGGCCCGCGTGCTAAGGCACACTCCCTGCCGGTGTGGTCCCAGAGCACGTCCTGCCAACAGAGCTGCAAGCGAGTGTCAGAAGGTCAGTTCAGCCTTCCTTCTCTCTCTCCAGCTTCACCTCCCAATTTCTTTTTGCACGTCGAATCAGGAAATGCACGTCATCTGAAAATGTACCTGACAAAGCCGAACACGTTGTTAATTAGTCTGCCTTGGGTGCCAGCATGGGCAAGAGGAGGCAGCAGGGAGCCTGGGATCCTCATTCTGGCTGCACCTCGTGCCCAAGCTGTTTTACGTGGTGGCACAGTTGAAGAAAGCTCTCGGACCTGGGCTCTGCTGGTTCTTGATTCCACTGGCTTGCCATCACTGGTGCTATTATTTGGTTTGGTCTTCACAGTGAGATGCTGATGGTGTTTCTTGCTCCATGACATTTTTGTCAGGATGCGATACAGTAAAGTCCTATCAGGTGTATATCATTGCCGCAGGCAATTCAAGTTTTAAACAACGCTTCCTGCTTTGAACTGCTGCTGACACACACACTCAGCATCTTACTGATGCTTATAATTTCCACGCTAGTGTACTGCACTGAATGTGTGGCTAAAACTGAGTGCAGCTCTTGCTGGAGACAGTAAAGGTTCTTCAAGTAGTATCTATCAGTTAGTGATGTAACTTTTTAAAAACTTATGTACATGTGTTTAGTAGTTCCAGTAGCCCACTGACAGATAAAAAGAAGGGTTCAGCGGTGCTGCTGGAGGTGTGATAAAAGCTCCACATAAATGCAGAAGAGCAGCAGTTTTCTCCCCTTCCCAGTAAAGGGCAGTTTTATGTTTCAGAAGGTTTCTGGGATAACTAATATGGTCTGATACAAAACCAGCCTCAAATGGAAGACCTAAAGGAGGAAAAATGCATTTTCTATAGTTAGCACCCAGCACTCTTACCCATATCTGAGAGAAGTGCTACTCTTAAACTGGGTATTAGACTTCAGCCTATATCTGTAACACTTCTGAAACCTGGTATTTTTCTTTGGAGTGTAACTTCAGGAAAATATCCATTTTATCTGAAGAGAAGATTATTTTACTTTTTTAATTATTTCAGAACATATCTTCTCTCTGTCTGTTCTAGTGATACAGTGATAACTGGAAAAGTGGACAGAAACACCTATTTAGTATGACATGTAGCTACATTGTCTAAATAAAAAAAAAAAAATCAACCTGTTCACTCAGAACTATGCAAAAGTTCTGTCATCTTTTCCAGAGGTATAATCTGAGTTTTCTTCTTGCACAGATAGAAAGAGTAATACATAGTAAATGTGTGTGTCCAACTGCAGTAACTCTTCAAGAACACACCTTGCAGCTAATATTCAGTTAATATTCTCATACGTTTCCAGATGTAGTATCCCAAACCAGAGATACTGCAAGTTTACAACTGCGCAGGCCTTGAGCATGTCACACGCACACACACAGTCCTTAATTAAGGAATTAAACTTTGACAAACCCCTGTGACACAGGGATGGTGATGGTATCTATTTCCATGGCAGCTGCAGCCTTGGTATGAGCTGTGGACTCGTGTGATGTGCTGTGTGACAGGGGAATTAGGGGCAGAAGGGGAAGGGGACAGCATCCCTGTAATCACTGCTAGGATGGGGGCCCCAGTCGGCTTGTTGTCCTATAAGACCATGTAAGAGTAGTCCTTTTTTCTTCAGGAGGGTTTGCAATATGATGAGACCAGACCAGTAGCATGGCTGCAGCACAGTTATCAATGGACTGGCATGCTCATCCATGTGCATGCACTTCACAATGCCACACTCTGAACATATTCTTTTGGTAGGGGCAGTTTGGGGCTGGAAAGGGAAGAGATGGTCCAAATCAGAATTGAAAATGTGCTAAGGAAAAGAGAGTATGGGAAAGAGAAAGAAAAAGGGAGGAGAGCAGGAAATACAGAGGGCATTAAGAGACTTAAGGTAGCAGCTGAGAACCTACAATGGTGGGAGAGGTTCTTAAAAGAACAACAGTAATCAGAGAGCAACAGATAAAGTGGTAATGCTTGTACACAAACACATGCTCACACATATGCCAGAATTGACAGAAAATTGGTATTAGAAGGAGGGGGACTATCTCACACAGAAAAAGGCAGGGTTAAGACCTCCATGGCTGTCCTGATCACAAGAAGTCCCCAAACACCTCCTGCTCTGCATGCAGTGGAGCTGCTGTGGAAGCCCTGAGGCTGTGGAGGTGCCCCCAGCTGCTCTCCTAGGGCATGTCTCTGAGAGCAGCTTTCAGCTGGGCTGAGGGGCAGGGCAGGTGGGCAACCAGCATCAGGGCTCTCCCTGTGTGCTGGCAGGCAGATGGGTCAAGCTGTGCTTCTGCAGGAGCTGGGCAGAGCTGAGAATAAACCCCAGATTTCCTGCACCTCAGCCCCATCCATGAGGCCACTGCTTCCCCACACAATAATCTGACATTACAGAATGTATGGCGACGCAAAGCCACAAAGAAACTAAATTAGCAGAGTAGTAGGTGTATGACTTGCATGCAATGTTTCCCTTTCACTGCATATTTCTCGTTTACTGTTATTTTTGCGTTGGCCCGTGTGACTGAATTCCCATAAAGTGGTCTCCCACACCTCAGACAGTTGATAGAGCAGGAGGCAGTCACTGGGCCAATCTGTGCCTGAAAATCAGAGAGAGACAGACACAGAACAGGCATCTGAGAAAGAGACGGTGGCGCTGGAAGGGATATATGAACCACTCTGGCACAATTCAGTTGTTAGGCAAATGATTAAAGCTAAAAAGGAGGAAAAATGAACTGCTTCCCTGGTTGTATATATAAGCTGGACATTTGTGGAGAGTGAGCAAGTGAAGTGGTTATCAACAATAAAAGAGTAATAAAAAGATAAGATCTTTGCATTCCAATTAAAAGAAAAATCATTGCAACAGGATCAGATGTTTTCCCTGGCAAAGAGGCAAAGAATTTCTCTCCAGGCAGGAGACAAATACCTACCTCTTTCCTTTTATAAAGTATTAACCCATAGGCCTCTGACAAGAAAAGGCAGAGAACTAGCACAGGGATTTCTACTGGAAATAGGAAAACACTCTTTCCCCCCCTTTTTTGCTCTTTGTTGAAATTTGAAGAAAGATTGGACCAATGAATCAACAGGGTGGAGGAAAACTAAGCTATTAGGAGATTAACACCAGGGGAAACCTTTGAGCAAGATGGCTTCTCTGATGGAACTGGGTAAGAAATTAAAGAAATAAATATCAGCTTTGCTTCCCCTTCCTGTCGCCTGCACATTAGCCACATGTTTGCAAAACACACTGTGCAGCATGTGCTGATCCAATGGCGAGAGTCACTTCTGCAAGAAAGCTTTTTCTTACTGAGACTTTCAGCTCCAACCAATGAAAAACAAGTATCAGATGAAGTGATCTAATGACAAATTTACAATATTCAGCACTGAGGCAGCATATGTACAAAAGCTTGAGTCAATGGAACAGAAGTAGGTTTGCCTTTTCTGTGCTGTTTTTCAAGATTGTTCCAAAGTAGCTAGAGTGATGCCTAAGGGTTAAGCGCATGATTTACTGAAGACATTCAGAGGCCACATTCTGGCTTGTCTTCTCTCTGTCAGTGCCAGGCAGGTAGATAGATAATCAGGGAGAAAGTTGGTTTCACTGATTAACCTCAAGGATCCATCATGGAGATTGCAGGTTTTTACAAAGTCAAGAAATGGCATTGATTCAACTGCCCAGGAAGCTTGCTACCTCCTTAACCAAAATTTTAGAAATTATTTCAAAAATTGAAGTGCTGAGTTTTTTACTATTGAGTATAGTTTTAAAATCCAGTTGTTAACTTAATTTTTAAAAAATCTGTTTGCAGTGGAAGACTGAGTTTTTTGTTTTGTGCATGTGCAGGATAGACCTAAGAAGAATATCTGTTTATTACCATGGAAAAATGATGACTGTAAAGAATGCCTGAAAAAATAAGGAAATATACCTAGAAACATAAGGGAATGCATTATTTCAGCCAGTATATTCCAGACAAAATAATTTGAAAGTGGCACAGTGCTGCCTCTTAGAAAATGTAATGCCATTACTCAGTTTCCCTGTTCTATGAGCAAGTTTCTCATCCTGGCTTCAGCTCCCATAGTGCTGGAGGAGCTGTGTTCATGCTGGGGACAGCTATATTGTACCATAGGAGGTGGGGGCTGATGGGGAGACCTTCTCAGGCAGATGGGATTTCTGGCCCAAAATTAGATAATGAAGTCACCTTTATAGAGCACAGTTTTGAAGTTATTGCTCCTCTGTTGAAAGATGTCAGTTTTCCAGTAGGAGATCTATCCTCCAGAGTTTCTGACCAGAACTTATGTTTATCAGTCTCCTAATTCCAAAACCTTGTCTCCAGCACTTCCTTTTCTTTGACAATCCACTAATAGCTTCATTCCCTTCCCTATCATTGGCTCATCTTTCTTCTTATGTGGAAGTGTAGATCAGCTGAAACATGTATATTTCTTGTCTCCTTCCAATGGCAATTTGATTCTTAACATTAACCTTAAATTTCAAACACATTTAGGAGAAAGGTAGGAGGGTTCTTTACCTGTCATTTGTTTCAGTATTGGGATCTGAACATAACTTCATTACATCCCCTACTTTTGTGCTTTACATACATTATAGGAAATGTTTTAACAGCATTTAGCAAGACACAATTAACCAGTAACCAGACCTTCCTGATAAATATTCACAGGTTCAAATCTGTATGTAGTAGGCTGAATTAATATCTACACCTACTGCATATGCTATGTATGATGTCATGGAAGTACTGCGGTTAGTTTCTAATTCTTGGTGGATGTATATATCTATATAGATATATAGATATATCTATATATATGCACACATCTATCTCAAGCTGTAGTTCCAGATAAAGATTCCTCATATAGGTACCCAAGTGGTATCTTGCACTCATTTCTTGTGGTCAGTGAGTATGATAGATACATCCTTAGTGGCAAGCAACTTAGTTGCTTCCTCATGCCAGGGGAATACCCGGAACAGCATTAATAGGTGTCAGTTGCAGGAAAATTGTCTGACCCATTGAACCTTAATTTTTTTGTGGAGTAGAGAATTTCTATTAATTTAAACATTTAAAACATTGCATATATTTAACAAAAGATGTGTTTCAAAAAGTGGGTTTCTATAACTGCACAATTTGTCTAAGCGACAATTTCCTAGTAAACAAGAGTTTAGGAAACACCAGGATCCATCATAGTATAAGCCAACAGATGAACTTCTCAAGGGTACCTTCAACCTAAGTTTTTCTTATTTAGCCCAAACTTAGGACTTATACTTAGTCTCTTGTGTTCTAGGTGACTGCCTGAGTGATCAGTCTATTGGCTATTATGGGAGGAATCTCTCTTCCTCTCTTCTGAGTGGTGCTCCACTTAATATCAATAATTAAATATTTATTTGAGAAGGCCTTTGAACTCTGAACTTTGCTATGTTTCCTGACTAGTGGGCTGGAGAGTCAAGGTGTCTTCTCTCTCCCTGCTCTCTTCCCTCTACTTTGATTTCTAGACCAGTAGTAGTTAATAACTTATGTGAAATGGAGCATTTCCAAAAGTAAAGATGGAAAGAAACTGACCCCTTGGTAGCTGTATCATCCCCAAATTATGCCACTAAGGAGAGATTTGGGAGAAAGTGTTTGGATGCAACAACTATATTTAGACGGACAAGAGTTTGGATCAAACACAATTTTTTTTAAGTTAAAATTAATACTTTTGGCTTTCATCTTTTTTCTGTCAGCACCCTTATAATGCCCTGACTCTTCCCCATATGGTGAATTTTGGGGAAAATGAGAGAGACTGAGCCATAAGAAAACCTATTAAAAATATTTTTTAAAAATGCAATACTGAGATACATACTGCAACTCTGTTGACTTTACAGTGTCTTTGAAAGATATTACTAAATCCACTTTCTTTAGTTCATTTTAAATGTTATATTCCCCTGGTTATTTCTGTTAGCTGTGTTTCCCTAGTTTTGCTTTTAAAATACAGAATTAAATATTAAAAGGTTAAGGTTTCTTTTTTATACTTTCCTCCCCCCATCTCTTCTGGTCTAGCCTAAATGCCAGGAGGAGAAAATGCATTCTCAGACTTAATTCAGCTGCTAGCTCTAAATATTCTGTACTAAATTAAGTACAGAAACAGATACATGGTACTCTGGAAATATGGCTTCAAGCAACAGAATTGTGATAGCTCAGGAAACTGCACTGACAATCAGCAAGAACTCTATCTTGATGAGTAATGGGGGAGATTTGTCATTGTCTTCTCACACCACATATTTACAGATGAACTCTACTTTCAGAACCAATTAGGCATCATATACTTTTGCACATGGGCACATTTTCCTGAACAATATGGGAAGAACAAACTTTGAATTAAAAAAAAAAAAAGAAAAAAAGAGAAGTTCAGATCAATCACACTCTTATTTTAATCTTGTTTTAAACGTGCTGTTTCCTTTTTTTCCCTAAATAGTTTTTTATGTGGTTGCTGAAACATCTTTGTAAGACCAGATACAATACTCATACAAGGAAAGTCCCTGGTGGTTTTTAAACACCATTTTTTATTATGATTTTTTTATTTTAGAAAGGGAAGATCTTATAAGTACACCAGCCATAGAAACCCCTTATCATCATGACCACTGTTTAAGTTTTATGAAGAGTAACAAAAATTACATCTATGCCTTGGGTTTTCTATGGAGGTATCTAAAGTGATTTGGGAAGGAACATTCTGAAGGAAACATTTTTATATGCAGAAAAAATAGGTCTGAAAGTGTATTGATTAGGCAAGATGATCTGCCATGCAGATGAGTGTTTAGGTGTGTAACTTTGAATTGTTTAATGTGCACAGTTATCACAGGAAATGAACATACACACATACAACACCACCAGCAAGTAATTGGTTAGCTGTAAGAAACATAGGCCTTTCTTTCAAGTGTTGTCTCCTTCCTTTCTTCCAAATGTTTTCTCCTTGCACATCAGTTTTCAATAAATAATATTGTAATGATTAAAGCTGACAGCTCTGAAGAATTAGATTTACTCCATGCCCAGTACAGGTAGGTACAACATAGATAACAGTATTTGATGATCTTTCTGCATCACCATGTATTATTCTCAAGAATTTTTGGCAAACCCTTGAAAAGAACTTTGGAAGAGCCAGAAAAAAGATTTTTTCCTACCAAATGCATTCACAGTACTGTACCAAACCCTCCATAATATTGGGAAGGACCTCAAGATATTGGTGATAGTAGACAAAGGCTCTGACAGAGCAGACACACTCATTAAAGATCACAATTATGCATCTTTACAAAATCTCTAGTGTTCATTTTATGAATTTAAATGCATCTTCCAGTGGGTGGATGAATTCCATCAAGCCATGTTTCCTCCAGATAAGACAGAAGGTCAGATTATCTGAACTATGCCACTTTTTACTGTACAAATCACGACCAGGTTCACAGTGGTAACTCTGGGTTACTTTTTCAATCAGGAAGCAGAAGGCGTATACAGTATTGGAGCATATCCAGGGAAGAACAATGGAGATAGGGAAGGGCCTGGAGCACAAGTCTGATAGGAGTGGCTGAGGGAGCTGGGGTTGTTTAGCCTGGAGGAAAGGAGGCTCATGGGGGGACCTTATTGCTCTCTACAATTACCTGAAAGAAGGCTGCATCCAGGTGGGGGTTGGTCTCTTCTCCATAGTAAGAAATAAATAACAAGCAATAAGACAAAAGGAAATTACCTCAAATTGTGCCAGCAGAGGTTTAGGTTGGATATGAGGAAAAATTTATTCACAGTAAAGGTTGTCAAGCATTGGAAGAGGCTTCCCAGGCAAGTGGTGGAATCACTGTCCCTGGAAATGTTCTAAAAACTTGTGGATGTGATACTCAGGGGAATGTTTTGGTGGGGTACCTGGCAGTGCTGAGTTAATATTTGGACTCAGTGGTCTTAAAGGTCTTTTCAAGACTAAACCACTCCATGATTCTGTGAATTCCCATAGGTGTGTGAACAAAAGTGAGTGTGTCTTGTGGGCTTCTTTGTTACCAGATCACAGTCTGGCAGAGGAAAACTAATTGCTGGAATAACTTTAAGACCCAACTTTCAATACCATATCTATTACATAGCTTTTGATGGCTATGAGATATTGATGACCTGACTGCATCAATTAGTCAGGCCTGTGTGGGATTAGTTTCTCTCTGTAGTGTTCTGCCACCTGCTTGGCACTCAGCAGTGGCCATCAAGCAGTTGAAGCCAATCAGAAGGATCTGAGGAATGGCTAAAACATTTCTAAAGGCTGTCACCTATGTTATGGCATCCATCCTGTGGCAACTGGTTTGAGGCAAGGGGATTTCCATGGTTTCAAATAGTTGTCTTTGTCTTCCTTCCCCTATTAACCAGTTGAGTAGGGGAACAAATTTAATGTATGGACAGAAACTACTTCTATCAACTTGAAAATGTTGGAAGATATGGCCTTCCCACCTCATTACAGGGGTTCACATCTAGTATTACTGTAAATCATAGAATGCTTTGGGTTGGAAGGGCCCTTAAACATAATTTAGTTCCAACCCCCTGCATAATCAGGGATGCCACCCACTAGATCAGGTTTCTCAGGGCCCTATCTAACCTGGACTTGAACATTTCCAGGGATGGGGCATCCACAACTCCTCCAGGCAGCCAGTAGACCTCTGTAGTGCCCTGCCCATGGGGCTGCCAGGCGGAGTGTGCGCTGTGGCTAGCACGGCAGGAGGGCAGCGTGTGGCACTTTGCCTGTGAACCAGCAGTGCCACACTGCTTGGAAAGCTGTGCTCACTACTTGCCTCTGGTAGGGCTGACAGCAAACAGAGAACCATTGTAGCATGCAAAACCGAAAAATTATCAGGCAAATCCGTGGTGTTGTCTCTTGGTCTGGCTGTTACTGTGGTGACCAAGATCAGATGAGTTGAAAGAAGAGGCAACACTGGCATGGTGTCACCATGAGATGTGTGGTGACTTCTAGTGATTTTTAGCTGCTTCCACATACACGTGAAAATTTTCCACGTACATGGGCAAGCAGACTGCTTTCTGCTGACATATGAACTGCTTGGAGCTAGTGGCCAAGCATATTTAAATGTGTGTAGGGGTGCTAGGAGCTTACTTTAAGCATATTCAGATACTCTGGAAAGGTTCTATCTACCTAGACAGACAGGATAAATTTATGATGGCTGTTTTTTCTTTCCTTTAAACTCTTGTTTTTAATTATATTTGAGCTCAGCACTCAGAGGCCTTAAGGCAGGAATCCCTTCTTTACTAACTTGTAATTAGCTCTGATTGTTCCTTTTTATGTCTGTTATGATCAGGAAGCAAAGAAGCTCAGAACATGTATTGCTGTGTGATGACTATTCAGCGTCTTTCCAATGCTGGGGAAAATGCACAGTCTCCTTGTAGGACAGCTCATGCAAATATACAGTGTTATGCCACCAGAGGAAGTACTCTTACTTTTTATTAAAAGGCAGCTATGAGGCTGTCTAGGTACTAATTTCATATTCCCCATAATTACCAAGCGCTTGCCTCTGCTTGTGAAAAAGGTAGTGAATCACCTTCCAAACCTTCCTCTTCCTGTCACTTAGGCCTTGTGCTGCATCACCCTCAGTTCAACAGGAGAAAAAAATCACCAGGCAAAGCTGACTTTCAGCAGTGACTTTTTAGGCTTCTTTTACAATGAGGCTGTGAAATGAAATCATAGTGTTTTGTTTTCTCAAGGTTCCCCCAGTTCATTCTCAGTGGACTTTGGTGTGCAAATTATGCGTGGCTCTTGGGGTTCAGCCTCCCTTCAGAATGGCTATAGTTAGCAGTTGGCTGAACACTCATCACTGTCACTTTGTTTCATAGCTTTGCCACCAGTAAATGACAATTATAAACCAGCTTTTTCAGCTTGTTCTTCAGGTGCTTGCCTGAGATGAGAGACCTAGTGTTTGAATCAGTAAGATTTTTTTTTCTAAATTAACATCCCTAAAAAAACTCCAAGCCCCAAAACCTTGGCCACAGAAAACAAAGTTTCTGAGCCTGGCTGTCTCACATCCTGTGCTCCATTAGGACAGAGGCATGAGCTGAGCCATCAACACATGGGGACAAGAGGTGCAGGTTACTTCACGTGCATTAGAAAGAGTCTTCATGACAAGTCAATCTCCTGAAGCATTTCTAGGCTCACAAACATTTTATAGTTAATTAATTTTTGAAGGGTAAATGGAACAAGTATCATCATCTCATGTGGCCTCTAAGCCACAGTTTTCACCTGTATTCTGTGTTGGACCTTACCACTGAAGCTGAGCTTGAGTGTTTGTTCAAACTGCTGGACTTTGGCTGCAGCACTTAAAAGACTACAGGCATCTGCAGAGGAGGCAGGAGCACTGAGCTGCTGCCTCTGTGCCATCACAACCGTAAACATTAAAGTTCCAGGCTTAAACTTCTCCCATGTGTAAGCAGCCCTTGGACTGGGAGGGTGATTTCAGAGGGGTATATGCTAACTATGTGCTAATCATGTGATAAGCTAGCTTCCCATGGCAAAGAACTCTCCATGCAGTGGAACTGGATGTGCATCACCAGCAAAGCTGGTGCAGTTTAAGTTGATCTCTCCTCTCTGTTTCACTTGCTTGTTACTACTCCTTATCTGAGTATCATCCCTGGCAGGCTGACTCTGTGAGGACTCTGTGTCTACTTCAGTGCAAAAGAGGAAAGCACCAAGGCTGAACAGGATCATCTCACTAATAATTTCCAGACAGTGCTTTCCAGTGACATAACTCACCCTCTGGAACATCAAAGTTACCTGAAGAGGTTAGATTAAAATAATAAAATAAAAACATAAGAAAGGCAGCATCAGCATTAGCAGGATTTGTTAAATTGTGATTGCGGAATTAATGAAATAATTTATTTCCTGAACTGATGAATGAAGGGGCACACAACAGATTGCCTGACTCTTCTACTCTACATAATCTCCCCTGCACAAGGTACTCTTCCTCTGAGGTATCTGTGGAATCTGGGAAGAGGAAATGTTCAACTTATTCTTCCTTTAAGTCCAAGTACAGCTAGATAAGAGATTTTTTAAAGGAAAAAAAAATAGGAAAAGCCCACAGCACATTTAAGTACCCCAACAATGCTAGGAAATGTAGATGCCTCTTTAGAATGCTAACATCTCAGATTTCTTCCCCCCAGCTTCTACACACAGAACAGGCACAGACCATGCTCCTGCTGGTGCTCCTCCTGCCTTCTTTATCCTGGAGAAGCCCTGTCCTCTGACACAGGGCAACTCCAGGGCTTTTCTCCTGGGCCTGTCTGCACAGATTGACTTGTTGCCTCTCTCCTATTTTTCTCAATATCAGCAAGCAAATTGCTCTGTCCTCTTCTTTGTCTTCCTGGTGTTTTTCCAATATGCTTGGTTTTGCTATTCCAGACAGTACTTAATATAGTGAAATTTCAGAGTGGATGAGGGTAGCAGTTCTTTAATATGTCTTTCTGAGTGTCCTTGCCCTGAAAAAGTGATTCTTATTTGCGAGTGTTGGTGTAAGAAACATGAATGCAATTTCCTGAAGTTTTGCAAGAGACGTATGGGAGCAACAACATACCTTTCATATCCTGCCAACTTGATTTCATTAGGTCTTGGAGAATGTTGACCCTAGGGACAATTGATAGCCAACTTGTTATTTTGTATGGCTGATAGTTTTTATGTGACCTTTACTTGAACAGGTCTTACTGTATATGCAACAGCATATATATATATATATATATATATGTATGTATGTATATACACATATAATGTGTGTGTGTGCCTCTCCCTCTGCCGATGGCCTATGTGTTAAATCCTTCATAAAGGCTTGTGGTAAATGGTACACCATGTGCCTCCTTTGAAGACAGTCAATTCTGTAGCAGCTGTCCAGCAGAGTAAAAAGGCTAATTCTTAAATTAATTACTTCTTATTTAGACAACCTAATAAGTTTAACAAGGACTCTTCTCCTTCACCCCATATCAGAAAACATAAATTACTGGGTACTAGGTAGTAAAAGCAGCTGCTAGCATGCTTAGAAGGAATGACAAAATCAGATTAAAAGTGTGAGTGCTATTTAATGTGTGTCCCCTCATCCATTCCCCAAATCCTCAAAGCTTTACCAATTATAGAACATCGTTTTTTACAGCATCCTTGTTAGGCAGTAGGGAAGACAAACATTATTATCCTTGTATTACAGAATGAATTAAGTCAGGCAGACAGGTCTCTGTGGATATGTCTGTACTAATGATCCTATTAGTACAGCCATATAATAATTAGTATACAATAATTCTATGTTAATATAAAATGATAATAAAATAGGTTCTTTCCAATTCCCTGACACCAGCATGACTGGTGCAACAGATTTTGTGCCCATATGATGGTGAAATACTTCAGTCAAAACAGGTTGGACACTTTCAAATTGCCTACGAGGAATGATTTCTACTCAGTGTTTAGGGCTGAAAAAAACATGCCTGCAAGTCTAGAAGAGACTTGCTCAGGTCAAAATGTGCTACAGATAATTTCCCAGTGTCCCCTGGCCCATGGTTTGCGAGTACAGACCTAACTAAAGGATTTTACCTAGTGCCATGCAACAGCTATATTGCTGTACTTAATTTTGGCATCATCTTTTGCTTCTGTGAAATCTGACTTTTACCTCTATCTCTATTGCTTTCCTCCTCTTCCAGCCTGGCTAGGTTGTGTTGCCACTGGGGGGCAGGTCTCTAGAGGAAACAAGTGTGCATTTCCTACAGGCTTTCCTACAGGCAGAGAGCCTTAGCAACAATTTGGCATTTTGCAGCTATTTCTACCAATATTTAAGTTATGATCAACTGGAGTTTGTATGTAAGAACTGGATTCTGTCACCTGTACAGTCTTGAAGCAGCACCTGTGTGCAATCATCTGTTGAAAGCAATAAGGAAAGGTACTGCTCATTGTTAGGAAGGATAGAGGATTGTAGCCATAAAGTGCTATGTTACAGAGGAAAATAAAACCACAGACGAAATTCAATACAAAGCAAAAGTGACACACCATAACTCTGCTACTGTCTCTGTTAAAGTCTCAGTTTTGGATAAGTGGAAACTGGTGTAGCTAGTATTGAATGGGTAAGAATCCTAAAACATTGCATTATAAGGGAGCTTAATATCCTTCGTAACACAAAGTATGTGCAATGTGGACCAAATTAATCTCTGGCTCAATTCTATCCAATGCATTGAAATCCCTTGGTTTATTAATTAGTCGCAGACTTAAATATTTTTTCCACCATTCTACCACCAGTCTACCACTATTTGAGCAGCAAGATTTTAATTAATTTTCATGCAACACAGCAAATTACTTCCTAGAATTTAAATCCTCATTTGTCTTGTAACAATCGGGGCCTTTGATGAATATGTGAATCGAGCCAGCCTTAGTGGGACATTATATTCCAAAAAAGCTGCATGCCACCTAAGGTGCCCCTTTCTATACACAACTCATCTACTGCTGTGGGCAACATACATATCTGTTAGCATAAAATATTATTTTCTGAGTGTCTGTTCTAACTGGCTGGAACAATAGCAGTTGAGGCCCAACCAAATCTCTCTGCATCCATCTTGCAAACAGGAGAGATGAAACAGAACATTCACAACCAGTCCAGGGCAGAAATCAGAATCCCTTGGACGGTGTGAAGATGCATACTACAGGCAGTCAGAGAAAACTCATAGTAGTTGTAGAAAAATGAAATGCTATTCATTCCACCTCCAGAATACCTAACATCAAATTACTTCAATAAGCTTAGCTGGCGTAGCTCACACGTGCTGCAGTTCAGAAGGTGCATAAGCATTTTAATTTCCATTCCACAATTTTTGATCTACCTGGAATAACAAAAAATTCCTCTAAATGGAGCTTGCTATGCTTATTCACAGTCTTGTCACCTCAAGCTTAGCCTCCTGTAATATGCTTTCCTTTTGGCTATTGCTTGAGATCATTCAGAGCCTGAAGGAAGTTAGGAATGCAGCAGTCACATATTAATCAGATCTTAAATTTGCAGCATGTCACACCAGCACTCTCTGAGCTGCCTTGGCTGCCAGCAGGATTCAAGGTATTGGTGCTGGCCTTTAAAACTCTGGATGCAGGCTCTCTTCTCAAAGCACGCTACTAGACACCCATCAGTGGAGGCATTTGGGAGGCAGCTCTGCTTGATAACAAGGACTTCCAGCAGGGCAACATTTGCCAAAGCCACCTTGGGTAAACTGCCAGACATGCTGCTTGAGCTCCATTTTTTTTTTTTTTTTTAATTTTAAGAATTTAGAAAAAGATCATCTAAGGGATGGACTGTCTTTTCTCTTTTAAGAGCTGATTCCAAAGGGTAGTATGGGTGTACCTTATAAATAACCCTAAAACAGGTTAAAATGCACTGCAGTTAGCACCGGAGATGCAGGCCTACTGTACTTGCAGGCTTGACAGACCCATCTAAGCGGAACCTCTGTTTTACCTTACAAAGTACTAAAGAGCAAATCTAATTACTGTGCTTCAATGAGAAATGTCTGTATCACGTCAATGGGACACAGGAGACAGGCGTTGAGTGCTGATTCCAAACCTGGCCTGTGGAAAAACAGGACCAAAGCTAGTTAACGTAAAGTCCAGTTATAGCTCAGTGTTTTCTCTTGGGTGCTCGAAACAGCTGAACATTCAAGCATCTGTATGTTGGAAGTAAATGAATTGTGTAAGTGACCCTGGCTACAGCACCGGATTTTACCATCCACAGTGCTAATAGGATATGCACTGATGCATATTACTGAAGGAGAGTCCTGAATATGAAGTAGCAATAGATTTAGAACCAATCCTCAGGCCATTGTACTGATAGGCAGGAACTGATAGCAATAATGGAGGCTTCTGCTCCCTGAAAGGGGCTTCTCTTAAGTGACAAGTGAAGTGCAGTAGCAGTCGTGTGCCAAAGCACGCACGGGGTCTGCCTTATGGTGATGCAACTGTAACAAAATCCCATTTGTAATGAAGCAGAATTGAAGTGAGAAATTATTTCATAAGCTCTTTGGATGGTTTGGAGGAGATGGTTCCCATCATCTCAGGCTGTCTTTTGTGAAGGCTCAAGAAGTATCTAGCTCCTGTTCTGCCCTAAGCGACCATCACGGCTGTGAAAAAGTAATCATGGATTCTCTCTACAGGGAAATCACTGCTGTTCTTTGCACTGCTCTGGGGTTTCATGAATGTGCTATTACTTGATGGCTTTTGTGCCTCTTACCCATTTGTAGAAGCACACGTTGCTATGTTTAAGACAAAATGTAAAACACTGGAATGTAGTACTAATTTTAAAAATTATTGCTCTGTAAGTGGTTATATATTCCCACATCAGTGTGCATTCATTAAGCTGTATTTTTTTAGAGAGAGTGGATAAACATAATATTTGAAAATATTTGAAAATAAAGCCACGCAGAGTCATTTTTTCCAAGACTATCCACTATTAGAAGTTTTGTCTTTCTAAACAAATTGGTGGCAGTGACACTGGTGCCTGGCATATCTTCTACTTTTACCATATTAATCTACTTAATATTTTTCCACATTATGCATACCCAGCCTTAAAGACTGTGTGTAAATAGCCTCTCCATTGCAGAAAATAATAAGCAGGAATGAGTGACTGCATCCCCTGGTCCTTAGTGCTTGTCTGAATGGCTTTCCTAGTCACAGTTATCACTACGTCAAAAGTAAAAGAAATATCACTACAGCTTTTCCTGCCTTATCTGGTTGCCCTATGGGATTATTCAAGTAGGTAAGGAATGCAGCAGCAAGTTCAAAACCTAGCTCTTTCTGATGCAAAAGAAAAAAAAAATGTTAAAAAAAATGTTCTGTGTGACTGCTGGGAACTGAGAGCACTCTGCACTTTTCAGGATTAGGTCCTGTGATAGAGAATGCTTCTTCAGTAAGAGGAACTTGTGTGAGAACCCCCACCTACACATCTCAAACTTGATCAAGAAGAAAGCACATCTATCAAACAGTGCAATGTTTTACTGCAAACAGAACAAGGTTTTCTGTTTGCAGATGGAATTACTACTCAGCTATGGACAAAATTGTGAAATTTCTCAGTTCTAGACTGCAGCCTAATTTTTTACAGAGATGTTTCCCTATTTTTGTAGCTATGGAAACAGGCTCTTTTTTTCTTTAGAAATAAGCCAAGAATTAGGGGCCAGGCCACAAAATATTTTGTTTTATTACAAAACCACCAAAACGTGATTTCTCACCAATTTAACTGGCAGCAAGAATATTTCACACAGCAGTACCATGTACTGATGCTCTCCTGGGGATGCTTAGCAGCAGTAACTTTGGCTGAAAGTTAGGACTATTTTTGGAAGCTTCAAAAGTGTCCAGGGAAAGTACTTTTCACTTTTATTCATATAAACAGTATCTCTATTTATTAAAAAAGTGAGAAATGGCTTCTCCTCAACTTCAAATGGCTTTGACAATAAAATTCTGCTTATATCAAGGTCTTGGGAGACACATGAAGCTTTGTGACAAATGGGGTGTTTGGATGATGAAGAGATGACTTGAAGACTCAGGAAGAGACGCTTCAGACTCCTGCCCCTGGAGAGCAGTGAAATAAAGGTGAGTGCACTTAGATCCCAGCTCTGTGTCGCCTATCCATTTAATCTCTCATGCCTGCATGGGGATGGACTATGATGAACTATACAGTCTTTTCCATCTTAAATTACTAAAAGGCTAAGTAAGTCATTTCTGCTGTGAAAAGAAGGAAAAAAACCCTGTGCAAATGTTTAGGTTCCTAAGTACAGGCTTAAATCTTATTGAAGTCCATAGAATTTAAAGTGCTTAAGTGTTTTGCTGAATAGGGATATGTTGCTGAATCATGGCCAAGACTTTTTAAGCTGATGTACTGTTACCTGTGAAGTTACTAATATGCTCAATATCAGCCCTGTACTTAAATGCATTGTTAAAGGGGAATATACTTTTTCAGGGCTTCTGATTCATCCTCTGAAAGAGCATCTGGCTGAATCAGGGATTCAGAATAAAGTCAATGAGTAAAAATGTTAGAAAACATAAATCCTAACCAGAGCAGGAAATTGTGGAATGAGCCAGGGCAAGAATTTTCTAGACAGCTATGCTGCTATTGACAACTTCAAAGTTCAGTACTCTCTTCTGTGCTGTTACTACTCATTCTGAAATTTGCTTTCCATTGAGCAGAAAAAAAAATTGGGTATTTTACTGGAAGTATATAATCTCCATTGGTACTGACTGTCTGATTTCCACCCCTTTGTGTCCATCACCTAAAAATGTGTTCAAATGTTTCCATTAGCGGCAAGGTAAATCTCATGGTATGAACAGGAAATAAAGTAGATTGACATTGTCACTGCATATGAACTGCCAGTACCCTTTTCCATCTTTATTTTTCTGTCTTTCACTTCTTCTGCAATAAACCCTGTGATCTACCAGGACATTAAACCTGCAATGCAATCAGATGTTCTTTCTGTAAGCTGTGGGTCGATGTGTGAGTTTACATTTAAACACACATACACTGAGCGGATTTGCTGATTATGGCTGGGGTGAGCAGCAGTGATGAGGTTAAACCAAAATTTTTGGACACATCATTGATGAAAATATCTATGAAACTTTAGATATCAAAGATGGTACTGAGCACATTGCCTCTAAATGTCAAAAAGACCAGGCTTGAAGTAAAACATTGTAATGTGGGGCTGTTCAAAAGAAAACCTCAGTTGGGCATTGTGTCTGTCACTCCTTATCAGAAGCACCAGTCTCAGCTGTGTGACAGTACATTTTCCCATCCTGTCAGGTGGTGCGCTATTCTTTGCCCTCAATTTCTCTCCTTTTTGGCTTTGATGACTTTCTGGAGGTGAGACCTCACAAAAAATTGTTGGGAGTTGATTTCTGAGTAGAGGCCATTCACAGAGCAAGCCCACATGTTAAAGCATTAAGAAAATAACATGCATTAGGTGTGCTGGGGGGGGATGTTGCTGCCACTGTCGGCCTCTCCCACCAAGTGTCACCACCACCAGGATCCCCACTTGCCCCCCAGCCTGGAGTGGCCACTGCACACATGCCTGGCTCCTTGAGGAGATGTGCTTTTGAAAAGGAGCTATGGGAAAAATGCCCCGCTTCAAATGACTGCAAGCCATTGTCCATGGAGTGGAAACAAGAGGCTCCATCCAATCTCTTTTCACTGCACGCTTCTCTGCTCTGGAGCACTTTTTGTTGCTCTTTCAGTAGCTTTCCTTTGCCAACAAATAACAGGCATTAAGGATAGAAAAACAATAAAATTACATGAGGAGAGAGCAACAATCAGTACACAAAGATAAATATCAGCAATAAACACATGCAGCTGCCAGCCCTACAACATTTATAAATGACAGAGGGGTGCGTGTGAGGTAAGGGAACAGAAGTGGTGTGTGCAGATCCAGGAAGAGATGGTGCAAAGGCTCCTGGCAGAAGCTTGGGAAAGCCCACATGGTTCAAGAATGCTGGAACCACAAATAGCCTATGCACAAGAGCCTACTGTGCCCAAATGCCACATGACTGTGAATCTCTTTGGCTTCTTGGAGTTGAAAATTGAGCTTTAGGATTAATGTGGTGTGTCAAACGCCCAGGAAGGAAAAGTGGTACAAATGCCATAAAGCTGGCCCTCTGAGGGCAAACGAGGAAAAAAAGGGGTTTTTTTTCTCCTGTCTCTGATATTGTAGTACAAATAGAATAGAATGCTTCATGTTTATGGGGAAAGAGGAGCTTTGCTTTGTATTTGCTAGAGATATTTTTCATTTTTTAGAATCCACTTCTAGATGACAGGTCTTAGCTTTGTCATTCTTCTCCCAGTGTCAGTAGTGTCCCTCCCAAATCTCAAGTTGCTATTATTTTGAGAAGGAAGATTTTGAAACTGGTTAAAAGAACAACATTTCTTGCAACAGATTCATTGGTGGAAAAAAGAGCTTGTTTGGTGCTGTTTTGAAGTCTGGGTGGTCCAGCAGAAGAGGAATGTGATGGTCTCAATGCAGGTGACGTGGTGAGGAGCACATGCTGAATTCAGTGCACCCAAGCTGCTCCATAGCTGGCAGCTCAGATGGTCCCTGCAGCCAGAACCAGAATTTCCATGCCAGATCTCTGTTTTTAATTTCTTTCTTTGGTGTTTGATTTTTTTTTCTTTTCATCTTGTTTTACCTGTTGACACTAACACACAGCTTCACAACTGTGGACAGTTTCAGCTTAATTTTCTACATGTGAGAAGTGGTGACTGGCAACAGATTTTCTCTGGGGTACAAAACCCCTACAACAACTGCCCCCTGAAGTAAAAGTTCAATGTTTTAACTGCTTCCCTGCTGTTAAATCTGATGGGCACTCAGCTTAATGGCAGTCTCCATTGCTTTACTCCAGAGTTACAGCCCAGACACTACCATTTTGTACCTAACAAAGAAAATTTTGAAATTATTAATGCATTAAAGGGATTAAGGGAAGTAGCTATTACATTGAGGAGTGATTTGACTTGTCCAAGGATCTCCTTTCCAGACAGATACAGGCCCACTGTCAGTGGAGAGGTACTACTGCTGAACAGATCAGGTGTGCTCAGCTGTGAGGACCACTGCAGATGGTAGGGCAGACACAGAGATCCTGTTGCCCTCAAACAATCCAAACAGATAAATCCTATTTTCCCACCATCTGGAAACTCAGAGGGAAAACAGAACCATCATCCATATGACAGGAGATTTGTCATGCACAGACGTAAGGTACAACTTTCATGGAACAACAGGAGGATTTCATCTGATTCAAGGCATCACATGCTATGGAAAAGCTTGTCCAAGACAGAGAAGTTCATCTTTAGCTCAAATTGTTGTATTGATAAAGAGGCATGGATAAAAAACCATGGAACAAACCCTGTCATCTACTTTAAAGGAATGCTAATATGAAATGGAAAAAGTAACTCCTGCTAAGATTCAAGGACTGTCATAATGAGGAAATATTTTCACCTTTGATCAAATAGAAATGGTGCTTTTCAGAGCTTGGGACAAACAAAACTAAGCTTGCACAGCAGAAAACTGGACAGCAGTTTTAAAATACTTCAAATGTGTTATCACTGTTGGCTACAGAAGTCCTTTAAATCTGTTTCTATATCTCTGAAATGATGCTTTACTAATTTATTTTCTAGCTGGTAGCTCAAAGATGTGACTTTTTTAGGGTCACACAACAGATTAGATAGACAGATAGACAAAAATAGGCAAAGATAGACAGTAGAAACATCATCCCAGTTCACTTAGGTGGCCTAAACCACTTTTCTTGTTAATTTTTTTGTGATCTTACAGCCCCCTAGCTAGTGCATTTTGCCCATTTTTCTCCAACACTATATTAAGCATTGAGGGATAAAAACAGAAGTTACTTCACATACTGATTTGTCTCTTTAAGATGGAAGATGTTTTAGTCAACTCTTCAGAATGTCTATTGTTTAAGTCTTTTTTTTTTCTTTTTGCCTATTGACAAGGTTTTTCAACTAATCCAGTGTGCCAGTTTTAGCAGAAACCAGTGGCAATACTGATGTTAAATGGAGTGTTATAGACTACAGGGTGCAGTTCTATTCCTGCATGAAAAACTGCCAGTCCCTTAATCTCTCTGTGGGTGTCTGGTGCAGCGCAGCAACACCTGAGCTTTAAATTAGCTTAGTGTGACAGCATTAGCACATGCACTGCAGCAGCACAAGGCTCAGCACTGGCTGGGAATCTTATGTTTGGTATGGTGTGGGGCCCTCAATACTCGAGGTGAAAGGAACATGCAGTTAATACCTCTGTTTTACAAAACACTACCCTTAAGATTTCATTATACTTAGTATGGCTAGATAAAGCTGGATTCATGTCATGTGCACTTCCTCTTTGAGTCTGGAAATTTAGTACAGTGAAAAAACGGCCAAGGAATTGATGGTGTGATGATGCTTCAGAAAGCCAGCGCACACCACCTGACCCTTCCTTTCAGGTCATAATTAGTACAAGACTCCAGGACAAGCCCTTGCTGGGTAATGTGCACATGAGGAAGTTGGAAATATTCAACTCTGCCTCATCATTTGCTGTGCACCCGAGTTGAGTGTCACTCAGCTTAACCACATAGAGCTCAGCCTGGAGCACTTTATTGCCAGGCATCAGGAATGGCCCATCCACAAGGAATCTGATTAGACTTTTCAAACATCAGATTAACACTCATTTTGGCACTTCTCGGCTGTCTTTTGAAGTTTGTTTTCTTCTTTAGAAAGAGGCAAGAAGAAAGACCAAGGGTAGCCCATGTTTGATAGTCTCCTTGCACACTCCGGTGTGTCATTTATGGCATATTAAGGTGAATCATGAAATTTAAGCCTGGCCAGTTGTCAACAGACCATCTGTAAACAGGTTATTATAGTTCCAATTTTCCCAAGTGAACTTTTTAATAAATGCTTCCTCCTCCCAATGAAAAAGTAAATAAACAAACTGAGGTCACAATAGACATCTTTTAGAAACACAGACAGTAAAAGAGAATTACATTTTTGTTGGATACACTTTTTGCCACTGCGACAAAAGGCAGAATCTGTCTTTCACTCTCTGACAAAACGCCCTGTTTAAATACTATTGAGATACATGATACAACAAAGTTTTTTTATCCCCATCAGGGAAAACTCTTGTCTGTTCTGGAGGTCATAACCACTCCTTGAAAGGAAAATAGGCACTATGTTTCCAAGCTGTGAGAAAATATATCTAATAATTTTTTAGTAGCTTATCAGGATAGTTAAATACTGAAGTGATAATGAAATGATCTCATAACTCTTTGCTCTTGGGATATGACGGGCCAGTCAACAAAGTTAAATAGTTCTACTATCTCATGGGAAACAATTCCTGCTTTATACTAACTGGAAAGAAGCACTCTTATTAGCTGCTCACAAAAGCTGCAATTCTACAGCAAGGAGCGTATCTCCAGCAGTAATGCTTTCCAGCAGAAGACGGCCGTGGTGAGTCCCACTCTCTGGCCTTCTAGGTGGTCTTTCCCTCAGATCTAATGATAGGCCTGTCAGAGTGATTTATGGCACTTATCCATGCCTCTGTGTTTTCCTCCTCAGCTTTGGGTCAGCTCTGGTCTCCAGCGCTCTGTGGTTGTTCTTGACACGTATTCAGTAATCGCACAGACCGAGACTTTGTTTTTCTACATTTGTGTTTTCTTTCATTCTGCCTGTCTTAGAGTTTTCAATAACACTCATCACCACGGGACACTACTTCCATATTTCATCCGTCGGTAAAGCTTGCGTTAATCTTGTGCCACTGGCAGCCCTTTCTGCTGGCTCGTGTTTGCATGCATGCACTCAAACTCAAATTAAAAATGTATCATTGCATTATTGCTAATGCCGGATCCTGGTGGCCCTTGTGCCTGATCCACATCCCATTAAAATCAGTAGGAAGCTTACCATAACTGTTAACAGGAATTTTAATAAGCCCACTTTAGCTAATATAGAGATGGACTGAATTCTGCTATATGGTGAACAGACGGAAATAAGCTAGCATATAAAGACCATTTCCACGCTTCTTGTTGCATGCACTTGCACAACATGAAGGGCTGGTTACCCATTTCTGAGAGAAAAACAGCCTGAGCAGGACTGTGGCAGGAAGAAATTCTCTGCTCCACATTCCTGGGGCACTTTGGTCACTTCATCATAACGTAAGCAAAATTCCTTCAGGACTTGAATTGCACATCCCTCCAGAATGTGGGAGCAGCAGCAAATAAAACACACGACAGAGCCCATAGCCTGGGACTCCTTCATGTGATAATCTTCTCTTATACTTGGCTCGCTAATAATAAATCACACATCACTTGCTGCATAGATGCCAAAGAGGGCACCACCCATTCTTTTTTTATTTAGCAACAGTTTCTGAACAATGCTGCTTCATCTGATCATAGTTCTAAAAATCAAAACATCTCTGAGATAGATATTTTTTATAGGAACACTAAAATGTTAAAGGTCTGGGTAGGGTAGTCTAAAGCATTTCCATTGAAAAATGTATAAAATTCTGAATTCAAGTGAAGGAACAGGCAGATAAAAGGAATTCAGACCACTGGGTTAGTTTTAATTAAATGGGAAGAAGAAAGGGCTGTCATGTGTGTTTTACGTACAGACTAAAAACCCTACAGTTTCTCTGAAGGTAAAAATTAATCTCAGGTCAATGTGAGTTTTGCCCCAATTGCAGAATCATGCTGGTATTTACATTTCTTTGCACATCTGAGACTGTATTTAGCGATGAAATAAAATTCCACTGAATGGGAGCTCTGTCCAAATAGGAATCTTCCTGTTCTCAGAGGTTGCCCAAAGAGTCATTTTTCCCCATCATTTTAGAAAAATGTTCATTTTGGAAAGTAGCAGCCATGAAAAGAAGCAAACAAACAAATAAACAAACAGTTAAAATAGATGAGAATACAACGGTCATGGTGCTTTATCCAAGATGTTTCACCACCACCTGAGAGCCATGGTCTACAAGAAATGACACTGAGGTAGCCAGTGGAGAGAAAAATGCAACTCAGAACAAATTATGGGCTAAAAATTACCAGGAACTGTGTAAGGTTTGTTTCATATTTTAACTTGGGTTCCAGGAGAGGCAGCAGGAAGTTTAACTGATTTGCAAGAGGAGAAAAGTAAAGAACCTAGAAGATACTGTATTTCTGAAAATTCTGAGGTGTCATAAGAGACAAGGAACAAGCCAAGGTGAGACACCTCATGCCGTGGTGTTAGGGGTAATTAATTGTAGCTGACTGAGGCAGCTCAATGTTGATTCGTGAGCACACAGCTGACAGGGTTTTTCTCTTAATCTGCACTTAACTGACAATGGACAAGAAACCCTTTTATTGAGCAATCCTGCTTCAGTTTGGGCCTTTTCCCTATTTCGTTCTTTTCTTGTCCTTAAGTTGGGAACTGTAAATCCTTCCCTTCTGTAAGATTAGCTGTCTTAGTGTTCATACAGATGTGAAAAAGAGACTCCTAGTAAATATTTCCTAATAAATATCTTCTGGCTGGACCCAGGAAGGAAGAAAATCAGGGAAGTAGGAGGTTTCTCTGTGCAGGCAGGAATAGCCAAGTGTGAGCCTGAGGGCTAACAGCTGGAGAAACATTATAAGGGGCACTAAGTTCTTTGGTAGACTTTCACAGGTGGCATACTAAGCCCTGAGACCTAACTCCAGTTTTCTTCCATCAAGGGTAAGTAAGGGAGAGCAGTTGCTGTCAGGTAAGGGTAGCAGACTGAAAAATCAAAGACATTTATCTCAGAACTTCCGTAAGGTTTTCTCTTCAGGAGATGCAACAGGTTTAGAGGTACCAAAGGTGTGACCTTGCTGAAATAATGTGCTTGAGCATCATGGTGAACCTCTGTTTACTAACCTTTGCTAGTGTTTTGGAGCTGAGACAGTGTTTTGGCACTGGTAGGATGAAAAGCTTCTGTAGGATGACAGAAAGCAGTGCAACACATTCCCTCTCTACCAGAGTAACAGCATCATATTGGTTTAGTAGTATTCTTCTAGCTGATGATGCCAGTTATCCAGCTCAGATGTTGACCTTGAACGTCAGGAGCAACAGATTGCTCCCCTCATCCTATGATCAGGGCTTTGGCTCAGCTCCTGAAGAAAACCCCAGAGAGACACAAACTGAATAACCCTGCAGGACTAAGTAATACTTAGTGTGCTACCAAGAAGCCATAAAGTCCAAACTGTGACACACTCAAGGTAACATTTCTGCCTTTTTTAAATTTACTTCAGCTAAATAATAATTATTTGACTGGGAGAGCTCACGTGATTTAAAGAGCAATCAAAATAGAAGTGACATCCAGCTGTTTCAGAGAGTGACAGACTGCAGTGGCAGAATACAGGATTTCCAATGTTAAAGCGGCTGAAACACCTGAGTGACACCTATTCTGCTGCCAGTGAACCAGTGTGGAAAGTATTTGGTGGTTCCACACTTCAACAATGCATGTAGCCTCCCTGCCAGCTGGGAAGGCATCAGTAAAGAGATGTCAAGGAAGCTGTGCTGGTCCCTTCCAGCAGTCATCACGGTGGTAAAAACTGGCTCCAAGAAGGCTCAGGGAAGGTAAAAACCCACAGGTAACAACAGAAATGAATATCAGTGTACAAGAAAGGCCAAGAAGTTTGGAGGGTGGTTTGGGAAAAGATAGTCTGCAACTGTAAATGGATGGTCCAGCTGTATTTGTCTACAGTGAAGTATTCAATCACACATCCCAAGTGGCATTACTAAAACCATGGGTCCTTTTCTGCACACCTTGTTTTCAGACACTGAAGCCCAGACAGGCACATGGTGCTGCTTGATTCCTTTTAGCTGGCTGCTGTTTTGGGGAGCTACACCACATCAGAGAGACCCACACTGCGAGGCTGAGTGCTCTGGGACTCACTATAGTTCCCATGTGTGAAATTAAACTCAGACCAAGCATTTTTCAGGTGACATACCACTTCCAAACCCTGATAATGTCGTGGTAGAGTAAAAGCAGAATGTGATTTGCAAATATGGGACCTGCTGACTTGTACATCACTGTCAAAATTGCCCTAAAGTTTTCTATTTGTAGTGTCTGAACCTTTACAATCTGCTGAACTCTGAGTAATCAGTTCATGGCAATGAAATGCTTACTCAGCACATCTGGAAAACACTTCACTGGAATAGTTTGGTAGCACTCCATAATTTCATTGAGCCCTATTCTCTGCATTTGCTCCTTGGGTCAGTTAGAAAACCTCAAATGTAAGGAAAAAGGTAGTTTTTCCTTTTCTTCTGTCTAATACACCGTTGCATTAAACTTATCACCTTATTTTAAGGGGAGGTCTGCTCCCAATGAAAATGGCTTTTGGGACTTTAAGTCCCCACTTAGTGGCTGAGAAGGTTCTTGTAACCCCCCTGGAGGCTAAATTGCCTGCTGTTGTCAGAGAAGCAGGTGCTTCTATGCACAAGAGGTAGAGGTTACTGAGAGGACAACTAAGAATAATGGAGCTACTTGTGGACTGCATCTGGCATGTGTAGATACACATGTGAAGTTTTTTCCTATGCCTTTCTGATTTTCAGGCAGCATTACTGTTTTCTCCTCTCCTAAAAAGTTAGAAGTTTTGCATGATCTCAGTTTTCTGTTTTTACAATAGACAGAGCTCTGAATCTGTGAAATATAGCAAGTCATGAGTAAACAAGCTGAATGAGCGCAGAAGAGCTGTCTATCATCGCCTGAGAGAAAACTGCGGAGTACTTATCTTCCTTCAAGTGACTCTTCTTTCCAAGAAAAGACTAAAAAGCATGCAACACTTATAGTGGAATGAAGAAAAGAAATGCATGGCTGTGAAACATGTCCAAATGAAAGGGAGCTTCCATAGTTTGTAATGAGTTATCAGATTTCCATTGAATTTACATGCTCTGAATAAATGTTTGAGGATGTACAGAGCTATGGCTTCAGAAGAATTTTAATCCATCTGGAATAATGAAATCTCATTAGGAACTAAAAGACCCAGCAAGTTCCTTGCTGTGGTATCTGCTGGGTTGGGTAGCAGAGGACAATTTACAGTCCATTCCAAAGCTGCTGAGTCTAGACCATGACTTAAGGAGACTCTGTGGAAACACTAGCCAGCCCTGGCTGTGTTCCTATTCAGGATGGAAGAAAGGAAAGCTGCACAAGCCCAAAAGTTGGAATAAAGATTTCTCTCTAATGTGCATTTTTGCAGTGTGTCAAGGGTCTAAGTGACTCATGCCGTCTAGCATTTGCCATGCCACTAGATAAACTGGAATGTTCTCACCATGACCTTAAACATGACCTGCAGGGGTCCTAAACACGACTGTGTGTTTTGCATGAGCATTTTCCCCCATAGGTCAGAAAACACCAAACTTAGCCTGACCTCACTGAACACTGAATTGGTGCGACAGTAGACATGAGCTAGTCTATCCATTCACGGAAGTTTCCTGGAATAAGTGCCAGTAGAAAACACAACCGCACTTCTAGAATTACTTTAGAAATAAATCTTCTTTGTTATGCATTGCTGTTTATGGCTGAGTTAATGGTCAGATGAACAATTAAATAAAATCAAAAATGTAAAGTTAAGCGTGGATATCAAAAGGAGGTTCCAACCGAGGTGGGGGAACTATTGATTTTTTATGGCTTGTCACAATGTGAGGATGGCTCACAGTCACCTCATCTAATGATGAGTGTAAGAGGAAAACAGCCCTGGGATAATACCCCAAGAGACAGTAAGAAAAGAAAGAGAAGATGTTAAAATCAAAGGCAGGCATGATAGCAAAGTGGAGATGGAGGACGTGAATGTGGAAACATTAGAAATATAGAAGAAAGGGGGGAAATGAAATGGAAGCACTGCAGAAGAAGTTAACTAAGGACAGGATTTCCAAAACTGCCTAACCGTCCTAAAAAGTTGTAATTATTTTCTCATTAATGCCTGCAACAAAAATGAATAGTGGTGGCAATGTTAGGCTAGCAATGAGCACTTAAAAAAACCCTCAGCTTAGAATTTTGTTGTCTCCTTACAAAGACTGCTTTCAACAATGGCATCAAGCAATACTCATGGCTACTAAATTACGGCTAGTGTCCACTTAGATATTCTGGGAAACCTCAGATGTTGGTGGCATTACGACACCCAGCAGCAATTACCACACTGAAACGTCTTGAGGCCCTCCTAAGGCTGGTTGGAAAACTCATTTACTCTAAATAATGTAAAAATATTCATTATTTTGGAGTGTAGAAAAATGTGTTTCTCAGGATAATTAAAATGAAACCCCTGAAAGTCAAATTGCATTTACGAACTGCTTAGGCTTCTACGAGCCCTATCATTATTTGTGTTTCTGAAGTGTAGCACTCAGGAATAGTGCCAAGATGATGTCTCTGAGGACTGGGCTTCTCCCTGTTTATCAGAGGCCGATCAGAGAGGAGGGAGCGGCGCTGTGCACTGCCCTGCCAGTGAGCCCCAGCCCTGACCTGGAGGGACCATCGCTGGGCGTGGGAAGGCAGCTCAGGCTCCACACCTTTGAAACCTTCTGCATCTCTGCCGAGCCTCATGAGAAAGCAGCCAGTGCTGCCGGTGATGTCTGTGATGTATCCTTTTATCCCAGGACATTATCGCTGTTCATTCCTTTTCAGGTTTTCCTTAGGTGATTGCATGACTTGCTAATGGAGACTGCTTTGGTCACTACTGCCTTGAACTCAGTTCATCCCACTGCTTTAAGATCTCAGTTTTAATCTCTGGACTCAAATGAGCACCAAAGAATTTAGGGTCCTAAGACATAACTCATTGCATTTCTACAGGGATCAAACTTTTAAGTCCAACAAATGACATGTTATACCACTAGGACATCTTGGAAAGCTCAGATCCTTATGTTTATTAGTTCAGAGTGCAGTAATTATTAGCTAGAGAGAAACACAACTGCAATCAAAAAGAAAGCCAAATAAAACCCACCTACACAGATTTCTCACACTGGGCAATGACTCACTGGTTATGTATTAGGCGTTGTGGGTGGGTACTCTAATTTGTATGTGTTCCATTGTTTAGATGTGTTTTGCACACGCTTATTCTGACTTTCTGTTTTGGCAAAATCTTACAAAAAGTCCCAAACCCATCACCACCCTCTTGGGTCACAGTCATGAAAGGCAGCTGCATTACCTCACCCACCTATCTTGGGATCAGGGTGGACTCTGGAGAGAAAAGGGATCAGTGCCTGCTTGGGATGCTGGGAGGAAGCACGTCATGTGCAGTCACACATGCTGGCTGGCCTTGGAGGTGTTTTAGCAGCATCTTACCCACTGTGTGGAGAGTCACTTTGCATTCTCTTCAGGACACATTTCCAAGACGAGGAAATGATTCTGGTGCTTTAAAGAATTCACAGGAGAAATAACTTGGCCTGTAGTTTGCAATGCATTTTTGTCCTCTAACATGCCAGCAGACAAGAATATATTAAATGTTAAATGGAGAGGACTTTTAATGCTGAAGAAAAAGTGCATCCTTTCAAAATATTTGAATGTTTGTGCAAGTCTAAGCATAAGAAACATTAGAAAAAGTAATGAGAAAATGATTGGAATGAAAAGTATTTTCTTGTCATTGGATCATCAATAACCATCTTCATTTGTGGAGCATGAACTAGAAAAAGGAATTCAAATGGTAGTTATACAAACTATACAATATATGAATCATAAAGATATATACATATAATACATTACTTCTATTGATAATAGGATTGTTTATGTGGCACTTGTCACCATGAAGTGAGAGAGGCAAATAGGAGAGCTTGAAGAATGAAGTCTGATGATGGTGAGAAAAGCATGGTGCTATATCTGGGAAGCTGACTAGGGCTGCTCACCATTTTGGTCACCCAAGAAAACTGTAAGACTGTCTACTGCTTTCACCTTACCCCGTGTCTCTGGGACAGCCCAATGCAGGTCTCCAAATACATTCTCAGGACAACTCCCCTGGCTACACTGTGAAGTTTGGCAGGAACCCTCAGCTGTGAAAATAACCGTGATGTGTAAACAGCTGTGACTGTCACTGTCCAGGAGTCACCGTGCAGTGAATGAAGCAGACACTGTGACACTGTGGTGGCTATCACACCGTCAGTGGCTGGGTGGCAGGTGTGGAGGGGTCTGCCTTCTGAGAGTTCACGCACTTCCTGCTGGTGGAGGGCCTGTGGAACATATGGAGGGAGACCAGAGGAGTCAGAAACCTCCTGCAGAACAGGAGGAGATGGCAAAACCCCAAAAATGCAAAGCTATGCCCTCACAGAACCTTGAAAGACCCAAAGGCACCCATGTGCACTTTGACTTCTCTGGGCTTCTCACACCTCTGCATCCTGGCATCACCTTGGATGCCTCAAACTTTCAGGAGACTCCAGAGCTGCATCTGACCTCACTGTCATGCCTGACAATACTGATGTCTAACTTTGCAGGACCAAAATTGTAAGTCTTCAAAGTCCACAGCTACTAAAAGATGCTCAACACACCAACATTTGCTGCCCTTGTTTGCTTCACTCTCAAAATATGCAACTTTCTTGACCTTAAGTACACTCCTTAGGAGTGTTCAGGCTGAAAGGGGCTCCACATCTGCCAAAAATAAGCATGGCTGACCTTAATAACTGCTTTCCTTCAATCACAAGGGAAACACCAATGCTACACCGTGTGCACCACTTTCCCTTTAACGCCTACGTTTGCAGTGAAAGAACTGTGCAAGTTAACCCTTTCACCTCTGCTACTAATGCAAAAGCTTACAGGTTTGAGCATGGTCCTTAACAACCTCTTGGGTTTGTTTTCAAGGGGTTACTTGTGGGATAATGCAAGTCATTTGAATTTTCCACTACATCACAAAATGACACTCATGCCTGTTCCCACTATTTGTTTAAATATAAACCAGCACTCAACTTTCCAGCAGCAGCTTCCTGTTTAACAAGTATTTAAATGAACGGCTGGGTAGGTTTCACCAGGCACATTTGGCAGCCCCAGAGGTGCACCACTCGGTGTCTAAACAGCAAACAGGGCTTGCAGGAGCTGTTGAGGCAGGTAGATGGGGCAGAGTGACAGTGCTGTCCCATGTGTGCTGCAGGCAGGACTGGCTGAAGGTTGTTCTGCAAGGAAACAGAGTAAATCACAAAAGCAGAAAGCCAGGGAGGCTAAATGGCCCAAAATGAATCTAGAAGAGGAGCAGTGGACATCTTCCTCACAGAACCACATAATATTCTGTGTTGGAAGGATCCACAAGGGTCTTCTAGTCCAATTTTTCAGTGAATGGCCCATGCAGGCATTGAACCCATGACCCTGGCATTATTAGCACCATGCCCTGACCAACTGCACTGATCTCCTCAGTCAATTTGAAACACACATCCAAAGAGAGAATATGCCTTTGCTCAGACACCCCAATGCAGTTGAGTGGGAATAAAATGTGGCCCTTTATCTTGCTGCTCCTTATTAACAGGGGGCATTGGCTTCCAAACCAGCCTCTGAACTGCACTAAATAGGCAGGAGAAAGAGGACATTTGGCCAAAAGGGACAGTACATTTTGGCTTGACAGGGTGTGAGTTTTCTGTGTTTCTCACTTTTATATCCAATGTGATTTCTGTGAAGTCTATGAAATTATGCCAGAATTGAAGAGGTGCAATGCACAGCAGAATTTCATCTTTACTATGTAATACTGATTTTTCTTAATTAATTCATTATGCCAAGACCAGAAGCATGCTAGGTGTCTGTAACATTCTCATTTACCTCTCTATTTCTTACAATTTTATTTCATACTGCAAAAACATTTCCTGTAATTGGACCTCCGGATACCTATTGACTTTCCATAAAACTGGCTAAAAACTACCACTCCGTTCTTAAATTTTCACTGATATTTATTCAACTGTAGATTCCTTAATGTTTTAATTGGTTGCAGAAGCTCATATATATGAACGGCTCTCAGGCAGAAAACATTCTTCCAATGAAATTTCATATCAAGGCAGTTACGGCACTGGGATGAGATCAGCAGCCTTGTTAGAGGCATATGAAATTCAATTAAATACAAAATATATACCACTGTACTAATTGACAAAATTGCAGGGAGAGAGCATAGTATCCCCTTGATGTAAATAAGACTAGCGAATTGGCAAACAAAGACCAGTCCAAATTAAGATGAAGTGTCAGAATTTCTGGAACCAAAATGAGAAGCAGCACAATACTAACACTAAAAAGCTATGGCAATTATTGTATTTGTCACTACAGAGTCTTGCAACAAATGATTTGCCATTCAACAACACAGAAGGCAGAGCTGAGAAAATAGGGCAATATTTGGGAAAGCAGTCATTGATACAGGTTGTCTCTGGTGTGGTTTAATTTTTTTTCTTTTTTTTTTTTTTTTTGCCTCATATTAGCAGTTTTGGATTCTAAGAATTCCTCTATTAGTTTCTGGAAGGAACTCACAAGAGATACTAAAACCCAAATGAGACTTCAGAGCTCCTGACCACATGGTTTGAGCTTGCAGGATAGCAGAAATTATGAGTGGACTTGTGTTTAGCTCATTTTGCAGTCAGAGAGGACTGGGGTCTGTTTAAAATTAAGATGCAGTATGTTCCTTACTACTGATAGCACAGACCTAGAAATAAAGTTCTGATTGCCTGCAGCTTTCTCCTACCATTCAAAATTTTGTTGGGCTAGCTAAAGTGTCTGTGTAACTGTCTGATTAAAATACATTTAAACCTCTGTGAAGGAAAAAATACCCCAATATTTTAAGGCATATTTTTAAAATCACTTGTACCTTCTGTTTTAAGGGTTCATGGGCTAAATCACTGTTGACTCTGGCATGGATGATCATGGGCTACTTCATTTGCCCCACTGCAGAAGAGATGCTGGGGAGAGGAGAGTTGGGGTCAGGATGCTGTTTGAAAAGATTTGCTGCCTGTGGTTAAAAAAAATAGCAATAGTAATGTTTGCTTTTGGAATTCTGGCAGTGAGTGCCAAGTTATACTCTCTTTTAGTTATTAAGTCTTACCCAATAAATGATGACAGATAGTGAAAAGAGAGGAATGGAAACCACACACAACAATCTTGATAATGAACCCTTCTCTCTCTTGCTGTCAGATCAGCTCTTTTGGAAACTGTGTTATGGAGTTTCTGGCTACCCATTCAAACCCACCGTTTATAACAAAACCATTTCCTCACATGAGGCACAGCAGCTCATACCAGGAGCCATTCAGCTGGTAACTTGAGGCTATGATTAAGAAAGCCCTGGTCACAGCTCCTGGGCTAACTGCAGCTCTTGTCCTTCCTGCCTTCCAGCTGCATCTGCTCAGACCTTAACCTGAGGTGGCACAGCTTGTACCCCTTTCTCACTTTGTGTGACTGTCTCAGCAGCCTGACTTGGCTTCAGCATCTGGGGGTTTAAGTGCTGTGGCAACATCAGTCAGGAAATCAAACTGACTTTTCCAAACCAGAGATTTTAAAAAACAAAACCAAGAGAGAGCAGAGTAGTGTGTTACAAGTCTCTCTGCAAGATGTTCCTCCAAAGCCTCTCAGCAGCTGTCTCAACCACCATCTCATAGAATTATGGAATAATTAATTTTGGAAAAGACCTCTGAGATCACTGAATCCAGCTCTTAACCCAGCCTCACATGTTCACCACTAAACCATGTCCCCAGGTGCCACATCCACGTGCCTTCCAAACACTTCCGGGAATGGTGTGATCCCACCACTTCCCTGGGAAGCCTCTCCTAATGCCTGCCCACACTTTCAGTGAAGAAATTTTTCCAAAGATCTGATATAAACCTCTCTTGGTTCAGCTTGAGGCTGTTTCTTGTTCTGTCACTTGTTACCTGGGAGACCAACCTCTACCTGGCTACAGCCTTGTTTCAGGCAGTTGTAGGGAGCGATGAGGCCTCCCCTGTGCCTCCTTTTCTCCAGACTAAATACCCCCAGCTCCCTCATCATCATGCTTGTACTCATAAAAGAGGTTTTATAAGTATCCAGTGGTCTTCGAAAATCTAGGTTAGCAATACATGTAATTTTTTTTTTTTTTTTTTTACTAGAGTGAAAAAACTCCTGATCTCCAGCTTAGCTTGCTATCCTTTCAAGCCTAACACACTGTGCCTTTGGAGATATTGCATTCACTTATAGCCTCTAGGATACACCAAATGCAGTTTGTGGATAAAGCACATAAATTATTATCGTCCATCATGTTGATTATTACAAATTAGCTTTACATTAGTTGAAAGACCCCTTTGGATAGTACATATATGAGACCCTAAGAAGATGCTAAGATTAATCAAGACATTAAAGACCATGTGTCAACATAGAGAGTGAAAGAATATCAAACAGGAAAAAGCATGTGGATTCAGAGGAAGAGCCAGTGTAAGTAGGAGCATTACTTACAGAGGGAATTTGAAGTTTAACTCCACCACTTGCAATAGCACTGAAAAATGTATTGACTTGCATATACAGACACAGAAATTTTTCTATTGCTATTTCAGAACAATAAAATATTAGATTGCTTCATTTTTTTCTCCATAAATCAGAAGGTCACAATTTACTACCAGAAAGCTTAAGCTGATTTTGCCTGCCATATGAAAGAAATCACTTGTCTTAATGAGCTAAAAGCAGTGTATATAAAATCTTGAAAATTCCAGAGGCAACAGCAGCATGCATCCTTGTATGGTGCAAAATGAATGAACACATAATCTGCTTGAGCAGACAGATTGCAAATAAGCCCATTTCATAACTTTATGTAGAAGCACTGGCTCCCTGTGCACCCTGTTACTCTGGCAGACTCTGTAGGTTTTAGCATGGGGCCCCATTAGATGACCCATGACTATTTAGAGATTCTGCCTAACAGAAAGGGAACATGAGAAGCATTTTCTGAAATTCCACCTCTACCAACTGCCTTTCCCTTTTCTCTGAATAATCTTCACAATATTACAGCATTTTAAATTCTTCTCTCTCTTTTACTGCATCAGAAATCCAAGCAACAGAGAGAACCAAGAGACCTGGCTGCAGAAAAAGTGTTGAGAAGGAAAGGAAGCCAAGGTAAAATACACAAGCCTTTCCCTAGATCATTCAGTTTGGCAACACCAGCACCAGAGGTAAAGCATATTTAGAAAGTAATTCCATTTGTGAGTCGACTTCTTCCCTTTCCATTTCCCCCCTGTGATATTCCTAGTACTGGTCAGAAGGCTTTAGTGAAATGTTGCTGTTTTTACAAAGGAATTTATATTTTGCTCACTGGTACAATACCTTCTGGCACGGTTGCTCCTGGTAAGCCCACAAGTTTCCTTTGTGCATGACAAAAGTGGGAAGGGGCCTGCCCAGGGAACAGGCTTTCCCGCTGACCTGCCGGTGCCACCAGCAACACAAACTCTTTTCCTGGTGAGTTGGCTTCCAGAGATCTGCTCTCTGCCAAGCCATTTGCTGTGGCCACATGCTGCCACTGGAGTTTAATTACACCCTTCATCACACAAAAGCAGTTAATTCAGGCTATAAATCATATCCCGACATGCAAAACTTCTGGTGTCTCATTTTGTCCGTCTGAAATTGTTTAATGCAACTGACTTTGAGGTGAGGAACTCTTTTATGTTGTTGATGTTTAGAGAAAGATTAATAGATTATTTGTTACTGGTTTAATAAATGCACTCCACCAACTACAATCAACTGTCTCCTGTTCATTTCACTGCTCCTAATTGGTTCAGGGTACAGGTTCCACTTCCAAGCTGAAGTGCCAAGCTTATGTTTATTGAAACATAATTACTTTAATGTAATTGTTTTGGATTATTACATCTCCATTAAGTAGGACATAGTTAAAAGAAATAAAAACATTCCTTGATCAGAGCTGATTTTTAACCAGTTATGGAAATGAGCACAGGAAAAAAAAACAACAGCAAACTCCATACTTCAAATGGCGTTGCTTTCCTCATGTTGCTTAATCACAGTCTTTGTACTCCCATTGGGGCTACACATAAAACTTATTCTTTCACCTATAGTTTCTGTGTCACTTCAAAAACTCCAAAATATACAAACTTAGCAATTATAGGGGCATGAGTTCAGGGTCTGCCCATTGTTCAAAAGGCTTTAACAGCAGAGACAGAATTAAGTGAGGGTCCCTTTATTTTTTTTTTTTTTGTGTCACCGAACTCTGGACTCAAACCAACATCAGAAACCTCAAGTTCATGAAGAGTATTTAGCAAGGAAAATTGAAGTATTTCAGCACGTTGGGGGTTTCCAAAAGCCCAAACAGGTTCCAAATATGCATTTTTCAGTTTTCTTCTATCTTTTAGAATGTACATTCAGAGGCCAAGTCTTTAATGGATGGCAGGGAGAGGGAAGAAAAGATAATCAACTAGACTAGAGCTTGAACTATTTAAAAATTGGCTTGCAGTGGTACAGTTTGAGCTCATTTCTAATTTCCAGGAAACTTGTCAGACCAAATTCAGAAAGCTTACATAAATTCCACCTTCCAATGAAGCTATATTTGAAGGCCTGGTGGAATTTTCACTTGCACAAAACCTGAGGAGTAAGGCTCACAAACTAGCCTGTTTTACTCCTGTAATGAATCTCTATCACTGAGACTTCAGTGCTCTCAGTTTCTCTGGGTAGAGACAGCCATCCAAATACAGTGAGGATATTAATTTAATATTTTTTTCTTCATTTTACTATATTTGCTCTTCTCTGCTCCCAAAGCTACAGAAGCAAATAGATTTTTTCTTGTCCCATAACCTATTCATCTCCTAGAATCTCCTAGTGTTTATGGCATTTTAAATATTGGGTGGTTTCTTCACATAGTAGAGACAATAAGTATTTTGCCAGAAAATTAGACTGGCCAGCATCACACATTCAGGGTATCTGGGAGCAGTGTGGTATGACTTTCCCTCTTCAACAAGAACATCAAGCAAAGGTCCCAATTCCAGCCTAGCTTTCTTTTCCCAGGTCCTCTGCTCACTCAGAAGATGGCACTAGGTAGCAATGTGTGAAGCTGGGGTGTGTGAAGCAATGTAAATTGTGATTTCAAGGCTGACAGTGCTCCTGATTTAACTACAAATCTCCCAGTATTCAACTTCTTAATTAAAACTCCAGGTCCTGGATTTACTTCTGCTTGCAGACCTCATGGATATGGAGAAGATCTTTGAACATTGATCTGAGAGCTACCTAAAAGTACAAGAGTGTAATAATTTTTAAAAGCAATAGAAAGAAACCTGTGTTTATTTATATTAAATCTCATAATCACTAAGTGAGTTCCATGACTTTTCAAGACCTGATTCATGTGTTTTGAGCATAAGGGTGTAGCCAAAGAACCACTGTGAATTAGGTCTCCCAGGCTGTGCAGTCCATGGGTTGTGCAGCAAACTCAGCTGCAAGTCTGGGAACAGAGTACAGCTGGGAAGCTGAGGGCTGACTCAGTGTTGCTTAGGACTGAGCCATGACAGTTTTCCATAGACTAGAAAAAGAAAGGCAGCAGAGCAGGGGACAGTGCTTAAACCAAGTTGGAAAGGCAGTGTCTTTGGGCAGGGCAGGCTGCATCCAGCATGGGAGAGAGAGAGAGGTGGGCTCAATGACCTGGCCTGGTCCTGCCACACTGTTCAGTGCTCGTATTTTCAGGAACCTCTTCAAAGCTTTTAAGGAAGATTTAGTGCACTGCCAGAATGGAATTTCTAATGTCATTACCAGTCCAATCATTCACACCCCCTTATTTTCCTTTTCTCCCTGAAGGGAGGTGGGGGAGGCTGGCAGGTGTGGGCAGCAGTGGGTGGCAGGCTGGAAGGAGCCCCACAGCCAGTGGGACAGTGGAGTCATGCCTAGCAGGGAGCAGGGAGCAGTGAGCATCAAAAAGGGGTTGATGTGCTCAGGAAAGACCTGTTGGCTTCCCGCTGGCTACAGCTCAAGGGCTGTGGTGAGGCCGTGGAGGGAGGCAGGACGTGACGTGGAGTGAAAGCAGCCCCAGGATCCAGAGGGACAGGGGAGCTGCCTGTAAGCACAGTTGGCTTTGGTAATGTGGCCAGTGAACACTCAGCAAAAGGAGTCCTCATGGACAAAACCTCCGTGGTGCTGTATTCCTATCTGTCCAACCTACCTAGATGTGCATAAAAATCCTGTTACTAAACAGGCTGTAAAGCTCTGGGCTCAGCTAGAGCTTTCTGTACGCTCTCTGCACGGTCAACCGTGATACCTGGAGCAACAGCAAACTCGTACATGTGAATTGTGATGTACATGGATAGCTGCATTTCCCAGATGTCAAATACTCTAATTGCAGGACCCTCAATACTTGCTGGGAGGGTATATATCTCTCACTGACTACCTGGCCAAACCAGTCAAAATGAATGTTTTGGAGAAAGCAGATGCTTTGGTCATTTTGGCTTCAGAGCCTGTGGTGTCTTGAGTGACTTACTGCAAGTGGGATGCTGAGGACTGCTCTGAAGAGCTGAAGCTGCTGAACAGCAAAACTAGCAAAATTTGGTGTAAATTCCACTTAGGATAAAAAAGACAAAAATTGTGATCTCAGACCAATTCCTCATTCAGCTGAAAGGCTGGGTGACTCTTGGAGGAGAATACGTGGAAACACTGCCTGAAGTGAGGCTTGGAACAGTGTTTCCTTCTTTTCATAAAATGGGGATCAGCAACAAACTTGAGGAGCAGAAACAGCAGACTTTTCAATGTCAGTGTAACTAAAACATAACATGATGAAATGCAGGAAAACTTCTAGAGGACTTAGATGAAAAATAAAAGTTTCAGCCTTGTGAGGACGCGACAATTGGTTACCAAGCTTCAGTGCGGCAGCAAGAAGTTCCTTCTAGATGAGGGCAAACTGTTTACAGGTAGCTATCATTTTCCACCAAATACTAATACAAGAAAAATCAGAATGAACCCTAAATCAAAGGATAAAGCTGTTCAAAGGAGCAGGAGTGGTATGTTTCCTTACATGTGCTACCCAAAATTTCCATAGTGAGACAAGAAACAACATTTAGGCAATTCAAAGAACCTAGGCATTTGCTCACTTGCAGAAAATAGAACAAAGAAGAAAAATATGGGATATGCCAGCTAATCATCATGACTTATTTTTTCAACTTAAGCTTCTTTAATTCAATTTTCTGTAACTAAAAGTAAAATTTCAGAAGGGGGGCAACTGAGGTTGAAATCTGCTTAGAGGTTTATGTTGCCATTTGGTGATGTTACAGGCAATCTTTTCAACTGCAATGGAGGGAAACTTGACACTGGTTATATTTATTTGTTCAGGGAGAGGGATCTTCAAGAGTTTTGTTTTCTCAGCTTCTGAGTGAGTGATTTCCTACTGTCTGGGACTGAGTACTCAGCAAATGCTCTTGTATGCATCCATAACTCTCCCCACCAGCTCCTGAAGGACCAATTGTCAGTGGATGCTGTGCAGGGAAATAGGAGATGAGAGGAAGTGCTGAGGAGCAGGCTGAGGCTTTGCAGCCCCTTTGGTGGGGCAAACCCACCAAAAGTGACCAACCCCTCTGACATGGGACACTATCTTAATAAGGGAAATCTATCCAGATTAGGCTACTCTGATAGTTACAGAAATGGCTTATCCCCTTCATGCACCTCATACATAGCCTTCCAAATTATTTGTTCTATCTGTCCTAAATGCAGCAATGACTATTTTTTCCAAAGAAGCTGTAAAATCGTACACTTTGCAAAGACCCATATCACTCTTGAATGGGGATGGTAAAATCTTCGCCAAGGTATATACAAATAGCCTAGCACCTATTCTGACATCCATTATCCATGCTGACTCGCCAGGGTAACCCCTCCAGAGGCAGGCCAAGAATAACATAAGGAGGTTATTAAATATTATTCATTACCTTCAGTGGAACAAAATAGAAGCCTAATTCGCAGTCTTGGTTCCAAGAAAACATTTGATAGGATCCCAAGGGATTTTTTTGTTCTTTACTTTAGAAGCTTTTAATTTTGGCTTGGAGTTTATATCACGGATAAAAATGTTTTTCCTGAAAACTATGCCTTGGTGATAACAACTTGAATTCTCTCCCACCTTATTCCTTGACTTAAGCGGAATGAGGCAAGAATGTCTCCTCTCCTCCCACTAAGTGTGCCATCTTAGCCATGCTCACCGGGCCATAGGTGAGTAACTGGGAGGCAGCAATGCCAAAAGTTGTTGTGTCATATTGTCTTGGAAAACAAACTCAGTCCTTCCCAAAGCATTATCTGTGTCACAGCTAGGACTTAAATCCTATCTACTGTAAGTCAGCGGCTATTCCTTTTGTCCCAACCAGTGAATTCTTGGGTGACATGAATTTGAAATAGTTTAGTGTAGAGTTTAGTAGAACTACATCATACTTTTTAAGAAAATGTACCTACTGTGTTAAAAAAAAATCACTGAATGCAGACATCTGACTAAAACAACATTTAGCCTCATATCCTCCTCAAACCCAAAGCACATTTTTTAGCCCCTGTTCATTTACTCATGCCAAATCACAGATAAAAACATGAAACATGAAACATGGAACAAGGCAGAGAATTTCTGTGGAAAGCCAACCACAAAAACGAAGTATATTAAAAAAAAAAAAGAAGAAATATCTAGGCCATTTAGCCTGCCCTGCCCTCCAAGTAGTTTTTTGCACTTTCCATTACTAGTATTTTCTTCTTCTAAAAGAAAATGCCCCTGCTCACTCATGAAACTTGAGAAAAACGACTGGGGGACTTATGAAGACCTTAATCCTGCAAATGCCCATTAAGAGCAGCAGTTCACATGAGTGAAGTGCTTTAGAGCTAGAATGTGTCAAACAGCAATGACTGCACCTTACACATGGAAGTCACAGCTCCAGATGCATGCTAAATTGATACTTGGCTTATGCATTCCTTTTAAACAAAGAAAAAATGTTAAGGCGGAAAGCAAATCACATCCTGGGGTGCACCAAAAGCAACGTGGCCGGAAGGGCGAGGGAAGGGACTCTGCCCCCCTGCTCTGCACTGGTGAGAGCCCACCTGGAGTACTGCATCTAGCTCTGGGCCCATAGCACAGGAAGAACACTGACCTGTTGGAGCGAGTCCGGAGGAGGCCACTAAGATGATTGTAAGGATGGAGTGCCTTTCCTATGAGGAAAGGCTGAGACAATTGGGATTGTTTAGCTCAGAGAAGAGAACCCTTCGAGGTGACTGAATTGTGACCTTCCAGTTCCTGAAGAGAACCCACATGAAAGATGGAGAGAGGGTTTACAAGGGCATGTAGTGACAGGACAAGGGGGAAAGACTTCAAGCTGAAAGAGAATAGGTTGAGACTAGACATTAGGAAGAAATCCTTGACACCAAGGGTGGTGAGGCACTGGAACAGGTTGCCTAGCCAATTTGTTTTCATCCCTGGCAGTGTTCGAGGCCAGGTTGGATGGGGCCCTGAGCAATCTGGTCTAGTGAAAGGTGTCCTTGACAATGGCAGGGGAGTTGGAATGAGATGGTCTTTAAGGTACCTTCCAATCCAAACCATTCCATGATTCTATGGTAAATGTTAAGGGAGCTGACCAGCTGCCATGAAAAGAAAACAGAGGCTTTTCTCAGCCAGCATTTTTCACCTCAGGAATACTTTTGCTGCCTCATGTCTTGAGGACCTTTGTGGCATTACTTTTGAAGCAATCCCACAGGGTTATGGGAAAGGCTTGAAGGCAGAAAAGACAAAACTCTCCTGGAGACTGTGCTCTAACTGTAAGACTAGCTCTATCCCAGCTGACCATATGTTTCCATTACTGGAAACAGGTACTAAATTGGCACTTGAAGACACCAGAGTCATCTTATCCTGCTTCTTAATCAATTTGTATAATTTATGCCACTTCCAAGTGTGGGTGAGGTAAATGATCCAGTATGTGACTTACAGCCTGAGTGAGTGAGGCAACATTTTCATTACCTTGATTTTGATGCAAAATTATTTATGCATGAAATTATTGATATAATTGATTCTTTCTCAGGTTCACTAGTTAACTTATGTTGACATATTCCAACAGTGATAGAATAAAGGTGGATATGGAAAGATTTCAGAAAATCAAGCAACAGCAGCACTATCCTCTTAGCTCTTGGCTAGGTAATAAATATGGCTGGATGTAACATTTCCAGATAGTACAACGTAGTTTAGTCTCCTAAGCCTGTTCAACAAAGAGTATTTGAAACTGGTGTAGAATTTAGAAAATTAATTTTAACTGACTAAATATTAGGCACTGGGCTTTATTAATTGTTTTTGTCTATGTGCTTACTGAATTAGAGAGACATCCTTAAAGAGGACAAGTTGCCCAGTATGATTCTTTTCAACATTTCAAGGTGGACATCTGAATTGTGGTGCTTTGAATGACTACCTCAGTGTCTGAGCTGTGGGGAGCCCTGTTCCCTGCAGTTTGCGAGGCTTTGTCTTCAGGGTCATCCCTGGAGTCAGTGCTGTGACCAGCTGACTTTCATCTGCCTGATCTTGAATTGAGCAGCACAAAATTGATGGCAGTGGATAGCTCCCCATCATAGGACAGACAAAACGAGCATGGATGACACCCCACATCCACACAGCCACTGAGATATCCACTGCCCCAATGACAACTTGTCCATGCAATTTCTCCTTTCTCTGCACTGTAGTTATCTGTGATTATATATTACCTAGCCTGTTTCCATTTACCTTCTGGATCCCAATCTATGACTTTGGTGTTACGATTAGAAAAGACATACCAGAGTTCTGTTGAGCCTAATTATGAATGAGATTAACTGTTAAGTAGAAACCTTAACTGGTAAGATTTCAGATATAAAAGCAAGCAAATGTCTGTTCTAATGAAAGCAATAGTAAGTTACTCAGAACTTTTTGAACTACCAAAACTAACATAACTACAAAGGGGTTATCCAGCCAGATTCTAAGAGACAAATTAGCTTGATTTGTAACAGCTAAATCCAGCAAACCTGAAGAGTTGTCTGTAATTCCGCTGATGGAACCACTTTGAGAAGAAAAGACCTTGTAAAAAGCTGTTTCTACTGCACTGAGATCTGCAGAAGCCACCCTTGAGCATGCTACAGATATCTCAACTCTACAGAAGTATATCAGCAGAAGCAGCAGTCCAGATCTTAGCAAGACAAGAAGCAGATAATAAGCCTGTACATGTCAAAGACCAAATTTTTACCTCACCAATCAGATGAAGGGAAGGGGCAATTTCCCTTTGGAGACCTTCTCTGAAGTGATCTGTTTAGTGACCTGGTGTAGACAGCAGGCAGACCCATTCCAAAGAGTGTTAGAGAGAATAATGGAAAAAGGCAAATTTGAGAAAGGGAGAAAGAGAGTAAGCATTTTTATTAAAGAGCAGAATGTAAAAATGTTGAGGAGTGAGTGGGTTGGAGGATAGCCCAGGCATCACAGTAACTCAGTTAGATGTCTTATTCCAGAGTGTGCGTTAGCAGAAGATATTTAGGAGCTGAAGTCTCCTCCAGCCAATCAGCTGCAATTTATGGTATATTTAGGCACTCCACAGTGATGAGGAGTCTTAGGCAGGCATTCTCAGAGAGTTACTGCCTCTTCTGCAGCCCTTACATCACCGTCCAAGCTCTGCAGTCATCATCTAGAAATTTATACCTCACAGCTAACTACTGTTTCAGTGGACCAAACACTACACTATTTCTTACCAAGAAGACAGCTTGTGATGATATGCAGCTTCTAAGTGTCTTGTGAGATCCTGCATATGTGATAATGCACTGCTGGCAGCTTGTCAAAGAGAGAACTGCAAAAGCAATCGTGTTGTTTTGAGGAAGAGACAACGATTAAAGTTTGGTTTCTGTGGCTTCATGAAGAACTGACAGAGAGAACGAAAATTATGAGGCCAAGCACATAGTTGATATTAAATTACCAACACTTCATTTACTTATCCTCAAAACAACCACTAGAGATCTCTTACTTACTGAAATAGTTAAAAAAAGAAACCTCTAAGAACATTTAATGCTGGCCACAGGCATTTCACGGAAGTCGGTGTTTCCCAGCTCCCCATAAGCCATTAGGGCTTCCCTCCTACACCTTGACATGCTTCAGTTAGAAACAGCTGAAGGCACTGAGCTTTTAAACAAGAATCTATTTACATGGATCTTTTTTTGGTCTGCAATTTTCCACTGGCAGTAGCAATGATGAGAGTCAGAGTAGGCAGGGCCCCAGGCAATTTAAGCATCTGTCTCTGCTGAGAGCACATCTGCACAGGACGGTGCTGGAAAGGCCAGTGGCTCACAAAGCACCATCTGCCTCCCCATCCTTCTCATGGCTGCAGCTTCAGCAGGCAGAGGGCCAGGCCAGGGGGGAAATGGGCCTCAGGACTCCAGGCATCCATCCTGTGGAGCAGGTGAATCCTCCTGGTATATTGTCTCTGTCTGCAAAGCTTGCACACTTTGTGGGGTTTATATTCTTTGAATGCTTTTTCCAGTGCTGGTGTAGTCATTCTCCTGTACCACATGAGGTACTATGCCATATGCACCCTTCTGCAAGGGCTGACAGCTCAGTGTGAAGGCAGGCAATTGTACACATATTGTTCGTAATATCTTTGAATCAGACTGAGCTCTTACAAAACACAATTGTACTCCCTGTGACTAACACTCTTAATTATATAATATTTTTTGTGATACTGACTGGGCAGAATCTCTAAGTACGCAGAAGTCCAAAGCTGGCTTTTAACACAAGACAATTTTCAATCTGTTTGTCTGCTTTACTATATTAAATTACATTATTGACCTTGCTGGCTTAGTTGGATACAGAAGTGAACTGATTTGAAGATTTCTGGAAATATTTAAAGGGTTATCTACACCTTAGCTTATGCCTAAACCTTTTCCTAAATCTCTAAGGCACGTAAGAGTGAGCTCCTGCTGGCCAAACAGGGTGAAAAGGCATGGGTGCTCAGTTTTCTGGATAGCTGTATCACCTTGTCATCCCTGATGACTACAGAGCATCTCTCCAGCAGATGTGGCAGCTTGCCTTCTTCCTTGTGCTCAGACTACACAGAAGGTAGATGCAAAACAGCTGAGAAATTGCTGAATCCAGATGCTTTGCTTGGCCTGACCATCTCCTGTTCGTGACCTTGCTCTGAAACTCCCCAAACCACCTGACATGATCGATCTGTTTCTGGCTGAGGAGGCTGGGAAAAACCAGATAGAAAAGGAGGAATGTCCGGAAAAGACATAGAAGAAGAAGAAGGATGGAGGTCATGAACAGAATCATAATGTGGTAGAGGAGAAAAAGGCGGAGGGAAATAGGAAGAAAAAGTATTAATATAGTACAATGTTCAACAAGAAGGAAAATTATGTGGAGGGAAAACAGACATTGGAAAAGACCCAAGAAAGGAGAAGAGAAGGAGGTGAGGACTTGGCAGGAGAGATAAGCAACATCAACAAAAGCAGTAGATTTCTTATTTTATCTTCCAAAAAACTGCTGCCAAAATAAGATAATACTCAACTATAATCACCATTATTAATACATGTATGCAGACAATGTGAAGGTGAAGAGGAGACTACCAAAGAACGTAGCTCTGGAAGGATGCCAGGCACTAGGGAAACTCACAGGAGGACGACAGAGCAGTTTTCCTGAAGGGAATGGAAATTGTCTAGGACAACCTGGGTAGAAAGTTTGGAGCCTGTTGCTTCTGCTCATCTGTGAAGGAGGAAGGGCTGAGCAGGTCATCAGAACAGCCTGCTGCCTTTTTCAGTCTCATGTCAGGTTTGGGTGAGGATGCCACAGTCATGTGCAACAGACCATTTTCACAGCATACTTTGGGTCAGAGAAACCAAATTTCTTCTGTAGGCTGCATTGCAATATTGGTGGTAATTTAACAGTGCTTTTGCAGCTCAATCATCGTTCAGTGTTAATACGATCTAGTGGATTCAGCAGCAGGATATTATTGCTATTCCTGCCTGGTATCCTGGGCAGCCTTAAGCATGTAAAATTCTTTCTCTGTTCCTCAGTTCCCTCATCCATAAATCAGGTAATGGTACGCATTGATTTACTAAGGTGTTTTGAGATCCACAAGAGAAAAGCACCAAATAAGAGCTGGGTGTGACTAAAATCACCCTTTCCCCCATGTATAGAGAATTAATTTTCTTCTTAATTTCCAAGCCTTTCATGTGTTCTATATTGCTTTTCTGTTCTGTTTAGTACCTTGATCACATCAATAAATTTATCTTCTCTCTTGCTTATCTTCTTCATAGAACTGCAGCTATTTCATAGCTTAGTTCTAAAGTAAAAGAGTGAAAAATATGCAGTAGAAAAGTAATGTCATGAAAGACCCCAGAAAAATAAAAAAAAACCCCCTTCCTCCTAATCTAGGTATAATCTGCTAAACCCCTTTACCCTGCTTTGAAAATAGATACAGTGTTTCAGTGTTCATTAGGGAGTATGGAGAGGTCAGAGGCCTTTCACAATACACATTCCATATCTCACATCCAACTATCTGTATGAATAGTGGAAAACATCATGATCCGTGCATAACTTGTTTAATTCTTAGATTTGAGAATATATTTTTCTGCAGATTATATTGCCCTAGCATTTTGAAGGTATTAACTTTGCCAGGAAACCTATTTTTAAAAACTATTTTAAAATATCCTCCCCACTATGCACAAGCACCTATGAAAACCTCATTTCCTTGTACCCTGAGGCTTCTACACACTATCAGAGGTCTAAAATACTCCACCTGCTTGCCCCTTGTATTTGTAAGCATTAGTGAAATGATTAGTCCCCTCAATTTACCCAGTACAAGCAATAGAAAACCTTCCAGTTATATTCACTTATAAAAATAGGAATGTAGCTCAGCCCAATAGTTGCTACATTCAGTAGGATTTTCCCTAGGGGTGGATAGCCATTCCTAGGAGCATATTAGGCTCCTCTTGCACTGTAGGGGAGGAAATGACAGATGTCTATCAACCAAATGGAGATCAGTCCTGAAAAACGGAGATGAACTACACAAGTCAAACAATAAAATTTGATAATACGTTTGTAATTAAAAAGTTATGAGTGACTTCCAGATATCAAAGAAGGAAAAAAATAATTATTTATATTTGGCATGATTTTCAAAGTTGTCATTGGACTCACAGGTTCTCATTGAAGTCACTGTAAACTGTGGGTACACAACACCTTTGAAAACCTTGCCAAAATTGCCTTTAGACTGTAAGCTCCTTAGGGCAGAGACCTGTTACTCATTTGGCAAGTTGTATTGCAAAGCTCCTTTGCCCAAACACGCTGTTTGCGTAATAATAATAATAATAATAATAATAGATAACAGATTTGTGCTGGAATTCAGAAATATCTGATGTGGTTCTATAGCCTTCTTATTAACACAGTATTTCAAAGCATTAAATAAAAGCTCATTTTATAGGCAAATCACCAAGGAAGTAGGACCAAAGGAAGCTGGCTGAGAACAATTTAGAACCAGAGAGGTGTTTGCTTGGTCAAACATGGAATTTCCCTTCCACCATATGTTTCAGTTTCACATTATTTGACTCATAGGCTGTCATTTGGGAGCCTTGTTGAACAGGTAGGCTGTGAAATATGCTTCTGCCTGTGGTTGGTTTAGAGGGTAGAATAGATTCATGTAAGTACATACATCAGGGCACACCCTCAGCCGTAGGGGCATTGTTGCACTCCTCAAATTCATGTGCAATCCCTCTGCCCATGCCAGAGACAACTATGAGTGAGGGTTGACTCACTTTGCCTGGGAAGTGCCAGAGCATTAGGTTTCAAATTCAAAGGGTATCAGCAGAACAGCTATTATTCTCTGCTCTGACTTCAGAAATCCTGCTCATTTCAGTAATTCAGCCTAACCCAGCTGTAACTCCATACAATATTTTGAAGTTTAATTTACAAAGTAAGCTAATTACACACCTTCTCAATAGATGTATGAAAAGCCAGCAGTGGCAGAAATATCACTCTCAGCCCAGTAATTTCAGGGAAGCTGCAGGTAGTCCACACCTTCTCAAAAAAGTTGGCTGATTTCTCTAAGCCCAGCTTTCCTCCTGCTGTTCCTCAGCTGCGGAGTGTGGATAATAGTACCCACTTTTCTGAAGGGCTTGGAGGTGGATGGGGAAGAGCACTGCCCAAGGAAGGTGTGTGGTACCATCAGAGGAACATGTGCTGCACTGCACTGCACTGCGGGATTGGCACCACTGTGGCTCCAGGTGCTGGCTATGTCAGAAGCCAGCATTGCAAAACCCCTTTCATAGTAATATTTATCCAGAAGATTATTATGAGGAAAAGGAAAGAAAATGGACCAGTCCTAATAAATACCAGCCCTTTCAGGGATGAATTTGAAAGCTATAGCTTTCTAGGTATCAGATGATAGGAATCATAAAGTTAAGCATGTGCTTACTTTAATGAACCTGGTCAAAAGTGCTGTCTGGAATGTTTATTTATTCGTTCATTTTTATGTGAGTAGACAAAGTAAACCTACCTTTGGTTTTCATAAAATCTTTCTTGCTACATTTTATTTAGTTTAAGTTGGCCTCTATTTGATTCAACATGGAAAGCTCAGCCCAATCCAATTAGTGTCCCTGAAACTCATGGAGTTGGTTTTTTCTCTTTTTTACCCTCAATTTAGCAACCTAGAAAAGGAATTCCAGAGACCCAAATTTGAAAACTGTTTCCATTTCTCAACTGCACAAGGGATGAGAGGGAAGGGAGTAAATAATAATAATAATAATAATAATAATAATAATAATAATAATAATGTTGTCACAAGTACAAGACCAGGATGGATAGGGCTTTGAGCAATCTGTTCTAGTGAAAAATGTCCTTACCCATGGCAGAGGGGTGGGAACTAGATGGACTTTAAGGTCCCTTCCAATTCAAATCAGTCTATGATTCTATGAGAAGTGAAAAAAACCCCTGTCTGCGTAGCCCATTTTTGCCTGCCTGGCTGGTTGGTTGTTTTTCCCCTCTTGCTACAATACTGCATTTATTTCTGTGAAGACTCCTGGGCAGCCCATCTCAAATCTTGGTGGACTCAGATGCATGTGGCAAGCCATGGCACTACTGTTTTTCACAGTATCACAGAATCACTAGGCTGGAAGAGACCTCCGAGATCATCAAGTCCAACCCATGTTCTAACACCTCAACTAGACCATGGCACCAAGTGTCACATCCAGTCTTTCTTTAAACACATCCAGGGATGGTGACTCCACCACCTTCCCAGGCAAAGCATTCCAATACTTTATTATTCTTTCCGTAAAATTCTTCTTCCTAACATCCAACCTGGATCTCCCCTGGTGCAGCTGGAGACTGTGTCCTCCTTTTGCTCACAGACCTCAGCGTGCTGCTGACAAGCAGGGAACCTGGGGCAGCACCTGTTTCTTCTGGCTCCTCCCATCCATCCCACTGCCACTGGAAGGCTCCACATGGAGTCTGGGCTGGAGAAGGACAACGGAGTATGGTCTGGCAGCCACAGGGAAGCATGCAGTCCCCATCTCAGCTCCTCCATCCTGGCAGGTCCACTGGCCTCCCTGGGTCCCTGGCTGCCCCCACAGGCACAACTGCCTTGGGGAATAAGGGAATAAGGCGGTTTCTCCGCCTGCTCCCAGCTGAGGTGGCTCGCCCCGCTTCCCAAAAGGGTGTAGCGGGTGGCAGGAGAAACAAGTTAATTTTGCTCACAAAAGCTTCGGTGGCTCGTTACAGAAATGGAGCCTTCAAAAATATTGCTAAAATATGAATGTTTTGCAGGGGTTGCCACAGAAACTTGTAGAGCATATAATCCAAAATAGGATGTCTAGACAAACTCCTACTGTCTGACCTTTTATGTATTTCCTAATCCAGCCAATCTTGCCAAGCAAATTGGTGACTAAGCAGCAATTCCCTTTACATGGTGTCGTAAAGGCCTGACAAGGCCCAGGTCACGGTTATAAATTTCAGTCTGGCTACTTCAGCAATTCTCGGCTTCCTTTACCAGCACAGCTCCCGTGTGATTTCTGGGCTATGATGTGTGCTCTGGATCATCGTGAAGTAATTTTGGGGCTGTAAAATCCAAAAGCCGCAGCTCCGCAGCGAAACAGAGAGCACTTTCATCCCGCAGGACCCCAGAGTTTACATAAAATTGTAAAATAGGGAGGCTCAAGAGAGTCTCAGGTGAAAGCAGAATGAAAGACAGCGGCACCAGAGCATGCAGCAGCTGCCTTCTTCTGGAGGCCTGGGGCTAGCTACACCCCTTTTCCCAGAACCCCAGGTGCTGACTGCCTGGAGCCAGCAGCACCAGCATGTCATGGAGGTCCTTCTGCTCCAGGTTCCCATTTCCTGCTCCTTGAACAAGCCCTTTTGTTTTGCTTTGTTTACCAGAAGTAGCCCTACAGAAAGGCTTCCCTCCTTCCAGCACAGCATAAAATAAACAAAGTGCTCTTCAGTGATGCATCATTTATCAGCATGGTCAGATTCTAAAAGAATCCAAAAAATGGCATTAAAAACAGGGAAGGAAGCAGGGGGTATTGACTCAGTACTCATTAGCTCTTAAAAAACTGTGTAGTATGTTGGTGTAACTCAGAATACTCTGGGATTCAGTAGCAGTTTCTGTGATACAGCAGTGAGCAGCTCCCTCTCTCTATATGTGTGTGCACACACGTGTGCATACAGCTCATAGAACCACGCAGCATACAGCTCATAGAACCATAGAATGTATTGAGTTGGAAGGGATCTTAAAGGGATCTTGTTCCAACTCCTCTGCCATGGGCAAGGACACCTTCCACTAGACCACACTGCTCAGAGCCCTGTCCAACCTGGCCTCGCATACTTCCTTCCGGGTCAACCTGTTCTACTGCCTCACCACCCTCTGAGAAAAGAACTTCTTCCAAAGATTTAATCTAAATCTCTCATCTTTTATCTTAAAACCATTCCCCCTTTGTTCTGTCACTATCTGCCCTTGTAAAAATTCCTTCCCCCTCCTTTTTGGATGCCCCATTTAAGTACTGAAAGGTGCTGTAAGGTCTCCCCAGAACCTTCTCTTCTCCAGATTGAACAACCTCATAGGAGAGGCTCTCCTTCCCTCTGATCAACCTTTGTGTCCCTACTTTGGACCTGCTGTAAGAGGTCCACATCATTCTTATACTGAGAAGCCCAGCTGTGGTGATACACAAACTTATAAAGTGGAACAGACTTTTACAACAAAAATAATCAGAAGCAGAATTTTTTTATTTTATTTTTTTTTAATTTTTGTTCCACATTGCCCATTCCTTGCTTCCCACAGAGCAAGATTTGGGGCTGTGTTTAGGCTGAAGGTAGGAAGGCTGCCACGGGCAGTGATCTGAGACTGAAAGTATTGGTGTTTCTGAGTTAAGTTGTCCCAGGTACATGTTCTGGTAAGCTTAAGGAAGTCTTAGGGACAGGGTTGCACAAATGCATATGTTACTGAGCTGAGAGCAAGTGTGTGAGAGAGAAAAGAGAGCGATTGTCAGAAGGAAATAGGAGAGAATTAGTAAGAAAAAAAGGTGAAATTAATTTCAATTTAATCAGCACATTAATAGTATCGTGCTGTCCAGTATTATGTGGTGGTAATTATGCAGTGCGTGTATTAAACAGTGGTAAGAATTAACAACTTAGTATCTGGCCTCTCCATATAGCTTGTTATAGAGAGGTGTTGGATTTTATATATATTTTCTGTGAACTTTAATTTTCCATGTGGTGTTTGATCAGGAAATGGAAAGCCCCTCAGGTGGAGTGCCAGGAGAAACCTTCCCAAGGAGGATGTGTTCTGCAGTGTGTATGGAGAAGATCCCAGGGGCAAATATTTAATCTTGTGAACCATTCACTTATGCACAATACGTTGTTTCTACCACAGAGGTTTCATTCTTGAGAAATATTAAAAAAACAAAGGTGAAGAAACAGATTTCTGTGATGAATGGACAATTCATGTAAGTGCAAAAGAAATTAACAACTTGTGATGAACTGGAGAGAAACAAGAGGAAGGAAAAGCATTGCATTGAATCCAGGTCCTGCATTGGTGATAAATAATTGCTACTTCCATCTGGAGCTTCACAAATTTCTCCCTCAAACAAATGGTTGGGCCACCACAGCAGCTGAAATCTGGAAAGTTTTGCTGAAAAACTATCTCCTGACGGGGAGCATCAGGCAACTGGTGCTTTGTATGTGGATCAGGAAACTCTTTGGATATAAACATACAAGAACTAAACAGCACTCATGCAGCCTGGGCTGGTTCACATTAAAAATAGAGGGGACAATAATGGGCATAGCAAGGGTCACAGAGGTCCAGAAGAACAGATAAGAATTGAAGAATTCTTTGAAGAATTCCAGTAGTGCAAAATATGTAACATGGTGAAGAGCAGTCAGAAATTAGCAGCCCAAAGTGAAAGCAAATCTAGAAGTTTCTAAACCCAACTCTCACCTTAATAAAGATGAACAAAATGTAACTTCAACATTAACCATAAACTTGATCCTAACCTAAGGATTATAACCAAAAGCCTTACTCTAACCAACACAAGCTTAACTCTGATGACCCTAACCCTAATAACCCTAACAGTAAGCCATAACTCTAAATGCTCTGACCCTATACCCTAACTCTTAATCCTATGTCAATGCAAATTCAGAAGTGTCTAAAGCAAACCTTACCTCCTTAGCCCAAACCAGGGTAAGACTGGATAAAATTTCTCACATTAGAAATTCCTTTCAGCTGTTCTCAAAGCAATTCCCTGAGACCATTTTTCTGGCCAGATTTTGTTATGGTTCCTCCTTTTGGCTTGAATGAAAATGATGAGTGTGTGCTGTGGTCCTTTGCTTCAGGAACACTCTCCCTTGGTGGAACAGATGCCTGTGGTCTTCAATCTACACAGACATAGGTGAGTCCCCCTTGTTGGTGAGTGAGGTCATTTTAGCTCCTGGCTGCAAAGAGCTGCCTCCTTGGGATGCAGTGATGCTGGCCTTCCTAAGGAGGCCCTACTACATCCCTCCTTCCCACTCCCTGCTCTTCCTAGAACAAGGACCTACTCTTTTTATTTTTATTTTTAAATAAAGACTTGTGTTCCTTTCAAATGCCAAATGTAAGCAAAATTATATTCTGATGTATGGTCAGATTTCACTGAGAAAACATCAGTCTGATCTCTCTGTTTCAGCCTCCTCACACACAATTATTTGTACTTGTGTATATGTCTGTCATTTTCTGTCATAGAGCTGTCAAACTGCACCACAATCCCACCCATGAAAAATGGGTCATTTAGTTTGATGTTTGCTTTAAAGTCTGAGCAGGGCTGTTGTGTGTTGCTGGTTATTGGTTCTGGCAGGCTTTTGTCCAAGCATAGCACTCATTGCTGTTTCCTCTGTTGCCTATTAATGGTCACAAGATGATCCAGTCAAGAGATAGTGCTCCTCTGGAAAATATTTATAAGGGAAAGATAAAGCAACATGCTAGACTTTTAGAACTACAAAATTAGTGGGCTCATAGTTCTCAAGATCTCAATTTTCTCAGATTTATTTTCTTATAACTAAACAGAAAATGCAATTGGGCAAAATACCATGGTGTGCTTTGTTACAGAAAATATAAAATGTATCCTGATGTATGAAAGGAGTGCAGTTTCATCTTTTCAACATAAACAGGAGGCAGGTGGCCAGCAGGAACTATTGACACCATCAATCTTTCCCCTCTTTTTATATCTTAGAGAAATAAAACCTAACACATCCTGCAAAATTAAAAATTTTACACCCAGTCTATATAGCTCTGTTTCCTGTCACTGGTAGCCTCATCTCTTCTCTTACATTTCCTCTACTCATTTATCATATTTTCTTGTTGGATCATATAATAATTTTCAGCTCCAGAGGAGACAACTACCACTGTAGGATGGTGCCTTGATATAATGAGAATGCCAGATGAACAATTGTTAGATAGAGGACAGAAGAAGTCAGCACCAAGACCAAGCAAACCCAAACAGAAACATCTTGGTGTCTTTTTTGTCTTTTTTTTTTTAATAGGAAAAATAACATTTTTGTCTTGTTTGAAAAATGAATTTTCCTGATGCAGGCAAAGGCAGCTCCTACCTCAGATTTTGTGGCCTACATAACAGTCGGCAGAGTGGTAGGAATAAGTAAGTAATATTAATGTTTCTTTGGATTATCGTTGGATTCGACAACGAAATTGCCCAAGCAACCAAATGCTGACTCCATCCCAAAAATAAATGCAAACTCCAGGCTGACTGGAACCTGGAAATCTTATGAAGACACTAACATTAACTGCTCCCCTGGAACGCCTCAACGCTGTCTGCACATTCAGCTGGTCTCACTTTACGTGTTCCCCTGTCTGAGCAACAGCGAGCTGCAGGCAATTGAGTCAGCCGGAGGGAAGTGAGTGCTGAAGTGAATGCACACAGACACAGCCCAGCACTTGCATCTGCTTTCTCTAACGGCTGAAGTCACTGATATCTTCATAACACCATTAGAGGTCCAGTTGCTGCTGTCTGAAAGTGGGTTTTGCCCTGTGAGGAAGAGGAGAGCCTCATTTAGGCTGCATGTCAGCCAGCTGAATTGCCCTGTCTGATACAGGCCAGTAGCAAGTATTCATTTCACACTTTTCATCCCATCATAGGGAAAGGGACTAAACCCAGTGGCCACAGTGACAAGGAAACAATCTTCTCTTCTTTGGAAGATCTAACATCTTAGCTGTGTCTTTCAAAGTCTGTCAGTCCAGGCCACATCATCATTTTCTGCAGCCCCTAACTCGTGTGTTACAATAAAAACAACAGGATCATTGTGTTTTACAGCACAATTCCCTGGTGAGGAAATCTATTTGATCTTTGACCTTTTTCTGTGTACAATTTCAGGATGTTTATCATCACCTCACAAGGTACAGCAATGACACTATTTCTAAAACAAATATCACTGTTCATAAACATGAATTATATTGCCAAAGGTCTGTTGGCTGAATCTTTTAAATAAAAACAAGAAAATGAAAGTAAAAAATGGGCACACTGTGGGATTGTCAGAGATTATGAGAACAGCTATAATTTGAAAAAAGAAAATGGAAACAGAAACTCCTCAATTCATTTAATGAAAAAAATTAGTAATTTTGATATTTGATACTAGAATATAACTCATCAAAAGGTGTTTGGCATCCTTTTTATTATGCTGCCGCTAACTGCTTTTTGCACTTTTTATTTCAGAGAAGCATCTCTGGCACCCCATTACATGAGGTACTGTCCAAGTATGCAAAGGTTATACAAGCTGGCCTGGCAGTTATGAATTGTTTCCTTCAAAGCACCTTATCATTAGAACACATTAGATATCAAGCCCCATTTTTTAACAATTAACTTTTAGAAACCAAATCAAATAAGAGAGCATTGCTTCAAACACATTCAAATCTTTGCCATACAGTTTTTGCTATATGCTTTTCCAGTGAACAAAGAAAGTTTGATGAAGGGAATTTAGACATTCTCCATACCAAAGTAGGGACTTGTAAGAAAAAAAAGCTACTGAAAACTATAGCACTGCATTAGTCAAGGACAGAACACTATTTCATACAGCAAAAGTCGGAAAAACAATGATGCTAACAAGCACATAAAAAAAAGAATATCCACTGGGACTCACAACCTTGCTTTTGATCAAAATGTCCCAGCTCTTATCCAAGCGGGTTTCCTCTGGCACATATTCAGTGCAGAAAATTGCCACAGGGCTGCTTGCCAAGCTCTGTCTAAAGGGAAAGAGCCAAGAGCAAGGGTAAAGAAAGAAGTGGCATGTTGTAGGAAACACCTCAGCAGGTAATACTGCAGAGAGCCCAGACACCATTGTTAGCTGGAAGACTGCCACCATTTACAGGGCAAGTCCAAGTACTTGCCCTCATGACAAAAAGGAGACGTGATTGCAGCATGGATAGACACATCTGTGATAGGTTTTGTCTGGCAGCTCTGCAGGACAGCCATAGTTAAGGCATGCTGGCAAAGGCATCAGCACCTTCCTACAACACAGCACCTCCCTCAGGGCCACAAAACCCCACAGACCTTGATTTTTGATTACTGGGTTGTGGGGTAGTCTTCACTGCTCTTATGCCCAGACTAACCAGAAGCAGTTTCAGGCAGTAGTCAGGCTGCCTGCACCCTGTGCAGCAAGGCCAGGGATCTTGCCTGCCCCTAGGCAGTCAGAAAGCATATTCTTTGAAATCTAAGACTATCTATTCTTCTCTAATCTAATCTATTCTAATCTACTATATTCTAAGGTATTCTCTTTAATCTGAAACAGAGTATCTAGAAAGAGCTCATTGCATTTAAATGGCAATTTCCAAATATCGGTTCCTGCCTTTGCATTTTGGGTAACACAGCACAATGCCAGACCAACCAAAAGGCTTTGTGAGATGTGAACATGTGTGAAAACTATGCAGGCCTTATTCTGATCCTACTACTTTTACACTGTGATTAGTCTGAGTTTCTCAGGGTAACTGGGAGCAAAGTCTTCAACTGCACTCAAATCATGGTATTGTGCTGACCAAAGCAAAGTCATTAGTTTTTCCCTTTCTAGTTCCTTATTTCTAATTTTGAATAAGGAAGTTAACCTGGAGCATCTTCATTCCCTATTTCTCAGTGTCATAATGTGTGTTCCTCCTTGACTCATGAGTAGTTTTCTCAGGCTGATGATTTTCTTGTATCCCCTCAAAAGGTTATTTCAAAAAAAGCCACATACACACAAACTAGAACAGTGTAAAGCTGGCTTAATTTCAGGATGCTACAAATTCAACATGCAAATCCTAACCACTTAAAGATTTTATGAGTTCAAGTTTATTCAAATCTGGAACTCAGGTCAATGTGAAGGAATGCAGGAAGAGAGGGGAGGCCAATCATACAGAAACACCCTCCCCCTCCCCCACCCCCCACTCCCCCATATTTGCAGGAATTGATTTATGCTAAAATAATAGACTTCTGTGTAGACTTAGATGTTTCTTCTCTTAAGATGTCTAAAAAACCAGGGTTTTATAACATGCGACTTCTCCTAGAATTGTGTTTCTATTCCCCTAGAAAAGTTCATTACCTTAGTTACTAACCAGTTATTCTTTTGCTCTGTGAATCCAGCCTACAGGATGGTTCCAGCAGCCCATAGAACCCATACAGGGAGAACTCACAGGACTGGAGACATGCCAGGGGCTTTGAGACAAGGAGTTGCCATTACCTCTTCCCAGCCCCAGAAGAGATACCAAACTGGTTTTGGATGTGCTCTGCCAATGCAATTCAAATTGCCTAATATACTTGAAACTGTCAGTGTTTTCCCTCAGATAGTCCCACCAGATAGGAGCTTTTCCCTCCTTTCCATTTCTTTAAGGCTTGTTGTTTCTGTAGTACTCTACATGAACATCACCTGAACACAAATTTACCAGCTCCAGCAGCCTCCCTGCCAGAACTCCAGATCAGAGTATGGGTCACAGAGTATGACCTATACGAAATGTAGTCAAGAGGAGATTTACACCCAAGGCTTCAAAGAATGCTCAAAAGGCTCCAGAAAAACTGCATGCATTTTCCAAGCCAGGTGAGAGAAGGCATAAAGCAATGGGGTGATCACCCAACAAAACCTAGATTTCAAGAGGGGTTGGGCAGCCTTTGCTGGGGCACTGTTTGCTGGCACTTCTGCAGCACTTCCCCTACACTTTGTTCTGTCCTTTCTGTTTGCAGCAAGACAAAATTTCCCCTAAGTAACCACTGTATTATTTTATAGATTTAACCTTGTAACTCTTTCCTCTTATTTCCCTCTAAGTCACACGTTATCTCCTTCACTGTTAAATATTTCCTGTCTGTTCATTCATCGGCTTATTTTAGCTTCTTCCTTCCTCTTAATTGGCTGCCTGCCCCCTATATGTCTGCCTTACATGTTTATACTCTTAGCCATTGTTGCCTGTTTTCTTGGCCAGTGGATTGGTTCCCATTCTTTGCCATTGTGAAACTCTCAAAAAATAACTGACTTGCTTCACATTCCCTTTGAGTGAATCATGGTTCTTGCGGTCTCCAGCTCAGCAGCCACCCTGAACCTGTGGCACTTCTCTGGTGCATAGTTCCACAGCAGGAGTATGCACTGTCTGGACACTAGCCCTTCATACCCCAGTTGTGATTAGCAGGTCACTTCTAGCTTCATCTATGTTTTATTTAAATTCTCTTATTTCCTTTCTCTACTGAAAACAAACCTTCCCTCCTTTTATAAAACTCATATGGGATCCCCAGGGGCTCAAAGCTAACTTGAATTTTGGAGAGCTGTATTCCTCATACATCCTAGCAGCCCATTGAAAGGAAGTAACAATTCACAGATCCCCTCAGCCACTCTCCTTTTGTCCAATACAGACAGAAACATAAAGATGTGTGGGATTTTTTTATCCCCATGAAATTCTGTGCAATGGCATACAACATTAGGAACATCAGAACCTTTCAGTTCATGCTGATCTGAGGGGCACAAGGATCATATCCCAAAGTAGAATTCTTCAGGAAAGGGCATTTTCTTTTTCTATACCTGTTCTACTGAGATGTTCTCTCCCAGCACTTAGCCCCTGCTCTTACTTAGGTGCTGTTTGCTGTTTATATTAGGGATGGTAGAAAGAAAAAGCAGCAAGGTGGTGAGTAGGAGCTCTTATGTCTCAGATTCGTTGGATTAGCAGAAAACACCCAGTGAGCTCCTGAGTTGAGGAATGAATGAGGTAATCCAGGATTGGATTTTTCTACTACTATTTGACGTTTTAGTTTTTTTGTTAAAATGAAGGTTATTGCTGTGACTCAAAAGTTCATTGAAATATTGAGACTGGAAAGAAAAATACGTTGAATATGTCTGGAACAGAGATCACTAAGATGTAGGTCTATCTTGCAGCCTTGCATATGTAGTCCGCACTGTTGGAGACAAGGAATGTGCATGCCAGATGACCTGGTGTTGTGCAGTTGCAGGGACCACAGCACTGAATCCCATTGGAAAGTAATTCTGATTGTGAATGCGTAATTTGCTGGATGTAACTGTGCAGGAAAAATAAAAAATGGCAACCCAAAGAATTACGTATATTTACTAAAATTAATGAAATCAGTCTGATGGTTTTTCATTAGTATTTTTTTTCTTGTATCAGCTTTACATTAAGTTGTGGGCTGGCTTTGTATTTATCTGAGCACAAAATAGTCCTAAAAGGAGGAGGAAAGCATCCTTCTTACTCTGCAGTGCCTCAATACAAATGCTTAAAATAAGTAACTGTAGAGGGCAATCATCCTTAGAATCTCAGATGAACGCACAATTTCTTCCAGTTTTTAAAATTTGCATTTTTCAATTTTTTAGGTATACTCTCCAGGAAAAGAAAAAAATACTATACAAGGCACACCTTTCATGTATGAGAAGACCTGTTGCCAAGGTACCTCCAGGTTTAGACACATTTTTGCTTTTATGTACACCTTGTGATATAAGTGTGCAAGTGCTGCCATTTTTGGAGAGCTTTCTATTTCCTCTCTTTCTTTGTCTCAGCATGGCTCAGCATTTACCTGTGGTTTTTCTCCCAGTAACCGGGTTGTAGTGAGGAGGCACATGTTTTTCAGTTTCTCACTTAGATCACCAGAGCCATGTACTACATGATTAGTTAGTGAATCTAAAATTTTAGGTTCACTAATCACTTCAGGAGACATTGTGAGAAGCTGACAAAAGGCTGCATCTTTGGTGAGTACCTGCCCATCTCAATAACCACATTCAGTGGGAATCTCAGCTATAAATGGTTTGCCATATGTGCACACACACACACACACACACACACTGGAAAGCTTGCATTTTTAACATTGTAAATTGGAGCATCTTAGAGGAGATGCTATCACAGCTCATCAGAAATCTCTCATGCTGCTCAGTTTTCATGACAGGAGTGCTTTATACCACCCTGTAAGTAAATAGTTATTAATAGATAAAATTACAAGAGAGAGACACCAGCAGCTGGTCTCTATCCTAGACAACTCTTCAGTTTTGCAGGATTAATAAAACAACCTATTTTACACTGCAATTCGGTACCCTTCATATCGACTCTTGGGCTCTCATTGCAGTTGAATTCCACGTTTTTGCAGGCAGATCCTTATGTCACCACTAGGGCTGAAATCAGCTCCAGCTCCTGGCAATTCCCCACTGCACCATCTCCCCCACCAGTGGGGCTTATTGTGTGCAGTGTGTGGCTCAGTAATCTCCAAAGTGCACTGAGATGAAGGGCTAGCTCAGTACCAGGCTATTCAAGCTGCTTTTAAACAACTTCTGTTCCAAGTATTGTAGGTTTCCCCATGCATTACCTCTGCTTTGATTATTGTGGCCTTCCCTGATTGCTTAGATAAAGGCTTCCTGGAGTTAATGGGGAACACTCTAACTCTCAAAATGGGAACACACCTCACTGACTGATATAGCTCTCAAAGGGAAGTTCATTCACTGCGCTGGTAGCATAGACTCTCCTGCTCTGGCCAAGCTCTTAACTCATGATTTTTCATCACTAGCCCATAGTGAAAGACAGGATGGCTCGTCTAAATGACCTGTCTCCACCTAAGAGGTACTGCAGCTAATTTTTACCAATTCCTGTCCAACTCTATTTCTATGGTGACAGTATTAGTCTAGGCTTATTCCTTCCACAAGTCTTCAGCTAGTAGCATCACTGATTTCTATTTTGATGTGACTTCCTGGCCTAACTAGGTTATCTGTCCTAGCTATTCATTTCAGAAATGGGGATGTCACGTTCAAATGCCTCCTTGCCTTCTCTTCACTGAGAAGTTAAACAACTTGACTCACCTTCAGGAACCACAGGAACCACAGCCTTAAATATATTTCATGCAGCTGCTCTCTGATCAACAGATGAGTGCAGGGAGAGTAATTAAACTGCCAGGGATTTCCTAGAACAGGAAACCAACTTGGACTCTTTTAGGTATTGGGCTAGCACTCAAATGTGATGCCCATATTTGTAACTATGTCAAAATGTACATGGATTGGCATATAGAAAGTCATACCTCCAAAGCAGTATTGAACAGTTCTCACAGAAAAATGCCACATAAAACCTCTCAGGGTGAAAGTAACTCTGCTTACTGACCCTCACACTCTAAATACTCTCACAGTTCCCCTACCTATGTCTGTTGTACACTCCAGCCATGATGGCAGACCTATTTACACTTTCTTTAAGATCAAACTCATTCTGAAGAAGAAAAGATCCCCCTTCAAAAGCACTACATAGTTAATGTCTATGGTAGGTGGTCAGGATTTTAAAGAAATGGGAGAGATGAGGAGCCACTGCCCAGTATAGGCAAAACGCCGTCTCTACAGTCATATGTGGAGTCACACGTTCTGAGTACTACTCATACCATTTCCTCCTGACATCTAATTTAAGTGCCATGCAAACCCACAGTCAGAAGTCCAGGTATATTGCAAAGGGAAAAAGAAAGATATTTCAGCCAGCAGCTCAGAGCCTAGAAGCACAGACACCTGGACTACCGTCAAACTGAAGGATTCATCCCAGCTTGGATCTCTCTTGATTTTCAAAGTGTATGAATGGAATGTGATAATACACAACTTAGGTGGATCAGTTCAAGCCAGCCCTCAAAACAGGCGGGATCTGACCTGAATCAAAGCTGCTTCTTGTACAAAATAGGCAAGTCTCCCATGACTGAGGAACTGAATTTATCCATATTTCTAAGTGTGCTGAGACTAACCAGGTTTTTGACTTTCACAAATTCATAACAAAATTCTTGTCTGTTTGCAAAGTCATGTAAGTAACAACAGTCCAACACATCTAATGTTCTCTCTGCTAAGGCTCAGCACAGGAACCACATCTTCTGTTGGCACCCCCAGTGCTGAAAATGTTGCTTTCTAGGGTAACAAGTGAGGCTGCACCTTGACTACTGTGTTTAATTCTGGGCTTCTCACTTCAAGAAAGACATTGAGGTGCTGCAGTGTGTCCAAAGAAGGGCAACAGAGCTGGTGAATGGTCTAGAAAACAAGTCCTGTGAGGAGTTGCTGAGGAAATTGGAGTTGTTTAGTTTGGAGAAAAGGAGGCTCAAGGGAGACCTTATCACTCTCTACAACTGCCTGAAAGGAGGGTGTAGCCAGGAGGGGTGAGTCTCTTCTGCCATGTCTAAATGAAAGGACAAGAGGAGATGTCCTTAATTGTGCCAGAGGAGGTCCAGATTAGATGCTAGAAAAATATTTCACTGAAAGAGTGGTAGGCACTGGAATAGGTTGCCCAGGGAGGTGGTGGAATCACTGTGTCCGAATGTGTTCAAGAAAAACCTGGATGTGGCACTTGGGGATATGGTTTAGGGGTGACTGTGGTGGTGCTGGATTGATGGTTGGACTAGATGTTCTTAAAGGTGCCTTCCAACCTTGATTATTCTGTGATTCTGTAACCCCTTGCTCTAGAACTTTGTTATCTCCTGCTCACTGGGCAAAAAATTCTGAAATTGGTGCTGAAATAATTGCTGTCCCCAAAGGCTTAAACACCCACCTCTTTATCTCTAAAGACAATGAACCTGCAACGCCACTAGAACAGCCACCATGAAGGATCACAAGACCCTGCTCATCTACTTAAAACGACAAATCTCTGTTGTCAGTGGATTCTGTATCCATGGATCTCACCTTGCGGGCAATAACCTTGACAGTGAAAACCAAAAAATGTTCCTCAATAATCACGTCAGTCATTTTCCGCCTCATAATTGATTTCAAGACACTGGCAGCTCTGACCACATGGAGCAACTCCTGCAACAGAGAACAATTCACCTATGGAAGCTTAAAAATACCCAAACAGCTACAATTGCTTGAACTCATGGAGTGAAAAATTAGAATCAGCTAAGAGTCTCCGTGTTATGGGAGCTACTGCACCTAAACTGAGAGAAAGCCAAGAGGGAATATATTTTGTCTTGGGTCTTTACAACAGCAGTGAAAAAAGTCACTTTGAATTCATGACTTACGGTTGCTTTAAAAGAACCTCACTTGCTGTCTAGGTATTCTACAGGTGGAAACAGGCGTGATGTGGGAAAATGGATTGTTCATTCATTTTCTAGCCTATGTTTTCCTACCTAAACCAGAATTTTCCACGGGCTTTTGCCACCTGTAACTGAAAGCACAGCTTCTGAAATACCTATGACAGCAGCACTGAATAGCTACTTTTCTGCCAAGTGGCTTAGAAAATAAGTTGCATGGGGCAAGTATAACTTGAGAGCAGACAACATGTCTTGCATGACTCATACCAAGCCCTGCCTGCTATTCTGGTAGGCAGGAACATGAACTGGCTTCACATCCGAGCAGCTTTGCCTCCTCAGACTCTGTGGCACTTATCATTGGGGTGAAATCAATGTTTGTTTACTATCTCTGAGTAAACTAGGGGTGTGGAAAGAGAAGTCCCAAACCTCAAAAGCCAAAACGAAGAATTCAAGGAAAGTTGAAAATTGCACCAGTCTGTTTACCACAGATGAGAGAAAAGAGGAATTTTAACTTGAAGAGAAGGTGGGGGGACTTTCCTATCACTGCTTCCACCTTTGTCCTTGGTTTCTGCAGCGCTATTCCTAGCTGCCAGCTGGAGGAGAGCAGTCTGTGCCTTTGTGCATACTTACAATAGTAAGTGCTGTGTCCTGGGATTGCTCTCTGCCTCTGCATTCTTAAGAAAAAGTATTTTCACTTTTTGACATTTTTAGTCAGAAATAAAAGTAGCCAAGCACATTATTAAATTCGGCCTCAGTTTCAAGAAAGGGATGGTGTGGGTGTGTCTGACAATGACTACAATGAGGAGATAACTGTTTCTAGGAGAAGAGTGTCAACTTTTATTTTTGGGACAGCCAAGTTGGCAGATACTCTTGGCTTCCACTGCACAATTCATGTGAAATACAAAAATAAAATTAAAAAAAAAGAAAGAAGAAATTTAACTAGTGCTGCCCAAGAAAACCAGACAGACACACACGAAAAAGGAATGATGTACCATATAAAGCATTAAATACTTGCACACAGAGGCAGGACTCTGTTTTATAGGATTTGAACCATATGCACATCTACACATACACACGCACTAACTCACACCAATAAATCATTTTAGCCAGACTATCTGTCTGGTGTGTGGAACAGAAACACACTTATGAAATCTATTTTCTTATTTTAGCAGCATGCTAATAATTGATAAAGAGCCAGACCGGGGGCTCTGAGTTTTATATGACAAATGTACAAGGCTGCTGTTCTCCTCCTGTGTGCCTTGCCCCTTCTCTTGCCTGCAGCAGCTCCAGCCTGAGACCAAGCAGAGCTCCTTCCTGACTGGCACAGACTGGGCTCCTCAGCAGCTGCCCAGCAGCCCAGCCAGGGCAGGGCAGATCTCCTGATTTAGCTAAAGCAACAAGAAAGAAGTAGCCAGTGGCGTGACTCAATAGAGGCAGGAGTCAGCTGTGTGCATGGGCCTGGCCTTGTTCGGGTGGTGATGGCTGCTGGCTCAGTCCTTTGGGTAAGGTCTGGACACAGGGTTGTGCTTCCAACATGGTCCCAAGCCTCCCAAAGCAGCATCCTGGCAGACAGCGTTGGCGTGGGGTTGGCAGTGAGATCTCGCTGTAAGGAGAGTGTGGGCAAAGAAGCAGAAGCAAAAATGCCCTGGTGGCCCTCCTTAAGGTGCCCCACCACCGCTGGAGACACGTGGAGGCAGGGAAGCGTGGTCAATACTAGTGAAAATAATGGATTTCTCTGAGCACCAGGGCTTCCTTCCCTCCTCTGCATGTTGCTTGCATTACAGTGCCAGCCTCAGACACTATATCAATGAGATATTGTCTGCAGTTTATTTTTCTCAGTTTTTTCCCCTCAATCTCTTTTCTATGTGGACTGTTCCCCACCCTTCCCAGAAAAACTGTAAGGCAAAGTTTAGCATCTCTCAGCACTAATCCATTTCTGGATGCTGGTGTGACTCCTCTGGTTGTTGGCTTTGGGCAGCTGCTGGCAAAGGAGCAGGTCAGGCAGAGGAGAGGCAGGCTGGATGTAGGCCAGGTGGAGGAGAGATGCCACACCATGGGACCACCCATCCCAGGCTGGGTGCCCCTGGAATACTGCCCCTGGAATAACTTCTGAATGATCCTGTGGTTCCTCTGAGTGGTCAGCTCAGACTGGCTGCTTCTCTCAGCCTTTTTGCACTGTCTTCTGCTCCCCACTCTCCCTCTTAACACACTACTGACTCTTCATTATTTTAATGTACAGTCAGATCGTGGGGGAAAAAAAAGAAAAACATAGACTTAGAATATATTAAAATTGTGGGGAAAAATATAGTGAAACACAACCCACTCTCAAATTATTTCCATATCACTTGTCATAAGTATGGGGTTAGTCTTTTTCAGGTAATTACATTTTTTTGGCTACTTAATACCCTTACATTAAAGGGTCACAGCTGGCTCCTCAGACTCCCTTGAGAGGCAGGACAAGGATAAGCCCCACTTTGGTGAATCTCACAAAACAGAGCGTGTTTACTTCAGTGCCTGGAGCCTGCCAAGTAAGCCTGCCAGCTGGAGGTGTTGCTGGCTTGGAAACAGTATTTACCAGGTTTCCCACTAACAGAAATACCTGATACTTGTAGTGATCTTCCTTCTGTTAGGCTGTAAGGAGTCCAAGGCTCAGGGGAGGCTGCTTTGTTTGGGCTAAGCCCTACACAAAAGCAGCCGGAGAGAGAAGTTGCACTGCAGGTTCTGATTTTCACTAATGGCATCTGCCTCGATTTTCTCCTCTGCATCATTCCTGTGTAAAAGGACTGGAGCTGCCTCAAGGATATGCCTCCCTTTTTGACTCCAAGACAGCTGGAGTGCAGTGTTCTACTTCAAGAAGGCAGTTGTACCATGCACACCCTATTGAGTAAAGGGAAACAAATCTGTGAAGTGCTACCAGAAAACTGGCTTCTCCCCTTCCCTACAAGGTCTTCTGCAAGCCATCAGCAAAGCAAAAAAGAAGTGAAACTTCATCTTTGGATTCTGATAGCTATTTTAGCTATCCAATTCTCACTGAAACCATCAGGATTTAAAAGTTAAACTGCATTTAAGATAATAATCACTTCAGATTATGTGTCTAATTACAATGGCACCAAAGTGCTTGGGAGCAGATCTGAAGGGTGTTCTCTCTGGGGGACTTTCCTTCCACGGGCAGTACCACACACCTCAATTCCCTGCTGAGCTACACAGGCAGTCACCACTTCTACTAGGTCTGCTCAGCAAGGTTTGTTCCAGGTTAGCTTCACCTTTAAACCCCATCTCTTGTGAAATGATGACTTATGCCCAACAGGGTTCTCCTGTACAGCAGAAAGCAGCTCAGTTTGCAACTGGAACGTGTTTGTACTCCTTTGGGTATGGGAGGTCTATACCATGCTGGAGCTGAGGGAATTTGCCAGCTAAGTAGAGATACCACACACTGGGATTGGGGAGAAACAGAATTCCTTGCACATCGGTGCTGACATTTTAATATTAAATCATTGCAAATTATGATGATTGCAGAGTACAGGCCTTGGCATCTGCTTCTACCTTGGCATCTGCTTCTAGCCAGAGAGGAAAGGGTACAGAAACAAGGCTCTGTCTTTATCTTGTGTCCTCTGAGCCTGAGTTTTCCTACCCAGTTTTTGACTGCCATCAGCAGAGAAGTTACACTGAGCACCTGTAGTTGGTGCAATGCATGTCACCTTCATCTGACTTCAAACCTAGTAACCCTATTTGCATCTTCAAACAGTTTGATCCAGGAATTTAAGGGGATCTTTACCTTCTAATCCCAAGCTACATTTGGTTGAGTTTGGCCCTGTATGTGGGAAAAACCCCTTGGAGAAGCACAGTAGTTACTGTACAGACACAGCTGCTGTTTTCCAAATGAAACACAGTATTTCATCTGTTTCAATGCTGTTTAAAGTCAAATCGATTTGGCCCATGAGTTGCTCTGCATTTATTTTGCCAGATTTGAATTTTGTGTTTGGAGTTTGGGTTGGTAAGTTAATAATGACAACAATATGTCTGAAACAGGAAGATATTAACTCTATTTATACCAGCACAAGAAGAATTATGAAAGACTAATGGAGCCAAATGGCAAACAGGCTTTGGTATGCATGGAATACATTCAGGAGGCTACAGAGTTTGGCAACAGAGAAACACCAAGGAGCTGGGAGGAATGCTGGTTGGAAAGCAGATTCAGGCTTTTGCTGTGGTGGGGAGATGTGATGAAATAAGCCATCTTGGGAGAGGACTAGGTGTGGTGTAGGTGCCTGGACCAGTGATAACCATGTGCCCAGTGCAGACCCTGGGGTGTAGCACACTGGCTGCGACATGTGGGCTGGACTGCAACTACTCACTCCAAAAATGAAATGGTTAAGACAACTGCAGAGCTGTCATGCACAGAGAAGTATGTGACATCTTACCAGCTAAAATATTTGAGGCCAAACATTGTTACTCATTGGGAGCTCTGCCATAAAGCTCCCTCTCCCCTGATACTTATGATTAGCACTTTGAAACATCTGCATTGCCTTTTTGACTCACAAGAATTCCAGTTAAAGGGAACAAGCTTTCTGTAGCAAAGTTTCTGACTGCCACAAAAAGAATTTACAGAGCAGCTGTCTCTTACCCTGTTCTCTTCCCAAGGCAGTAAACAGCCTTTGGAAAGGAGGTGTCTTCCAGCACCCCACCTCATAGCTCTGTGTCCAGAGGGCAGCATCCCCACGCCCTGCCAAGCACTGATGGGGCACCAACCCCTCTCAGGCTCCCAGGCTGCTGGAGACACGTGTGAGGGGGCAGTGGCCCTACCTGTGTCACACACACCCACACCCACACTCACACACACCACCCTCTTTGCAACGTTATATTCAGGAAGCCTGGCCAGGCTGATGGGCTCTGCCTTAGAAAAGCTTGGATGAAGGCACTTCCCAAACTCAGGTTTTAGTTAAAGCTCCCAAGAAAGGGAAAGCAAGGTTTGTAGAAGATAAAATAAGGACACATGAGTGCAGAAGGTACATGAAAAATAAAAAGTATTTTTTTTTCTTCTAACAAACTCTTTTCAGCTGAAAGAAGGGGAAAGCAGAAATACTTGAAAATAGGTCCGATGGTTGCAGAACCACATTTCTGAAATACAGTTCTCTCAAGTATCAAACTACACTGCAGAATGACTAATTGTGGGGTGACTAATCCCTGTCTTCCCTCCAAAACTATTACTTCACAGTGGCCAAGAAAACATACCATAAAGATGCTGTTATTGCATCACTCACATTTATTTGCATTGAGAAAGACTGAGCCTTTTGCAGTACTTGTCTGATTACCAAGAGAGATACTTATTCCATGCCAGAAAAAGAAAAGACCACTTAGTCTTCACAATTCATCCCTGATGGTTGTAAAGGTGTTTGGTTAAATGCCTTGGGGCTGGGGAGATTGCTTTCAAGCAAAAAAGAAAAAAAAAAGAAACAAAAAAAAGCTTTCTAACAACAAAACAAACGAAATGAAAACAAAACAAAACAAAACAAACAAAAAAAAAAAACCAAACCAAAAAACCCAAGCACCATTCCCCCCCCCATCTCCTGGAAAAAAATTGGGAGGCAGGGAGATGGCAGAAGCAGATGGATATTCAGATTGACAGAAAATGAAAACCTGCCTTTTTCTTGCTTTCATTAGTCTTCATTATATGACCACGACAGCTTTAATTGCTGCCCTGCATACATAAGTAATAAAAATGTAAAATGTTTAAATGAACTGTGGCTCCCAAAAGCCATTATAAAAGATTAATGATGAGTATTATTTGCTAACTTAAATGTCTTCAAGAAACACATCTGAGCAGCTCTTGTGGCTAGGATGATATTAGAACAATATTTGCTGGACTACTTGTCTCAACCCATTATGCACCAAGCTTTGATGGTTTTGATTTTTCCATCTTTAAGTAGCCTAAATTCTAGACATATTTGATTGCAATTTACTCATTCCTGACAAGTTATCTCACTCCTGCAATCCAAAGAAAGAGTCTTCAGGTACTCATAGTCATGTTCTGTCTTCAAGAATTGCTGATGCTTGCTTCAGTGGCTTTTACTGCCAAAGTTGTTGAATATATAGTTTATTAGTAGCACTTCAGAAATTACTCTGCTAATTAATACACTATCCAGCTGAAGGGAAAATTACACAACCTTTTCTATTTAAATTGGAATCAGTACCAAGACCCATCTTTGAACTACAACTTTCCCTTGAGGGGCACAGATTTGACTCTGAATTCAAATGTGAGAAAGAAGTTTTATTTTAAAACTGGCACCAAAGCAAAGCCAAGTTTTGACATAGTTTTGGCCAACCACCTCTCATTTAGCTTAGAAACCCATCCTTGGCATAAAGCAAATGCTCAAGCAGAGATGAAGGTATCAGCTCTTGTCTTCTCCCTGCTACCATTCAGTCTTTCTTTCATATTTCACCAATATATTTACCACTTCATCTACTTGGCACAATAGAGTACCATGCCAAGAACTGAAAGGTAGGGACAGCCCATTAGCTCCTGCACCCATGCTCTGCACACAGAGCAGAACAGGTTCCAAAAGCCGTACAGCCCTTGTCCACCCTGCCCACTGGAGTAGGTTCCACCTCCTGTCAAAGCTCAACTTTGGGATGAGCCTGGCTAGCAGCTTTTCAGTGTTCACCTCTCCAGATGGAGCAAAAGGTCAGATCATACCCGAAAGTTGCACATGTAGCCAACAGAGCTGGGATGACAGAGGCATCCCTCTAGAGGCAGGATGACAGAGCTAAGGAAACGTTATGATTTTCTGTCTCTTTTGTGCACAGGCAACCACCAAACTTCTTTAACAAATGGACACTAACAGTTTTTCCATGGATAAGCATCTCCCTTATGAGGTCAGCTAGATTCTCTTGACAGCTACACACCTATGGGAATGAAGAGATCTGCACAGGGATGTTGAACTTCTGTGTGGTGTACTCTGATATTTGACTTCCAATCCAATTTTTGGATAATACTAAAAATTTGGGAAGACTCATAAAACCTGATACTTTGTGACATAAGCCACTTTCTTGCTATTTATGATTGCACTAGGATTTTCACAGCTGGCAAGAATTTGCTGGCTGCAGATCTTCTGTATGCCATCCTTTCAACACCAGTTGTGGAGGACAAAAACTAGACTGATGAACCACTAGATTATATATTTCTATGTTCCTTTCTGCTTTAGTGCTCATCTAGCTATATTGAACTCAATGCTGACTTTCATAACACAGTGTCCTCTGCCAGAAGCGGATTATATTGACTACTTAAGATCTTCCAAGCCTTCACCAGGTCTCCCACAAAACGATGTCCAAATTTTCCCATTTCCTGTTCCACTCCCATTAGCTCTCTAGGCTCATTTCTGTGCACATGGTTCCATTTCTGCTTCCTGATCACTGTTTGGAAGCTGCCTCCCTAGTAAGTCTGGCTCCTGGACTCTCATCCTTTCCTGTGCAGTCTTCTGGGCTGGCCCCATTCCAATCTATGGACCAGAAGCTTTTCCAAGACAGCTATCCTCTCTTCAGTGCTTATAACCACCCTGCCCAACAAACACCAAACCCACTGTCTGTTCAACAGAATAGACTGATACAATTAAGACTGCAGGGTTAGCTATTTTAGGGGAGAACAGAATTGTTGCTGTTCCCAGGGAGAAGAAAAAGGTCCTGGAGAAAGAGGAGCGTGGCTTTGTGTTGCTATTTCACAGCTGGCTGAGCGAGAAATTGGCTCTACCCTTCCCAGCCTCAAAAGTAGGCACAGGAGCCCCAAGGCATGGAGAGTGGCTAGCCAGGTCTTTTAAATCAGTGGCAGGAGGAGCTCCTTCCCCTCTCTGCCTCCTTTGCCTGCCGGGAAAACTCCTTGGGGTGGTGCTTGGTCTCCTGCAACTCTTCTCCTGCTGCTGCAGCTGCCCTGGAAGCCCCCAGACATTCCCAGCAGAGTCTGGACGGCTGCTTTGGTGACAACCTGGGCTCAATTTAATGAGAACGTTCACGTTCACTTGCTATGCTGGCGGTCCGCCAGCATATTTTCTTGAGGCACATAAGAGAGAGAAGGGAAATGGTGATCTTTAACAGGTTTTTCTGTGTGTGTGTTTTTTGATTATTATTATTTTTTTTTATCCAGCCAAACCTGACTGGAATTTCATGGATGAAAGAAAAGGCACTTCTCTAGCCCAGGGGCTTTGTCCCTGCCAAATTATTAGGGCCTACTGCAAACAATGGAGGTGTTAGAGCTTCTAAAAAAATAAAAATGTTGAAAGAATCTTTTATAACGGAAAATATTAGGCAATCTAAACCTTGGGCCAGCTGGTAGCGGGCAGTATAATATAAGCTCTTTGGAGGAGAGCTGTGCAAATAATGGATTTTCAGAATTTCTCGTCTCCTACTCTCCGCTCCAAGTTTGAACTATTTTAGCTATTTTCTCCAGCTGAAATTATTTGCCAAATTCAGCCAGTTGCTGAATTCTCCTCAAATTTTTCTTTTCTCCGTCGACAGGTTTCTTGTAAAAACAAACCCGTTCTCCCACCTCCGGCTTGGAATTACGGCGTTCGCCAGTGACACAGTTAGGAAGAAATCTGCCTGTGGTCAGCTCTCTCATTTTTTGCTGCATTCTCGTTGGAGCTCACATGTTACAGGAACCAATCTGGCTTGATAGCTGCCTGGCAGCCTGCAGGGGAGGTTTTCCAGTAGTCTCCACCATCCCTGGACCAGCCAGCGCTGGGCTGGGAGCCTTCGCACAGTGTGGGGCTAGAGGTTCATTAGGTTGTGGTTTTCAGGCTGAGTCTTTGCCGGACCAGTTCATAATAATGATGTTTCTGATGTCAACTGCAAACCAGATGTTGTCCTTCGGTGCTGTGCTGCTGGAGGGGAGAGGCAACAGAAGAGATGGGAGGCTCCGAGGAGTCAATGATCCTGTGTTGTTCCTTGTAAACATGCAGGTGTTAGATGTGGTGTCCAGGCCAAATCCCATTCTGGCACTCCACCAGCTCTGGCCATTTACTTACTTACAATCACCTCTGTGTTCCTAATTGCAGGAGATGTTTCTTATCTCACTTCCTTAGCAGCAGATTTGTACATTCACAGCTGGCACTGCTACATCCCTTCCCTGCTGCTGCAAGGGATGGCAAAGCCCTCATCCTGATGTCCCCCATATCCTTTGGGACAAGCAGCAGCCCCATGCCCAGGGCTGGAAGAAAGCTGTCCTGCAGAGCCAGACAGAATTGACAGACACCCAAGGTGAGGCTGCAGCAGGTCTGCCCGTGGTGGTGGGGCACTATAAATGTACTTAAACAATCTGCCTGAGCCCTAAAATGTGGGTTCAAAGTAATGAAACGTGGTTGTTTGGCAGTGGCAGACACTGCCTCACTTTCAGAGGTTGCTTTATGGCTGTTAGTGTAACACAGCCCATCTAAAACTCTTCTCTTCTCTTCTCTTCTCTTCTCTTCTCTTCTCTTCTCTTCTCTTCTCTTCTCTTCTCTTCTCTTCTCTTCTCTTCTCTTCTCTTCTCTTCTCTTCTCTTCTCTTCTCTTCTCTTCTCTTCTCTTCTCTTCTCTTCTCTTCCCTTCCCTTCCCTTCCCTTCCCTTCCCTTCCCTTCCCTTCCCTTCCCTTCCCTTCCCTTCCCTTCCCTTCCCTTCCCTTCCCTTCCCTTCCCTTCCCTTCCCTTCCCTTCCCTTCCCTTCCCTTCCCTTCCCTTCCCTTCCCTTCCCTTCCCTTCCCTTCCCTTCCCTTCCCTTCCCTTCCCTTCCCTTCCCTTCCCTTCCCTTCCCTTCCCTTCCCTTCCCTTCCCTTCCCTTCCCTTCCCTTCCCTTCCCTTCCCTTCCCTTCCCTTCCCTTCCCTTCCCTTCCCTTCCCTTCCCTTCCCTTCCCTTCCCTTCCCTTCCCTTCCCTTCCCTTCCCTTCCCTTCCCTTCCCTTCCCTTCCCTTCTTCTTCTCACCAAATTTGCAAACAGAATATTCAGGTCTTCTGTTTTAGGGCTTTAAGTGAAAGGCGAAGTGTGAGTGCATCTTATTATAGAGCCCATAAACCCCAGGACCAGACAGATAGTGTAGGTACCTAAGCTCAAAAAACACAACACTGAAAATTTTTCCACGAAGGAACTGGTGGTGATTAAAAGTAAAGCAAAACTCCTGGTGTGAGTATAATCTCTTTCTGTTGTTGGTAGTGTTGCATCTTTGTTGGAGGCTGCCACTCTTCATGAGCTCAGTCAGCAAGGTCTCTGTTAATGTCTTGTGCAGCATAAACTGAGCTGGGCAAACTCCAGCTTGGGTTACAGCCCTGCAGCTGCAGGGATTTCCATCAGGACAGGCTTGAATTCCTTAATTGCATCAGCAGAGCAAGGAGGACCTGAGACCACTGGGAACAAGGCACTGCTCTGAGCTTCAGTAATGTCTGTAAAGACACACAGGACCAAAGGAGGGTTAACCCGAAACCTCACATTCAGCAATTTGGCAGTAAACATTCAAAGAACCATAGACTGGTTTGGGTTAGAGGAACTTTAAAGATCAGCTTGCTCCAACCCCTCTGCCATGGGCAGGGACACCTTGCACTGGATCAGGTTACTAAAAGCCCCATCCAGCTTGGCCTAAACATTGTACACAACCAAGGCTAAAATACTATTTTTTCCATTGTCCTCACCACATAGACTCTTGAAACGCTGACAGCCTTTGCTTTTAAATCTGGGAACCAGGATCCATTCCCTATCCGAAGCTCTGTACAGAACACTCCATCTGAAGCTTCCCTTTTGTAATTTGAAATCATGATGGAAACTGTACAGAGGAAAGATTGTGCTGTAGCTACCGACCTGCTAAAAGAATTGCTTCATGGATAAACATTGATAGTCAGCACTGACTTCTATTTTGACACAGCATAACTGAAAAGTTATATATATGAAACTCAACAAAAAATGTCTTCCTAAAATAAGGAACAAAACCAACTTCATGTATAAATAAAACAAAATGAGTTATTTTTGGGGCATGTTTCCTTCTATTTTTATTTTTTCATTATTTTATCATTACTCTATCTGTGAGTAAAACTGCAACACGGATTTCTTTGAGAATCTTTGAGGCTGTGTATATATACATATATATATTGTTGCAAGGTTGTGAAGTATCCCAACTTGTGAGACACAAGCTGCACATATTAACAGAGTAGGAATAAAACTATCAAAGGCCACAGGATCTGACTGACCTCAGTTTCTGTCACAACAGCCTGAGACAGCAGCAGCAGGTAATGGCCTGATTCCTTCTGATGGGAGAGGCACCTCTGGAGGAGGTGCATCCATCTGGAGCAGGGACAGCTGCTTTGGGTAGTATCTGGTCTAGGAACTGCAATACTGGTGTAGGAACTTGAAATACTGTAAGACTAGAGACAGCAGCATTTATACTAACACTCTTTCTCAATTTTTTCCAAACGTGATCATTGCTCCTGCACTGAGATTTTCTCTTCACCCTGTTCAGTCCCCTCCAGGTTTCAGCCTGGGACACTGCAATGAGAGAAGGACAGGATTTGGCCTCACCAGTTTGGTGCATCTAGGCAGCAGAGAGCCTTCTTCAGCCAAGTGAGAGACTGTACAGCAAGGTCTCCCTGACTCAGTGCCTGCTGAGTGACTCACTGGTCACTCATCTATTGCCTGCCTGGAAGCCTGTGCTAAAGCCTTTCACCAGATGCTTCTGCTTTCCCCCCCTGCACACATCCCTCAGTGCTTTGCACCATCTGAAATTAGACCCCCTCCAAGACCTGGTGTGCAGACAGCATTTTCCTCTCTCCAAACTTGCCTGTCTAGGATTCCAATCAGCAGAGGGCAGAAACGGGAAATGATGGGCTTGCTGCTGCTGTGCTCCGTGAGCCATGCAGCTAAGCCACTGACCTGCTGAAGAAAGAGAAACAGATTGGAGGCTGGAGGGAGCAGGCACAACCTCAGAGGCACAAGAGGCACTCAGAGGCTAACGGGGCTTGCACTGCTGGTAATCAACATCTCTGGGTCCAAGAATGCAGCCAGACAGAGCCTGGAAATCAGCTGGGATGAAAGTGATGCAACTTCATCTCCTTTAAAGAGCCAGGATGGGGCTGAGGCACATGAGTTTTCTCTTCTGCAAGGCAGCCAAAGGGCAAAGTGTGTAGCACAACTGAGGCACTGACCCTTCTTTGGACTGCAATAAGGTTAATTGTCTTCTGTTCCCTTCACCCTTTCTCTGTTTCTTGCACAACATAACTTTGATCATAAAGCTCTGGAGAAGAAGGATTTTGAGCCCAACTCTGATCTCACTTATTCTGGCATAATTCAGGAATAACTACAGTTGTACTTGTAGAAGATCAAAATCAGTCCAGTTCCTTTTAACTGGGCAAAATTACTGGTCCACAGAAAGAAGAAAATAATCAAAGATGTGAACAATAGAGCCAGCTGAAGAAGGAGACTGTTTTCCTCTTCAAAGTTCAATATTTCTTTTGCTAGCTCTTTATATGATGCAAAATTTTATAGAAGAAAATAAAAACTGGAAAATTCCCATCAGCTGAAACTATTCCTGATATTGTCTCCAGTGCAAGTATAACTTGCATTATAAGACAGAATGTGGCACTGCTGGGATGTGTGGTTTCACTTATTTCAGAGCACTGACTGAACCCATTGACCAAAGTCCAGTGGATATTCAGAAAGCAGAGCTGAGAAAACACTGCTCTTTTCCTACCTTCATGTGTAAGGTCAGCTCTGAGGTAGAGCATCTGGCAGGGAAAACTTGTGCAAGCAGGCCTTACTGAGCTGGCATGATCAGTCAGCTACAAAGCAACCGGGAGCTAAAAAAGCTCACCAGGCATCAGCGAGTGTCCTGCTGTGACTGCCGTCCCTGCAGGCTTGGTTTCAATGCCAGAAGCACTTGGGAACCCCTGGGGCTCAATCTCCCTCTGCTCTCCAAGACTGCCAGGGCAGCTGGATGCTCAGGAGCTCTCTGGGATGCACGCACAGCACGCGACGTGCTGACAGCACAGCCAGCGAGTGGGGGAAGCTGTGGATGTGGTGCCTTGCCAAAGGGTGTCTGCCTGCCAAGCTACAGGCAGCCGTGCTGGGAGAAGATGGGAGGAGAGAGGAACCCCAGGCACTGACTGGGTTTATCTTCCAGCTGAGGATCAGCCCAGATTAACTGCCTGTGTGACCACAGAGGCTTAAACTCATTCCTCGTCATGGTTATGGAGCATGGCTGTGAATCACGAGAAATGCAAGAAACAAAGGTATTTAGAGCCTTCCCAAGGTACAGTCCAGTGCTGCGTTGTGTGACTCACTGGGTTTAGCAAACGAGAGGCTTTATGTGCAGTCAGCCCTCTTAAGCGCAGAAAAGGCCCAGGAAAGCTAACGTCTTGATTTCTTGGATCAAAAGATTCCAAAGATTTTTGACCAAGTAGCATGCCAGCTGCTGGGTCCGCACCAGTTCTGCAAGAGCTCAGCAACATCAGGAGTGTGTTTGAGGGAACCAGTGGCAGGAGAGGTCCCTGGCACTGGGAGGCAAGTACAGGTGTCTTCTGCTCTTCTGAAAACTGCCCTGAGACTGGGGGGGGCTCGACTGAGGCAGGCGCGAGAGTCAGGATAAAGCACCAGCTTTATGTAAAGCACCAACTTTGTGTAAACCACAAACCCCAGGGCCAGTGTGCCTCAGTGTCTTTCCTTTCAAGCTGAGCAGTTCAGACACATTAAACTGATACATATCTGCCTCGAAAGAAAAGGCCTTTCTATGTTTTCCATCATCCAGCATGGCCGGCCGGTGGAAGTGACACTGCAAAACCATGCTGTAATCTGCATCGGGACTGAAATGCGTCAGCAGACGCGCACACGGCGTCTGTTATCCCACACTTCCCAACGCCGGCTGTGAGGAAAGGAAATGGGGGGTTTTAGGTCAACTGCTGGACCAGTAGGCAGCAGTGATGAGTGATGTGCTGTTCCTAGGCTTGACCAATGCTTTAGAGCTCAGATTGTGCGCTTGAGTCACCAAAAATGCACATCCTTCCGCCACAAAAACGTTGTGAGGGAACAGTGTGTTATACAAGAAGTTATTTAACATTATTAATCAATCAATGACTCCTTAGACCAGATCATGCAGATCACGTGCAATAGAACCACAAATATAACAATAATTTTCCATTATTATTTTTAGGACCAAGTTTTATTTCTTTAAGAACTATTTGGTACATGCACATATTTTAGAAGGGGGTTAGACTAAACTTTTTTTGTTGGATCTAAGCCTTTATGATGCTCTTTATTACAGGACAACCTGCTTCACAGACACATTCTGCTAATGCAATGGTCCTGGGCCTCTTGGTCACTGGCAGCAATACCAAGGGACAGGTCTGCTAAAGGCATCATCCCCCTCTGCAAGCTGGGATCACTGCTAGAGATGCCCTGGCACCCTGTGCCTACAAACATTGCCAAAGGTCTCCAGTGCCTGACACCTTAAAAGCAAGAAGAGTGTTGCTATTGAATCATAGAATGGTTTGAGTTGGAAGGGACTTCAAAAATCATCTAGTCAGAAACTCCATGCCATGGGCAGGGACACCTTTCACTAGACCAGGTTGCTCAGGGCCCCCTCCAACCTGGCTTTGAACTCTTCCATGGATGGGGCATCCACAGCTTCTCTAGGCAGCCTGTTCCAGTGCCTCACCACCCTCACAGCAAAGAATTTCCTCCTAATAACAGGGAGGTTCAAGAAATCACCTGTTTTGAGGGTGGCCCTGGAATGAGCCAGATGCTTCACCACTGTGCTTCAGCAGGCACGGCATGCTCAAGGGGAACAGCCCCCAAAGGGCTCTATCATCCCTCTGCCACACCCCCTCACATTGGATGGATTAAACCCTGAAATTACTGACTTTCTAATCTGTGAGTGAGAGTTTTCTCTTCTCACTTGCCTCTCTTGAAACTGGCTTTCTAAAGTGTCAGCGGCAACGTGCACTGCAGGAAAAACCAAACCAGAAACTCCTACACTGGTCTAAGTGCTTGTGTAGATGCTTACTTGTCATTTGCATGGCTGGGGTCACCAGTCATGGGAAGGGTTGCACCAGAGAACACCTGATAAAACCCAGTGCCTCCTTCTCCCAGGGGCACTTCCCTGATGAGAGAACTTTGCTCTTGAAGACAAGGAGGGACAGGGAAAGAGTGCTGGGGTTCCCCCCCTCCACACCTCCTCTGCCTAGACCACAGTGCTCAATTGGAAAGTTAAAGAAAATAGATGAGTTTTCATACACCCACCTCTGCAGACTCATCCTGCAAGTCAGGCAGAGTTTGTTCTCCCTCCTTCCCACGCAACGCCTCTACTGCTCAGCCTTGGCCCTGGAACCCCTTCTCCCATCTCCCCCCCGCTACTGGGTGGAGAAGGCACCATAAACCCACTTTAATTGCTCTGACCAGCACGGTCTCCCTGGGGCACGTCCCAGGGGCGCACTGGCACCAGGTTTGTTTCCACAGGTGTGCTGAATCGTGGCTGCCCTCAGCCCACGCTGAGCCCTGGTGGGGCAGTGCAGCCAGGGCCCCATGGGCTGTGCTGTGGTGGGTCTCCCCTCCCTGCCTGGCTGGCCGCGCTGGGAGGGAAAGGCTGTGGCTCCTGCTGCCTTCTCAGGAAGCTTGCTGCTGGAGCCATCCTGATGTGCTGGCTGGGCACATGGGGTTCAGCACCAGAGGAGTGGCTCTCTGTGCCTGGGGTGGGGGAAAAGCATAAGAGTAACTCATTATATACGCCAAAAGGTGTTGCTTTAATTTAGTGTTGTCATCTGACCAGGGCTGATTTGTTTTGTAAAATTAAGTGTACAAGAAACCTGCGGTTAAAAAAAAAAAAAAATTAAAAGAAGAGATTGCCATGAGGATGAGAGCTGGATTAGCTCAGCCCAGGCAGGAGCCCTGGAAAGGGTCCAGGGAGGCCGGAAAGATCCATGAGGAGTTTCCTGCAAATAAACTGCTCAAAAAGTTGAGCAGAGGCAGTGTACATGTGATGCCTGAGCAGCTCGGCTTGGGTGGAGGGGGAGCGGTTGTCTGGGAAAGCAGCCCATCCCGGAGATTTGGAGGGGAGCGAGTGGGAAAGAAGGTGCAGTCTGGAGCAACCTGATCCAAAATAATATGTGGTTTGTATTTTCCAAGTAGAAAATTAAAGAAAAAAGGACCCCAAAAAAGTAAGTAGAGTAAGTGATTTCATGTTGGAGGAAATGTAATTTTTCCTATTAAAAACCCAAACAAACCAGACCAGAAAACTCCCAGATTTTACAGTTAAAAGATTTGTGATATGCACTGAAATAATTTCTGGCAAGGCCCAGAGGTCTTTCCTCTCCCCTAGTACCATGAAGCTGGTGTTACTGGAATGTCCCCTGGCTGGACGGGAACACCATCACACCGAGTTTTGGGACCCCACACCAGGCGTGCTCTTGGAGGCTTTGCAGCTCTGCCACCAGTACCCACTGCCAGCGTTACTCTGGAGACCCAAAAGCTCTCCATCAGCAGTACTGGAAACAGGATGGGTACAGGACCTGAGTGTAAAACTAATTCAGAAGAGGTGCTGGAAACTGATGCTGACGGCATCTTTGGAAACACTTTCCCCAAGCTGAAAAAAAGGGATTTCCTAAAATGACTGAAAATGAATTTGCCACATCTGCAAAGAGTGGCTTGTGGGTTATCTGTCCCTGAAAGTAGCTAAGGAAGAACTACAGTCAGCAACTTTTCAGCCTAAGTGACAGCTTCTAGTGTGCCCATGGGTGATGGCAAGTTCCAAGTACACTACCAGTTGTCTTAAATCCTGAAAACACAACCATTTGAATTGTTAAAGCTCTACAAGTTTTCACAGTAGAAAAAGACAGTCTCTTTGGCCAAAAAAAAGCTAGTTTTGGATTCAAGGATGACCTGAAATTAAAGCCAACATTTTGAGAATCTGTAATTGATCTGCTCAGAACAAATTATTTGGCCACCTGAAGAGAATCAAAACATTTTTATTTTTTTGGAAAGAAGAGCAAAGAAGAAAAATAACTTGTTGAGAAAGAGGAAGTTGTATGGGCAAATTAAAAGAAGCAAGAGCTTTACTTCCATACGGGGCAAGTATGTGCAAAAGTGGAGAAGAAGCTCAATTTAGCTTGATGAACAATCCAATCACAGCTTACGACATAAAATTAGACTCTATGTTTGAAAAAGAGCTACAGAAACTAAAATGATTTTATGCCATTGACCTTTACACTCCTTGGTAATGTACTGGATGAGGGGGATTTTGTTTTATTTTTACTGAGACAAATTCAATAGATTTACAGTGATGAATGTAATAAAATTATACACATGGTGAAGGAAAGCTTAGCTTCAAGGCAGTACAACTCTGTCCAAGAAACTTAACTCCTTGAAATTTGCCATTTTCAGCTGGAAAGGAAAAATCTCAAAGGCATGACTCCAGCAAGGCTATTTAGTCAAACAGTACCAGATGGATGTGTGGGATTCACCTTCTGCTTTGGTTATGAATGAAAGTAGTCAGTTAGGAGTTTGCTGAGGACTATTTTTGCCTGCAGTCTGGTCAAGATATGGTTAATGTAGCTGTGCTTGGGTCTGCTGTGCTTTGAGTGAAGGATGTGTGGAAATGGGAGGGAAAGGAAGCTCGCAGGAAGCCAGGTAACACAATGACCGAAGTACCTTGCTTGAGTGAATTCAGTTTGTGACATTTTGCTGTGATACAAAATGTCATGGTCTCCAGGAGAATTTGTGCCTGAGTTTTCAGTATTTTCCTTTTTCCAGGAACTTCACCAACCATACAGCTCATGCTGTCCATGAGGCATAAATATCACTATTTCCACCCTCCAGACTTGGAAGCAGAGAAAGAGTTCTTTGACTATCAATCTCTGAAGAGCTGGGCCCTTTCTGGATTTTCATGAGCTCGGAGCATCTGCCTCTCTTTAAATGGTCAGGGGTTGGGTACCAGCCCCAGGGAAGCCAGGTGTGAAGGACTGAGCAGGGAGTGACACTTCATACTTACAGGAAGAGAAACCCAAGGCAGAGCAAGGTCTTTTAACAAAGACTTCAGCGCGTATGTGCGTCGCCTTCTCCTTGAGGAATTTTTGAATGGTTTTTAAGTGCTTATGTAAACTCAGACTACTGTGGTAGGCATGCTTGCATACTTTTCAACTTACCTTTGGTCCTGAAAAACTGAAGCAGGTCAGTTTTTTTCAGCATTTCATGGCCCATCAGGTGTCCGATACAGAGGCACCACCTGATGAGCTGATAGAAGCCCAGAGCTGTGTTCAGCCCAGCTTTGACTAAGATGACAAGATGACACCCTCCTGTCATCCCTTCTCTTCTGGGGCAGACCAGTGAGGAGGTTCAGGGATCAGGACACATCATACTGAGAGATCCATCAAACACATCATAAGCAGCTGGTGGCCAGAGATCTCCTCCTGCCAACCCATGTCCAGCCCTTCTCTCTCAGGGCTACCAGAGCCTCCAGCCTAACAAAATATCTCTTCTATCTACTGCATGGAAGGCCACAGTACCAAGCCTTACCCTTGGCAACCCACAAGTTTAAGAATAGTTCCAGAGAGGGCAAAAGAAGCTGTTGTCCAAGCAATGCACACAGATGCCAAGTACTTTGTTGCACAATCAATAAGGTAGCTTGTTTCACCACTTAAAATTCATCCAAAGGGGTGTTTTGAATAGTCAGAATCATCCTTGGCAAAGGTATTTTTGAACATACCTATTTTTGAACATACTTACGCTCCAAGTTCAGAGTGTTGTGGCTTTTTTGGTTTTGCTTTGTTTTCAAAAAGGTTGATGAAAACCATCTTCCTAAACTGACAGCAACTACCATAACACATGTACAGAAACAAGATAGCAGTCTCATACAGGAAATATTTCTGCTTTCATTTTTATTTTATGAATACATATACAACAGATGCATAATCTTCCATTATCCAGGCTTAAAAGTAACAGGCTGGGGTCTTTTTTTTTTTTCCAAAATAGCTTAAAGAAGAAAATAAAAATCAGAATGAAGGAGCTGCAACATAGCCAAACCATACATTTGAAAACTTTGCTAAAATTACTGCTGAAATGTGCCTCTGTGTGTGTGTGTATGTGTGTGCGTGCATTGTCCTGCATGGTTAAAGCCTCACCCAAGATATTTAGTATATGAATAGAAAAATGCTTTGGCATAAACAGAGACTCCTTCATGCGCAGTTTATTGACATTTCTGAAATAATGAGAGAATAAAATCTGAGGATTATATCATATATAATTTCCTCTTGGGAGCAATATCCTTAAATGCAGTGGGGAAATGGAGTCTGTTGACAAGAGACTGCTTCCATACTAAGATGGTTACATTAGCAGGATGCAAGCAGCTTCATATAGAAGAGATGGAGACACATATGTATATAATGTAAAAATGCTATTTTATATGAGAAAAGAAGATTTTTCAAGATAACATAAAATGAACCACTCTAAGACTAGCTTCCAGCAAAACATTTTGCTTTATTAGTTCTATTTTCTAGCTACAAGTCAAGCTGACATCTGTCAAGCTTTTTAACTTTTCATATGGCAGTCTATAAGAAACGTTTCATGCAACGTCTACAATGCTAAATACAGGGTAAATAATTGGGATTAAACAGGTGAGGAATAACAGACGATTATAAGGACCAGTAACAGCATAATATGTACATAGAGCCATATTATATTCTCATGTCTTCACAGTAATGTGCAAATGTGACAAATATGGCTTTCATTTTTTTTCCCTAAAGAAAGTAAGACATAATTATACAGAAGAATGTTTTAAAACACTTAGTTGGATTTCACCTTTTTGTGAAACCTGTTCAGCCTTCATTGCATTGGGGTTAAGGAGCCACCCCAGCTCGGGGGTGTAGTTCAGATGTGTTTCCAGGAGGGGGCACAGATTCCTAAGGCACAATATTAATGTTAAACATTTTTAATTTAGTCATGCTATTTTATTTAAGTTTTGTATTTTTTTTTAATTTTTTGGTTATGTGAAGTAATAGGTCATTGCTAGTTATATAATAAGCAGCTGATTGTAAAAAATACAATGTTGAAGGCTACACTACATGCCTACCTGTAGCTCTAGGAACATTAGCTAATCTGAAAACACACTATACAGCGCCGCATGTGAAACCGAGGTGGGTTTTTGGTAACATCCTTTTCCATACATGTAGCAGAGAGTTATAAGGCTTCTGCGGAATAATAACATTATAACTGAACAAATATTTTACACTCTTCCATAATGGTATTTACAATTACTATAACTCATATTCTGACATTTGGTAAATAACATGTATAACTTGTATGCATCCTTCTTGCCTATCTAAAGTGCTTGCTTAACTGCGCGAGGAAAGAAAATGCATACCTGCTTTAGGTGCAACAAACCCTCAAAGGAAGTAGCTGAAATATTTGCTGTGGATTTGAAATGCATTCTCAGAAATTGAAATTATTGCTAAGTTCAGTGCCCTTACTAGGCAGTCATCTATATAATTTGTCATATATAAATATATGCATATATACTAGTATGTATGTACATGCATACACATTCATCTATCATGTGAAAGATAGATTTCATTTTTTGTCCATCAACCTTTTTTAGTTTGTGCTATTCAACTCACTTGTGCTATGACAGAAGCCGGATCAAAATCAAAATCTTACCATGCTAGTACTACCAACCCTATGATTCATTAGCACATAATAAAGGCAAAATGCAAAAGAAAGCTGAGATGATGACGAATCAAGAGGCTTTTGAAATGCACTGAGAATAAGGCAATAGGCTGTACATTACAGCAGAAGAAAAGCTGAGGAAATTCTGGAATTCATACACGTGTCTTACTGGAGTTGGGATTGCTCTCCCTACTCTGCTGCAGAGTCCTATGCTTTTTTCCAGTATCACGCTGCAGAATTCAAGCTCTAGAGTTGCTGCACCTACCAACACTTTTAATGGTAGAGAATTCAAAGCTTATTAAAAATGCCCTGATGCCACAGCTTGGTAAAATAAGGCACTTGCAGGGCTGTAATCCAGCGGTGCCATGCCAAAAGGATCAGCAATGGGAAGAAGCGCTCAGATTTTGCTGAGTTTCCTAGTTTTGTCCCATGAAATGTGCCGTCTTGGAGCATACTCCCTCTTCTATCTTTTGAGATGATTTTCTTTAAAAAAAGCTGTTTCATCAGTTGAAGTTGAGGAGCTACTTCTTTGTAAGCAAGAGGTAAATCTTCAGTTCCTGACATTCATTAAGGTGGAAGATCAGAGTGGTACCAGGCAACGTCTTCAGTTCATTCGGCATCTCCCGACTCGAGGTGACGTGACAGCCAAGTCAAAAGTGTGTATTTCATACCAGGCCCATACTGAAAGCTAGGAGTGGACATTGGTACTGGAAAGGTCATTCCTTATAATTTCATTTACTGCAAAGAAAGAAGACAAGAAAAGGAACTGATTAGCATCTCACTGCTGCAGGCAGTTGTCCTCAGTCCACAACCCCCCAAACTCGCACTTGTTCCTTGACAGCTTCAGTACAACTCTGAACAGTAAGTGTGACATCACCAGGTGGCTTGTACAGGTTGACCACAGTGCAAACCCAGCAGGATTAACCAAGGTTATTAACATGCTAAATACCACGTAAAACCAAGCATCACAAAACCAGTGCATCCTGGATCCTTGACTGCATCAAACATACTTAGCATTTCAAACTGGTTACAGATCAAACATTTAATTTGCTCTAGAACTGCCTCAGAAATGTAAAGTCAGAAAGACCACAGGAGACTCTAGAATAATCTACTTCTCCCACAAAAAGAGGTGCTTGGAAAGTATGTTAGCCATGGCAGGTACTGGTAGCAGAAAGCTGCCAGTCACTGAACTTGGGGATGTGCAGCTGCAATGCCTAGATAGAATACAACTTCACATGCTGATTTTTTCCACTGTGGGTTGATATTAGGAAAAAAAAAAAAAAAAAAAAAGACGAGAGGAAACTGCTGCATGCTTGCCCATTCCCTGGAGCTGGTAACATGTTTAAATACATACCCTCCTATTGTGGTGACCAACAAATGTGGAGTCTACTCCTATTCACACTCTTCTATCCACACAAATAGATGAGAGGGACAAACAAATTAAAAAAACTCTCCTGAAAAGAGTCAGAGGAGACAAAAAACAAGGTCTGCTATCTCAGCATCAGCCAGTCAGACTGCATCTCCACTAATAAAATGTTGTTTTCTTTATTCACGAGTCTACTTTCTCTCTTTTCCCCTTCCCCTGAAGATCATAAAGCAATACAGTTTCCCACACTCCAATTATGTCCATGTGATTTTTGGCAGATGGACAGGAAATGACTGAACCTGGCAAAGGTCATCAACAGTGGACTACACAACATCCCTTTTATTTCCACTCCATCTCCCTAGAGCAACTGCCACCACCTGATTTACAGAGAGATAGACAAAATGCCATCAACAGGGCTATCACTGCTTCTGAGTTTCCCTAAAATTGCCAGGACTGGGAAACATGTGCCCACGTCATGGAAGCACCACGGAAAGGCCCGCATTTTCCTTCCCTCATGGGCTGCTGTTCACAGTAATCCAGATAACTTGATGTGTTTACTGGAAAAGACCAAGTCTGTGTAAAACCAGCTTCCTGAAGCAATTAGTTGGGTATGTTTGGTGTTGGCTTTTATGGCTTGTTTTTCAATTTTTTTTTAATTATTTTTTTTCCTGCAGACCTATTGCCCACTTAGTAATTGCAGAAAATGAATCAGTCAGGATTTGTGTCACAGGTCCTGGCCACCAAAACCAATTCTACCATTGGATACACACACCATACTTTAGAGAGGAAATATCAGTTGCATTTGTAACTATCTATTTACAGCAGCAAACTAAGTATGGAAATGAGCTGTGAAAACAAAAAGCAGTTCCTCCTCTTGAGAGTGCCATGGAGTTTATCTTTAATATTGCTAAACAGCAAAAACAAACTCAAGCAGCAATCCCTGCACTGAGGCAAAGACTGCTCTGCATGCATCCAAACCCAGCCAGAAGTGCTGCCCCATTTACATGTGGCCAGACTCCAGAGAGCTTTAGGGACTGAGTCTCTGCCTTGAATGCAAACAGCATACTTCTGTGGAATGATTCTGCCATGATGCTTTTGCAAAGATCACTTCTGTGATACACTTCTCAAGGCACTCTCGGGTCTGCAGCAAAACCACATGGCGATACCTCTGTGTTTTATGTAACAATGAAAACAAATCCTCCTACTGGCCAGGCAGCATCATTGTTTTGCTAACTATCCCTCAAGGCTTCTGTTAAATCAAATAAAATTAAGATACTAGCCAGGGCTATCCTCACTCTTTGTAGAGTTACTTAGTGCTTAGAAACATTAAACAATGAATCTCCACAGTGCATCTGTAAAATGCGGACATAAACATCACTGGTATTTCATGGGGACAGGGAGGTGGAAATGTGAAGGGCCTCCCCATCTCAGTCAGGAGTAGCAACAAGGCATCTCAAATCTCTGATTAATGCTGTAGCACTTTCTGAGTTACTCTTGCTTGATTCTTCAGGGGAGAATTTCAAAAGTAACAGCCTCAGCCTGCCAGCTCATGCTTTCCCCTGTTAAAGCATGTAGCAAAGGTATTTTAGAAGCAACTTCATGACATGAGATGAAGGTCCATCTCCAAAACCAGCTTAGGCACTCAAAAGGCTGCCCCTTCCAGTCACTCCAGGTACTCTCAGCTGATCCTCTGTCACTTGAGTGCTCTAGGACACGTCTTACTCCAGATATGACACAACTTTTCCTTTCAGCTGGGAGCCCACCTGCCTTGGCTCAGGCCATGAGACCATGGTTCTCCTTGAGTCACACTCTCTCCATCTCTCAGTAGCCAAATCAATTGGCTGAAATCACTCATATTTTGTTATTGACTCACAGCAGTTTATTGCTTGTTTTTATTTTACATTACTTTCTTAACAGCAGTGGACTTCTGCTACCTTGAAGAGTAAGCCGCGTGTCTTCGTGCAACAACATCTGGCAGCATATCACCAACAGTCACTAGACAATGTCACCAGGGACTTGGGAGACAGCTGAACCTCAACCCAAGTGCATCCATTGCCACCAGACATCACAATCAAACAGGGCCAAAACCACCAAGAGGACACTCAACAGCTCTCTCCTCAACAGTGCTCTGAGTGTGGCTCAGACACAGATCTCTTTATTTCACTATTTCACTCGCTGTTTCCCCTTTACCCACAGCAGCGTCAAAAATGCAAAATATTCCCAATAATGCAGTGGAAAAAACCTGCAGAGAAGGACAAGGGTGCACACAAAAGGCCCAGGTGGGGGAATACATGGCAGCACAGCTGACCTTGCAGCAGCAGACCGTTAGCAGAGATGAAAGGGGAAGTGTGGTTTGAGCGGGCTTTCCCTCATTG